>NC_080181.1:2796725-3096725 GCF_950295315.1 Erinaceus europaeus
TCAGATCTTTGCTATTGCCCCCCTTAAAGTCTCAAATTATCTTATTTCTAGAAATAATGAAGGCTGTACCTTTTAAGAATTGTCTCACTGATTTTCCCTGTGGACCATCTAGCAGCTGCACTGGACGCCATCCAGAGCCTCCTGGAGGGACTCCCCCCTCCTGCATGGAGCACCTGCTCATGTGGGTGGAACCTGTGTGCATGGTAATGTCTGCCGGCTCAGAGCCCACTAGTATATGGCACAGTCCTCTAGCCACTGCCAGGCAGTGGGCACAGATGCTAACAGATAAAATCACTACCACGGCAGGCTGCTGGGCAAGAAACAGGCCAGCCTGCCCTCTCCCAATGGCTACAGCCACTGTGTGCTGGGTCTCAGGTGTGCAGGCCAGCTCCCCGCCGCGCGCGCGCACATACACACACACACACACACACACACACACAGGCACCACCAATGTGGATCTTGGAAGACTCTTCCACATAGCCAGGGAAGAAGCAGGCTGCCCCTCCTGACACTTGGGGACCCTGCAGCTGAATGCCCTCTGCAGCAGCCCCCTAAACACAAGGGCTCCTTTTTTAGGCCCTCTGCCAGCCCACTGCCTGAGGTGGGCCAACACACAGCCCTGGACGCACACTCAGGCTTCCCCGGATTCCTGACACATCTCCGGTGGACCATGGGAGAGTGAGATTATGAGGCAAAAGCCACCCGGGGTCACTTTTCTAGTCTAACATTTTTAAATTTTTATTTATAAAAAGGAAACACTGACAAAACCCATAGGATAAGAGGGGTACAACTCCACACAATTCCTGCCACCAGAACTCCGTATCCCACCCCCTCCCGATAGCTTTCTTTCCTATTCTTTATCCTTCTGGGAGTATGGACCCAGGGCTACCACAGGGTCCAGAAGGTGGAAGGTCTGGCTCCTGTAATTGCTTCCCCACTGAAGTCTAACATTATTTTGATGGTGGGAACAGAGGCAGATGAGGCAGATGCAGTTGGGTGTGATTATATGGCGGTGGATGGAAACCTGAGTTTTGGCAGGGATCTTACGTTAGTAGGCAAAATTACAGAGTATCTGAAATGTTAGCAACAGATAAACCAGTGTTACCCTGATAAACTTAAAAGGTGTCTGTCCGGGAGGTGGCAGTGAAAGCATAAGACTCTCAAGCATGAAGTCCTGAGTCCTTTTCTCTTTTTCTTTTTTTTTTTTAAAGATTTTATTTATGGGTGGGGGTAGATAGCATAATAGTTATGCAGAGACCCTCATGCCTGAGGCTCCAAAGTCTCAGGTTCAATCCCCCCGCACCACTATAAACCAGAGCTGATCAGTGCTCTGGTAGAAAAAAATATTTATTAATGAGAAAGATAGGGGGAGAGAGAGAGAACCAGACATGACTCTGGTACATGTGCTGCTGGAGATTGAACTCAGGACCTCGCCACCTGCTGGAGCACCTGAGCTCAATCCCCAGCAGTGCATGTACCCGAGTGATGTCTGGTCCTGAGCTCAATCCCCAGCAGTGCATGTACCTGAGTGATGTCTGGTCCTTTTCCTCTCTCCTATCTTTCTCATTAATAAATAATTAAACTAAAATGGTGCAAAGCACACTGGGACATAGTGACAAAAATCACAGAAGTTTATGCTAAGTATAAATCTTTTAAAAATTTTATTTTCCCTTTTGTTGCCCTAGTTTTTTATTGTTGTAGCTATTATTGATGTCGTCATTTCTGGATAGAACAGAGAAATGGAGAGAAGAGAGGAAGACAGTGGGGAGAGAAAAAGACACCTGCAGATCTGCTTCACCACCTGTGAAGCGACTCCCCTGCAGGTGCTGAGCCGGGGGCTCGAACCGGGATCCTTATGCTGGTCCTTGCACTTTGCGCCACATGCGCTTAACCCGCTGCGCCACTGCCCGATTCCCCGATTTTGCTCTTTCGAACTGTATGGCAAATTATTACTGGGATCTGTTCCTGCCAGGACCTGGAGAAGAGAGTCTTTTAAGTCATTTGAAATGGGACTGTACTGAAGTCATAGCAAATTGGTACTGAAAACCCAATTTTGAGTCTAGGCAGCACCTCTCCAGCTGGGATCAGCCAGCCCAGCCTGACACCTGGTGTGCTGGGCCTTTACTCAGGGACCTGCACTGTCCACACCCTCGCAAAGACCTGACATCCCACACCTCTGCTCTCTCCCCTCCCCACACACACCCTCAGGCTTTTTTCCTAGAAGCTCTCGACCCTTCTTCACCAGGCATGGACTACTTTTTAAAACTTTTTTTATTGTTATCTTTATTATTAGATAAAGATTGAGGGGGAGGGGGAGATAGAGAGGGAGAGAGAGAGACAGAGAGAAACCTGCAGCCCTGCTTCACCACTCGTGAAGCTTTCCCCCTGCAGGTGGGGACCAGTGGCTTGAACCAGGGTCCTTGCGCCCTGTAATGTGTGCGTTTAACCAGGTGTGCTGCGGCCTGGCCGTGACATGTCTTGTTGGAAAAGTACTATTTTCTTGGGGTGACTGTAGGAAAACCCTGGAGTAAAAGTAATGCCCAACAGTAAAGTCACGTGACTCCAGGCCACTGCTCTCACTGCTGGTCAGGAAGGCCTGGGAAGGGCTGCAGCCCCTCAGAGGCAGGCACACAGGGAGGCGCAGGGAGGAAGCAAGGGGCACAGTGCTGTGCTGTGACTGTCCAAAGAAACTGCCTATGTTTCTTTTAACAAAATGTCTGGATCTGGCCCACTCAACGAGATAGATCAATTCATTTATAAATCTTCAAGGCCAGAGTAAAGTTGACACAAGTGAAAGGAAGGGAGAGGAGGAGGGAGGATGGATGGATGGAAGGTGTATTTATTTATATAGATGTGTATATAAGTATTTATTTCTGATCTGGGAAAGAGAGGGGGAGAGTTCAAATATTCACCATTGATGCTTCTGAATTCGAGCTTTAGTCAAAAGACTACAGATTCCCAATGAATGTGACATACTCTAATATTATTTTAATGAGAGCGAGCGACAGGGAGAAAGATATACACACACATGGGGGGAGAGACAGACAGAGACAGAGAAAGAGACCAGAGTACTGCTCAGTTCTGGCATACTGTGGTGCTGGGAACTGAACCTGGGAACTCAAACCTCAGGCATGAAAGTCATTTGCATAACCATTATGCTGTCTCCCAGCCCTCTCTATTATAATTTTTTAAAAGATTTATTTATTTATTCCCTTGTTGTTGTCCTTGTTTTATTATTGTAGTTATTGTTGTTGTTATTGATGTTGTCATTGTTAGATAGGACAGAGAGAAATGGAGAGAGGAGGGGAAGACAGAGAGGGAGAAAGACAGACACCTGCAGACCTGCTCTTAAAGCGACTCCCCTACAGGTGGGGAGCCATGGACAAACTGGGATCCTTAAGCCTGTCCTTGTACTTTGCGCCACCTGCGCTTAACCCGGCGTTACCGCTGACTCTCAACTCTATTATAATTTTAAGGCAGCATTTAGCATGCACGTGTGAGTAATAGAAATTACTTCTTTCAGGGGGTCGGGCGGTAGCACAGCAGGTTAAGTGGACGTGGCGCAAAGCGCCAGGACCGGCATAAGGATCCCGGTTTGAGCCCCCGCTCCCCACCTGCAGGGGAGTCGATTTACACACAGGCTGTCAAGCAGGTCTGCAGGTGTCTGTCTTTCTCTCTCTCCCTGTCTTCCCCTCCTCTCTCCATTTGTCTCTGTCCTGTCCAACAACGACGACAACAACAATAAAACAAGAGCAATAAAAGAATAAATATTTTTAAAAATCTAAAAAAAAGAAACATGTTAAAAAAAGTTATTACTTTCAGAAGAACCAGCAAGTAAACATATGAGATAGATGTAGTGAACCAGCAAGTAAACATATGAGATAGATGTAGTGAACATCGTAACTCCCCAAGCTAGTTAAAGGGAAACCCTCAGTCATTTCCTAGGAATTACCTGTCATTTTCTTGCCATCAAACTGCACAGCACAACACCCAAGCATGAGGCCCTGCCACCCCTGGGTGTTGGGGGACCTCCAGCCCCAAACCCCAGACTTGGCTGGGGCTCAGACAAGTGTCGGGGAACAGGGACCAAGCCAAAGCCCCTGACCTGACCAAACACCACAATAGAGTCACTTTTTCCTCTGTCAGTGGTGACACAAGAAGTCCCTGATAAGAATTTAGAAAGGTTTCTTTTCTGGTGAGACCTACCTGTCTGGCAGTAATGTGACAAGCTCATGGGCAACAGTTGGGTCAGTGTGCCATTTAGCCCTGGAGAGTATGCTATGGGTAAAACAGCAGGCCTGGGTGATGCGGAGGGTGTGTGCGCGAGCGCGTGTATTCTCAGGGCTCGGGATGATGCAGACACAGTAAGGATGCTTGGTGCTCTTAGCTGTGACACAGTGGTGTTGCCTATGTAGGGCACAGGAGGGGAAAGTTCTGGTCAACACAGACATCAGGACTGGAAGGGGGCATGTGAGGGAAAACATACAACACACAGAACGGCTGGGAAGCAGAAGGCAGTCACGCTGGCACTGCTCTGTGGATCTGCCCTGTGAACTGGGAGGTGTGGAACCCCTAGGGCTTTATTTTCAGAATACAGTTCTAGCAACACAAAGAACGAGAGGTAGGGATGTAGGCAACACATTGACGAAAACACATTGCTAGGAAAGCAAGGACCTTATCCTTCTATATTTGGTCTGGAGGAGGAAGAAACTGCTCTGGGGAGGCGGTAGTTACGTAAGGCAATTGCCAGGCTCGAAGGAGTGGCCAGCTTCTCTTCCCTGCATCACACCTCGCTGCTTCCTGGGAGCTTGTCACACAGCCCTTACAGAGCATGTGTGTTTCTTTTCTCACTTCAAATAGCTGAATGCAGATGACAAAACACACTCCAGCCTAAGAAGAGTCAGACAACGTGAATCTGAAACCCTACAATGTAAGCATACCCCAACACCACAGAATTTAGTCCTAAGCCAGCCAGTATTTCCGTGCTTCTGCAAACGTGCTTTCCATTATTTCTGAAGACAAACTCAGTATTTCTGTGTTCACATCAACAGTGTTTGAAGCTGTCAGGCTGCATCCTTGCCTCCGGCATTCATTTTGGAGAGCTTCGGGGCTTTCTCGATTAGTCCCGCCCACTCAGCTGCCCAGGGTGACCACAACCACCCTCTCCACCTGGGTGTCTCCTCAAGTCACAGACGCAACGTTATCGCAGAAGAGTGCCAAATCACCACAGGTCTCTCTACAATACGGCAACTACTAAAGAACTTGTACAATCACCTAGACATTGGCTTTCTGGAGAAACCCTCAATAATCTTTGAAGATTAGTCACTGCTGATTTTATGCACGTGCAAGAACCACACATACTTGGAAGCATTGGCTACATTCCCTTCACAAGAAATTGTCAAAGAGGAGTCGGCGGTGGGTTAAGCACACATAGTACAAAGTGCAAGAACGGGCGTAAGGATCCCTGCTCAAGCCCCCAGCTCCCCACCTGCAGGGGAGTCGCTTCACAAGCAGTGAAGCAGGTCTGCAGGTGTCTGTCTTTCTCTCCCCCTGTCTTCCCCTCCTCTCTCCATTTCTCTCTGTCCAACAACAATGACAGCAACAACAATGGGAAAAAATGGCTCTGACTCACCAGAGAGCTGCGTTGCAGGAGGAAGGCCCATCTTCAACCTGGGGCCTGCGAGTAGCCACGGGGCACAGGGAAGCTGGAGGGAGAGCTGTTTACCAGGACAGGACACACTCCCCCCTTCTCCAGGGAGGGGGGCTGCACTGGGGGCCCCAGGAAGGAAGGAAGGAAGGATGCATGGACGGGGGTTGGGGGGTCACCTTCCAGGAATTCCCCAAGTCGCCACTGCGAAGATGGCCAAGGGACGCCAGAGGGGCAGGGGAGAAGCAGCCTCCCCTTCCCATCAGCCGGCTGTTAAAGCCTTGCCTCCAGGTGCCCGCACTTGAGGAGGGGCTGCTCTCAGCTGGGCCCTATCACAGCTTTGCTGGATCTTTTTTTTTTTTTTTTTTTTAAGATTTTTAAATTAGTTAATTAACTGATTTCCCCTTTTGTTGCCCTTGTTTTTTTATTGTTGTAGTTATTGTTGTTGTTATTGATGTCATCATTGTTGGATAGGACAGAGAGAAATGGAGAGAGGAGGGGAAGACAGAGAAGGGGAGAGAAAGACACCTGCAGACCGGTTAAGCACACACAGTACCAAGTGCAAGGACCTGGGTTCAAGCCCCTGGCTTCCTACCAGCAGGGAGGATGCTTCCCTAGCCAAGCAGTAATGCAGGTCTGCAGATGCGTCTCTCTCAACTCCCCTCTTCTCTCAAATTCTCTCTGTCCTGTCCAATAAAATGAAAAAAAAAATGGCCACCAGATGCAGTGGATTTGTAGTGCCGGCACTCAGCTCCAGTGATAACCCTGGAGGAAAAACTGGAAAAAATAAATAAATAACTTGGCTAACACTGACTTTCATATAAACAAAAAAAATCATTGATTTCACACATATGGCAGACATACACCGAAAGCTTGTATACAGGAATGTACCAGTCTTCTCCATAGTTTGCCCAGACTGGAAGTGCAGTAGCTGTTCACAGACATTAGACTGTTTATGACACTGAAAATCAACCAACTCACATCATATTCAACAGGAGATGATGAATGCCACAGCATTTAGTAGAAGCCACCCACCAAAGGCAGACATTTTATTTAATTTTTAAAAATTTTTTAAATTTATTTTAAAAAGGAGACATTAACAAAACCATAGGATAAGAGGGGTACAACTCCACACAATTCCCACTACCAGAACTCCGCATCCCATCCCCTCCCCTGATAGCTTTCCTATTCTTTGTCCCTCTGGGAGCATGGACCCAGGGTCATTGTGGGATGCAGAAGGTGGAAGGTCTGGCTTCTGTAATTGCTTCCCGCTGAATATGGGGGTTGGCTGTTCGATCCATACTCTCAGCCAAGGCAGACATTTTAAACTTCTACTTGATTTGGATTTAAACTCAGGGGAAACTAGTTTATCTAACAGAGATCAGAATATTGGCTATTTCTCAGAATAATATTTACTCAAGGTGGGGCAGGAGGCAGTGGCACACTGGGTTAAGTACATAGTATGGAGTGTAAGGACCCGCACGAGGATCCCGGTTAGAGCCCCCCCACATGCAGAGGGAGTCTGCCTCACAAGCAGTGAAGCAGGTCTGCGGGTGTCTCTCCTTCCCTCTCAACCTTTCCCTCCCCTCTCAATTTCTTTTTTTTTTTAAGAATTTATTTATTTATTAATGAGAAAGATATGAAGAGAGAGAAAGAACCAGACATCACTCTGGTACATGTGCTGTCAGGGATTGAACTCGGGACATCATGCTTGAAAATCCAATGCTTTATCCACTGTGCCACCTCCCGAACCACCCCTTTCAATTTCTCTCTGTCTTATCCAAAAAATAAAAATAAATGGCTGTAGGAGCAGTGGATTCACACTGCAGGTACAGAGTCCCGGCGATAACCCTGGAAGCATTTTTCCCATTTTATCACCCTTGTTGTTATTGTTGCCATTGCCGTTGTTGGATAGGACAGAGAGAAATGGAGAGAGGAAGGGAAGACAGAGGGGGGAGAAAAAGACAGACACCTGCAGACCTGCTTCACCGCCTGTGAAGTGACACCTCCCCCTGCAGGTGGGGAGCCGGGGGCTCGAACCGGGATCCTTAAGTCAGTCCTTGTGCTTTGTACCACGTGCGCTTAACCCCCTGTGCTACTGCCTGGCCTTCCGACAATTTTTTTATTATTTATTTATTTATTTATTTAATTATTTTTTTAAAAGATTTTATTTATTTATTTATTTATGAAAAAGACAGGAGGAGAGAGAAAGAACCAGACATCACTCTGGCACATGTGCTGCCGGGGATCGAACTCAGGACCTCATGCTTGAGAGTCCAAAGCTTTATCACTGCGCCACCTCCCGGACCACAGGTTTTTATTTTTAAGAGATTAAAATGTATTGATCACAAAGTCCATCTTTTGAGATTTAAGTCTGCAAATTATTTTCTCTGTTAATTCTATATTTGTAGCAGGATGAGCTAGCTTCATTAAGATTTTCATTTTGTGAGGATAATTTTTGAGTTTAAACAGAATTAAAAGAAAGAAAAATAGGTAGTCTATAGCTCAGGCACAAATCTGAATCCCATCTCCCCTGTGAAGGTCTCCATGAGTGTCCTTAGCAGAGCCGCTGATGCTCTGTTGTTGGCGTCAGTGAACGCCGAGGTGGTGCACCCTTAAACACAGTATTGCAACTGACTGCTTTCAGATCTGCCTACTTAACATCTACCGGCCTTTATATTGCTTGCTTTATATAATCCCCAATCCTGTGCTTAAAGTTCCTTTTATCTTTTTGTATTTTCAGCTTTTTGAAGTTATGGAGGCCAGGTGGTGGTGCACCTAGTTACACACACCTAGTATGAAGCACAAGGACCTGGCATAAGGATCCTGGATCAAGCCCCTGGCTCCCCACCTGCAGGAGGGTCGCTTCACGAGTGGTGAAGCAGGTCTGCAGATGTCTCTTGTTCCCTCTCCCTCTCTATCTCCCCATCTCTCTCAATTTCTCTCTGTTCTATCCAATAAAATGAGAAAGAAAAAAAAAAAGGTCTGCAGGAGCAGTATATTGTAATTCTAGTACCAAGCCCCAGTGATAACCCTGGAGAAAAAAAAAACTTATTAAAGGTATTTTTCCAAAAGTGTTTAGTGAGCACACAAATGAAAAACTACTTCTATCAAACCCTTCATTAGAGAAAGCACAGTTACGCACCAGACCACCCAGGACCCAGCGTGGCTCTCAGAAGAGGCAGCTGGAGGCCAGAGGGAGCCGTGCCTGTCCAGGGCCTCAGCTTGGGGAGGTGGCTGCCCGAGACACACTCACAGGATACATCTTTTATCATGCACACTTCCAATCATATATATATATATTTTTTTTTCTGAGAAGTTGTAGACTGCTTCCTCTTTGAAACAGGCCTTTAAACTCCTTTTGAAGAGGGGCTGGGTGTATGGCTTTCCTATACAGGAGGGTTCGGGTTAAGCCTTCGAGGGGGAAGCTTCACAAGATTCGCCTGGCAAAGTACCACACAGCGAACCCAAGATTTCAATATGCATCTCACTTGCGTGCTGAGGAGATGGGGTGTCTCAGAAGGATGCTACGGATCGTGGTCATTCAACTGAAAACAGTCTCTTTAAACTGTTGAAGAGGGTTTGCTGGGATTACTTTATTAAGCCAACCCAACACTGTTAGGTGAGAATCACTACTGTTGGGTTCTGCTTTCTATATGAGAAAAAGAAGGCTTGGGGAAGTTGAGTAATGTGCTCAAAGTCTTGCCGTTTTCTTAGTACAGCTAGAGTTCCAAGTGTGGAAGTTCAGTACCACCCTCAGTTCTCACGATAAATACCCTGTCTATCACATGCAGCGACTTAGGCTTTTGTACCAACATGAGTAGACAGTAACAAAGTTAGTCATGACTATCAGAGAGCAGAAATGAGCCCCAAATGTATATAGTTAAATCATTACTCAGGTGAAACCTGAGCATGGAGAGGTGGGTACTGCTAATCAATGCTATCAATGACTTCTGAAGGTCATTTAATCATTTTCACAATGACTCACTGAGTGACGAGGACATAATCTGATAGTATCTATAATGGACAAATTGTTGTTTTTTTCCCCCGAGTTTATACAACTAGGGCTTGGTCCCAGTGCAACCATTCTCAGGGGTCATTTTTTCCTTCTTCCCTTTTCTCTTTATCTGTTAGGACAGAGAGGAATTGAGAAGGGGAGGGAAAGGGGAAAGAGAGAAAGAAGAGACACCTGCAAGACTGCTACGCTGCTTGTGGAGCAGTCTTGCAGCTGGGTGCTGGGGGCTTGAACCGGGGTCTTTTTTGCATGGTGATGTGTCTACTCAACAGGGTGCAGCCTGGCCCGGCCCTCACAACGTGGACTTTACAGAGGAGACTCAATGCTGTGATTTTCAAATGACTGAGATTTACTGAGCCGTTAAGACTGCGTGGCAAAAACACGTGACAGTAAACGCTCTGGCTGCATGTCGGGCAGGTCAGAGACATATGGGCAATTAGTCTTTTTAAAATACTCAAAAATGTTGAAGGGATCATTAAAAAGTTAATTAGCATCATATAAAATAAAAATTAAGAGGCTGTAAAGTTCTGTTACTTTTTCTCAAGTTGCACATATTGAATAATAGTAACTCTGTAATCTCTGAGCACGTTATACTGCCAGTGGTATATTCTGTTGTCTCTGACGTTCCCTCCTGACTCTAATGTGAAGCAGTTCTCCTGCCCTGGAGTGTCAGAGGCATGCTGTGTTCTAGAGGGAGGAAGCAGGCAGTCTGTGTGTTTCTGCTTCCTCCTTCTCATCCGCCTTCTCATGTCTGCTGCAGAGAATTCTGTCCTCCAGGGAAGCGTGCCTGTAGGTCCTGCTGGGGGCGCGGGGCGGGGGGAGTGAGAAGGAGCTCATTTGCTAACAAGAATATCCTGATATCCTCCTTCCTCTTGGAAAACCCGCTGATGTCAGTATTCAAAATCAGTGATGGAGCAGCAGGTGTGCTGCGAGTCTTGTCACCTGAGAACCAGCGATGGCTCCGTGAGCAGAGGAGGCTGCGATCCACTCCCAGCCTCCCCCTGGACTCCATCAGGCATTCCTTTACTAACTGCGTTTTCTGTCAAGTCACTGAATCAAAAGGTCCCTTTAGATTCTGCCTCTCGCACCACGAGGCTGTGTGGGTCCCACCGAATTATGCCAGGGCTCCTCAGTGAGTTTGTGATGCTTGTGTCAAAAATAACGTGAAGTTAACATACGAAGCCAAACAAATTGTTGAGGAATAATGGACCCAAAGGTTGAAATAGTGGAGAGGAAGTGTTAGGGAAGCAATTACAGAAGCCAGACCTTCCACCTTCTGCAACCCACAACGACCCTGGGTCCATGCTCCCAGAGGGATAGAGAATGGGAAAGCTATCAGGGGAGGGGGTGGGATATGGAGATCGGGTGGTGGGAATTGTGTGGAGTTGTATCCCTCCTACCCTATGGTTTTGTTCATTTATCCTTTCTTAAATAAAAAATAAATTAAAAATAACGTGAAGTGTGTGGAGCAGTAGGCACTCTCTTCCTCAAGTAGGCTTCAAGGTCACTTCCCTGCACGTGGAACATTAGATAAGTTTAGATGCCATCTAAACACAGGATTACATTTGTGGTTAAGAAAAACAAAATCTCAGGGAGTCGGGCAGTAACGCAGCGGGTTAAGCGCACATGGCACAAAGCGCAAGGACCGGCGTAAGGATCCCAGTTCGCGCCCCCGGCTCCCCACCTGCAGGGGAGTCACTTCACAGGCGGTGAAGCAGGTCTGCAGGTGTCTTTCTTTCTCTCCCCCTCCTCTCTCTATTTCTCTCTGTCCTATCCAACAACAATGACAACAATAATAACAACAACTACAACAAGGGCAATAAAAGGGAATAAATACTTCCTTTTAAAAAAAAAGAAAAAATTTCTAATGCTTGAATATATAGAATTTAGAAAATGACTGTTGACATGAAATATTTTGGGGAGCAAAAGCAACTATAAAATTTCCTTTTGAGAATCAGTTTTATCATTTAATGTGTTGCTCTAAAATACCGTGAAAGAATGCTATTCAACAAGCACAAATTGATTATTAAGTGATAGTATTTATGGTGTCCTATCTGTCACCCAGGTGCCACACCACCTAGCCCACCTGGATTATAATTTAAACTCTAAAGCTATGTGTCCCCCTTGCCCCAATGACACAATTAGATTTATTAGTGAAACATAAAAATAGAATCGAGAACCCTGTAATGAGACCTGTTTGAGGAATAGTGAAAACATGGAGCTCTTCAAATATGTTTGATGTCTCTTATGTTCAAATTCATGTTGCACAGTGGATTTTGTTGTGCCCAGTGGCATTTATCATTTGAAATGTGACGGCGATTTTTCTACCTTAGGCCAAACAGACTCTTTAACTCTGACATGAGCTTCATGTCTAAGTCCTGTATTTCAATAGTGCCACATAGTTGCAATGCACAGTGTTATACCCAGAATTCACACACATAGAGATTATCATTTTCTAATCCAATGTGTGTATCTCACACAGAATAATCACATTGTGCATATATGTGATAATTATATACAATATATATGTATCTTTTTCTTCTTTTGTAAGATCTTAAGGGAAATAAATGGTCTCTGAACAGATGTTTCCACCTACCTCAAAACAGAAATGACTATCTGCAAAGCTAACATCTACAAAAGGGAGGCATATAAAACCCAACTAAGAAACTGAGATAGAAGCTATCAGAATACTTAGAGGAAAGTGGTGCAGAACAAGGCAAAGGAGTGGGAAGGACACTCATGGCTCCTTTTCTCATATCACGGCTTGTGTGATATTATCATTGGTTTCATTTCATTGGGCCAATATGTGCTGAGTTAGAAAGTCTCTCAGTGACACCTGGTATACCGTTGAAAGTTCACGTGTGGAATGGAAACTAGTGTTAGGAACTGAAATAGGGGACCGGGTGGTGGCGCACCTGGTTGAGCACACATATTACGATGAGCAAGAACCCAGGTTCAAGCCCCTGGTCCCCACCTGCAGGGGAGAAGCTTTGCGAGTGGTGAGGCAGCGCTGCAAGTGTCTCTTTGTCTCTCTCCCTCCCTATCACTCCTTTCCCTCTCGATTTCTGGCTGTCTCTATCCAATAAATAAACAAATAATAATAAATTATCAAAAGAAAGAAACAAGGAGAGGAAGGGAGAAAGAAGAAGGAAAAAAGCTGAAATAGCCCAGAAGTCTTGATTCTTCATTTAGCAATTTTTCTTATTCTTTCCCAGCTTGACAGTCAGAAAGTTCGAGTTACAATAATATCACTTACATCAGAAGCACTGCATGGCAGAGTTAAATTCACAACAAAGGATGCACTTTGCAAACATGGGTCTAACTAAGTATGCTGTGTGCATGCAGATGCCATTTTTAAAAACACACACACACACACACACACACACACACACACACACACACACACACACATCTCAATCTGCACAGATCCACATGGCTCCGGAGCTGCAGACCCCAACCTGCAGCAGTGTTCTTTATTTAGCTTGCACAGATGGTAGAGACTTTCTGAAATGTAGCTGGGTTGAACTCAGTGACCTGTCCTCCCATTCTGCTTGAGTACACATAGCATTCAGTGAAGAAGCTTACGACACAGACAACCAGAGGGCCATCAGAAAGACCATACACATATGTTTACTTCCTAAAGGAAGCGCAGAACTTCTTAGGTAGGTCCTCTTCTTTCTTCTCTACCCAAAACTACCCCGTGAAAGCCTCCACATCCTCGATCATGCTCGTGCCCCCATCTGCCCCACCTGCTCCGTGTCACACTGCTCTGCCCTTGGCCGCTCCTGCAGCTGCAGCCTTCACCTCCAAGACCTATAGGACAGAGGGGCGGGCCGGAGCCAGCTGTGCGTGGTGGCCCCTGGAGGACTAACCAGGCCACCACAGGGCGTCCTCAAGGCAGACTCTTACCCCTGGGGGCAGGCAGTCAAATCCGCACGTGCTCTCAGAGCAGGACAGTCACAGGCAAAGGTTCTTTGGAGGGACGTGTTTCTACTTCCCATCAATGGCCCTGCGGAGGAATGATCTGTCTGCTCCACTCACAGCTGGACATGTTGGGCGCTCAGATTCACCAGGAACAGACACAGCCTCACTTGCCCTTTCCTTCCCATGAAACAAGATCTCATCATTTCCCCCCTCCATTCGTTTCCTTCCTTCCTTCCTTCCTTCCTTCCTTCCTTCCTTCCTTCCTTCCTTCCTTTATTAACTTTGCTGTGAATCAGAGTCCCTAGTTTTCAGGACAGGTTCTGCCCTGGCAGTACCTCCTGGCCACTGATGGCACTGGGACAGTCACACTCCTTTTCCATTCACTCAGCCAATGTTGAAACGACATCTCTATTCTCTGGCTATGTTTAGCAAATGTTTACACATAAAAGCTAGGACACATTATAAGGACTGAGTGGGACAGTTCTCCATTGTGTCAATATATATATAATTCATATCATGGCTACATCATAGATAACTGAGCAAAACATTGGTGACTGGTTCAACTACTGCACAGGAAAAACTATCGATTTTGCTAGAAGTCTTACACTTTGCTGTCCTGGGCAAGCATTTCCCAATTAACAAGTGAATATGCCAGACACTGCATCTGGAAGAAATGAAGAACTTGGGAGGAGGGTAGATAGCATAATGGTTATGCAAAGAGACTCTCATGCCTAAGGCTCCAAAGTCCCAGGTTCAATACCCTGCACTGCCACAAACCAGAGCTGAGCAGTACTCTGGTAAAAAAAGAAAAAGAAAAAGAAAAAGAAAAAGAAAAAAGAAAAAAATGAAGAACATAGGATACTTGATGTGAAGAACTCTTCCTCTACTTGACAACTTTTCCTAGATCACTGCCATATAATTTAAAAGAAAGGGGCTGGTGGTGGCACGCCTGGTTAAGAGCACTTAGCACCAGGCTCAAGGATCCAGGGTCATGCCCTGACTCCCCACATGAAAGGAGGATGTTTCACAAGGAGTGAAGCAGGTCTGCAGGTATCTGTCTTTCTCCCTCTCTCTCTCCCCTCCCCTCTCAATTTCTGTCTATCTTATCCAATAAAACAGAAAGAAAAAAAAAGGAAAAAATTGCCACCAGGAGAGATGGATTTGGAATGCTGGCACCTAGCCCAAGCGATAACCCTGGTGGCAGTAAAAAAATTAATTAATTAATTAATAAAAAGATCCCTTTCTCTCTAGTCCTTGTATCTCACATAATTAGCTACTCTTTGCCAAACTGTGAGGTAGAAAGGTCATTATAGTGCTCATACTTCAGTGATTCATTTAGATAGTAGGTATGCTGGGCATATAGTAAGTACTGTGCAGAAGCACAACTGAATAAACCTCAGGGGCAAACTCAGACCAGGTAACGCAATCCGGGGACTTAGCAGGTGGACGGCGTGATGACAGTGACTACAGGCCCTCAAGATAGCCCACTGTATAATGCACCTGCTAGTCATGCACATGACCAAGCTTTGAGCCACAGCACTGGGGGGGGGGGGGATTTGGTGCCGTGCTATTGCAGAATGCTGTCCTCTCTCCCTCTGTCTCTGTGTCTGCCTGTCTGCATCTCTCTTTTATTGTTACCTGGGTTATCTCTGGGGCTTAGTGCCGGCACTACAAATCCAAGACTCCTGCTGGCCATTTTTTCCTTTTATTAAATTTTTACTAGATAGATAGGTCAGAGAGTAATTGAGAGGACAGGGAGATAGAGAGAGGGACAGAAAGACTGACACCTGCAGGCTTACTTTATGGCTTTTGAAGCAAAGCTTTTGAAGGGGGCTTGAACCCAAGTCCTTGCACTTGGTAACATATGCACTTAACTGGTCCTCTGTGTCTGTCTCTCTATCTGCAAGTATGGCAGCTTAGTGAAGCCACTATGACGACAGAAAGGAAGTGGCTTTCTGTTCTATTCCTCTAAGGGAAGTGAGGGTGCCAACAGGTGCGGGTGGCAGAAGGCAAGCAGACTTCGTGACTGGCTACACTGGCTGCAGGACCCTCAGGAAGGCCACCCTCCTGGCCTCTGCCACCGTCCTTGACACCGGATCCCTCTAAGTTACTGGCATGGTCTTTTGAATCTTGGAGGCAGAAGGTGACCACTGGAGGCAGATACCTTTTTAATAGTGGCAACTCTGAGAACCTCTGATGGAAACTGCAGCCGATGGCAAGGTGATGAGCATATGCTCCAGCTGCAGCCGCCCTTCTGCTGATTTCCCTGATGAACTGTGAACCTCACAAGTGTTTTGCTGACCTTGTATTGAGTGTGCGCTTCCTGAATCCCCTCTCTGCAGTTCGCAGTGGCAGCTGTCTTGCTTACGGGTGAACCTGGGTGGTACTGCGGCCCCTGAGTCCCACGTCCCAGCATTTCATCTAGGATGGAAGGAGGTGTCCCAGTTCTCGGGAACACAAAGAGAGAGCTGAACTGTCTGCAGTCTGGCGAGCTGAACTTTAAACCCCGCGAGAGTCTGTGATCCAAAGACCTTGTGCCAACGTCCCCTTACTGCTCCCACAGGCACACACACTGCCTCGGAACACTGGATTTTATTGGTAAAAACAAAACCTACACTTTGGGAGGAACTACCTTGATTCACACATTTCCTCTGTCACCACTGGTATTCGGGCTGCATGCTCGCGCTAGCTCTGTGCCAGATTTGAGCAAGCTGTAGCAGTGGGATCACAGTCATGGAATTTTAAATTATTTTCGTGAAAGGTCAGTTTTAAAGTCTCTCTAGAGAAATTTCGATGATAGTTTATATATGACATTTCCTTCTGTTAAAATCAAGTCACCCCAAGGGGAGCACTAAGCAAATCTCTAGCATCCATTAATCTACCCTTCTTAGATTTGCAGATAAAAATGACAGCAAACATAATGAAAAATTCCATTTGACATTTATATCATTTTGTGGAGGAGAAGCCCACCCCTGAATTTCACTCAAAACAAAACACGTGTGAGAATAGGCCTCCCCCCCACCTCCCACCCCCCATCTCAGGCAGAGGGATTTTGAAATGCACATTTGACTTGGAATCAGCCAATACTGTAGACGAGTGACACTAGCCCCATAAATCTTGAGGCTTATTCTGTGCACTCACATAATCATTTAGCAAAATGCTCCCTGGGTCCTGAATGCCTCCTACGCTGCTATGCAATGGAGACTCCTAGGCACAACCCGAGTCAGAGAAAGATGACAACAGGATGAATGAATCTAATGTGCTTTGCAAAACAGCTCTGGGTCCCATCAAGAAATATTCCCTCAATGAAGCGTAGATGAGAGGATAACTTGGAAGTGGGGCGCATGAGATAGCAACACCTAGATTCCAAGAAGTGAGACAGAGAACTTGAATGCAGATTGCACGGTGCGGAACAGAAAAGAATCCACATCATGCTTTATGGGGAAGCAGACTGCAGGATGGATTCCAGCATCAGCTGTGCAGTAACTTAGCAACTAGGATCCTCAGTTTCTTATTAACGTGGAGTCTGAAGAGAAACCTTCTACAAGGACTGAGAATCATAAACAGTTTAAGTGAGGGGCCAGGCGGTGGCACAGCGGGTTAAGCTCATGTGGTGCAAAGCGCAAGGACTGGCCTAAGAATCCCAGTTCGAGCCCCCAGCTCCCCACCTAGGGGGTTGGCTTCACAATTAGTGAAGCAGGTCTGCAGATGTCTGTCTTTCTCTCCCTCGATATTCAACAACAGCAACAGTAGCAATAACAACAATGAGGGCAACAAAATGGGAAAAATGCCTCCAGGAGCAGTGGATTAGTAGTGCAGGCATGAGCCCCAGTGGTAACCCTGGAGACAAAAACAAAGTTTAAGTGATGGATTTCTTTTTTTTTCCGAAAGAGACCAGACAATGGTGGCATGCATGAAAAGTCAAACATGACAGAAGTGACAGTTGACATTAAAGATCAATTCAGGAAACACTTAATGTTAAATACATTTGAATAGATGAGCCATGCAGAATTTTGTGATCACCTACACAAATACAAACACACCCCAATTACAAATTTCAGAGAATTTAATACAAACATTTGAAGAGCAAATCTGTATACCTTAAAATACCTGTAAATATGTTGCTATGGTTAATCAGCATTTATTAAGCAAGAGTAAAGATAACATGTTCCTTCAGGAGCCAGCTGGTGGCGCACCTGGGTAAGCGCACACACCACAGTGCGCAAGGACCCAAGTTCAAGCCCCTGGTCCCCACCTGCAGGGGGAAAGCTTCACAAGCAGTGAAGCGGGGCTGCCGGTGTCTCTCTGTCTCTGTCCCTCTCTATCTCCTCATCTCCTCTCAATTTCTCTCTGTCTCTATCCAATAGTAAATAAAAATATTTTATAGAAAGAAAGGTTCCTTCAACTGGGAAATTATATTAATCCCCAGGTTTATTTATCTCTATTTCCTTGTCATTTTACAAAGGGGAGACGTGTTTACATGGCAGTGCTCCTTCCTCCCCGTGAAAGGCGTCTGCACGCCACCCCCAGCGCCAAGCCCAGCTCCTCTTCTCCACTGGGCACTGGACTCCCAGCCCATCTTCGCTGGCACAGAGCCCTTTGCTCAGCTGCAAAACACCCCACCTAGACCAAGGGGCTGTGCTTCCCTTTTCTCCCCTTGCTTCTGAACCACCGGTAAGGGAGAGTATCCACTATTACCCTCTCCTTCGAGTGCATCTTCCTGAACATGAGTCTTGCAGTTTTATCCAAGATAGAGAAAAGGACGCTACTTCATCATTTCTTGTAGCCCCAGGATTTGTTACTAAGAGTTCTGGGTATCTGGAATGCGCTGGTAACAAAACAAACAAAAAACCAAGGAAAGGCATTTTGACTCTTGGAGTTTATGTTTTAGCAGGGGGAGACAGATACGCTGGGAAGTTATAAACTTGACAGGGAAACGTTAAGAAGAATGGAGGCTGGAAGGATCAGATTTATGAAGCTTAGGGTGAAGGCAGTCGCGATTGTTAGAAGAGCAGTTTGGCTAAGTCTCCTTGTAGAGGTGCTGCATGGTAGAACATCTGAAAGGGAGAAGGGCACCATGCAGCTGAGTGGAGACCAGTCCTGGAGGTGAAGGGCTGAGTCAGAGGCCCTGAGTGCAGAGCGTGCTGTGTACCCCAGAGCACTGCGGAAATTCAGGCAGCTGGCTGCAGGCGTGGGGTGTGTGTGTGTGTGTGTGTTGGGGGCTGCTGGGAGATGATGCTGGAGGTGACGTGAAGCTCCAGCAAACTCAGAAACCCTTCCCATCCTCAGACGATGATGAGGTCTACACGCGTTTCCTTCTAGGAGTTTAGCTCCCAGAGTTCACAGTCATCTGTCTGGTGACCTGAGATGTACTGTTGTCTGTGATCAAGGAAACCAGTTGTCCCAGCAGTGCTAGCTGCACGGACACGTCTGTCTGCACAGGGGACAGGGCTGCAAGGCCACGGCTCCCTTCATGCTGCACACGTGGTCTGCGGGTCTGCCCACCCTCTCCCACCGGCCTTGATGTTTGTTGTAACAAAGCTACACAGCATTACTCACCAATGTTTGTATACTTTCTAATATCTTCTGTCTTTTTTTTAAAAGGCTAGAGATATTTTTATTGGTGCTGGGTGTGGGCGCACCTGGTTGAGCTCCTGGAGTGTTAACAGTGCACAAGACCTGGGTCGAGACCCTCACCCCCATCCCCACCTGCAGGGGCAAAGTTTTGCTAGTGGTGAAGCAGGGTTGCATGTGTCTCTGTCTCTCCCCTCTCAATTTCTGACTGTCTCCATCCAATAAATATTTAAAAAACTAAAAAATATATTTTTATTTTTTTGTCACCAGGGTTATTGCGGGGGCTGAGTGCCTGCAGGATTTTTCCTTCAATTTTTTATTTACTGGAGGTAGGGAGACATGGGGGGAGGAGTTAGAGGGAGAGAGAAAGACAGACACCTGTAGTCCTGCTCATGTAGCTCCCCATCCTGCAGATGGGCACCAGGCGCGTGAAAGCGGGTCCTCAAGTTTGGTAACATGTGTGCTCGACTGGCTCTGCCACCACCTACCCCGTATGATTACTAGAGTCAATTCTGCAAAATTCTCTTCACACCGAGGTGCTCACATAAACTTCTAGTACTACAGAGGCCTGAAAGATTCCCTGCCTAATATGATGCAAAGCTCCATCCCCAAAGGGTGACAGTGAGGCCGAGGCTGAATGGAGAGCAAAGAAAAACCCAAGTGCTTGGATCAACAATGGCAGAGAAGGTTCCATCCTCTGAAGGGAGGCTGGACAACATGCTCTATGCTACACCTGAGGAAGACGGGTCAATATTGGGGCAGCTTGGAACGTTCCTACTCATGACCACAGAATGTGAGCTCAGATCTACAGGGATGCAGAGGTTACATAGGCTCCTAAGATGAATATGGGCCCCAGATCACACCAAATCAATGCGGTTTACAGTCAACAATATCTATACATCTTTCCTATATTAGGGAGCTACTCTCTTCCCTGATCCAGCTTTCTGGCCCTTTTTCCAGCCATGACATCATCTCCTCAGACAGTAACTTGGAACTACCTGCATTTCAGATTTCAGGCACAGGGGAAAAAAAAAAAAACCAACTAGTATAGCCACAGGCCCTTTGGAATATAACTAAAATATGCCTACTAGCTATCTACAAAACTGAGACCCACCCCCAACTCTTCATCTGCACTATTCCAGCCTTTAGGTTCATGATTAGTCAACAACTTGTTTGGCCTTTCTATGTTAACTCTCTTTTCAGCCACCAGGTTCCAGATGCTAGCAGGATGCCGACCAGACTTCCCTGGACAGACAACCCCACCAATGTGACCTGGAGATCCGTTTCCCCAGAGTCCCGCCCCACTAGGGAAAGAGAGAGGCAGGCTGGGAGTATGGATCGACCCGTCAACACCCATGTTCAGCAGGGAAGCAATTACAGAAGCCAGACCTTTCACCTTCTGCATCCCATAATGACCCTGGGTCCATATTCCCAGAGGGTTATGAATAGGAAAGCTATCAGGGGAGAGGATGGGATACGGAGTTCTGGTGGTGGGAATTGTGTGGAGTTGTACTCCTCTTATCCTATGGTTTTTGTCAATGTTTCCTTTTTATAAATAAAATAAGAAAAATCGAAGTACAAAAACCAGGTGCAAGATCAAAGCCTGTTCAGCAGTGCTTTGCTAATTGCTTGTTTCCAGTTTCTTAGTGTAAAGGGAGACTCCAGAGTGCAGGAGAACCCTGCCAGTGTCAGAATGACCAACCTAACTACATGTGTCCCTTTGTTCCTGCCAGGACCTGCCACCCAAATCTCCCCAGACACCCCATTTATGACTTCTCACTACAGGGGACAATTTTCTTTTGCTTCATAACCTTGCTATTTAACTTAATCAGAGGACTGATTCTCCACCTCAAAAAGTCTTTTGGACTCTCCCTTCCTAAAGCTTCACAGTTCTAACCACTAAATTGATAGATGCATTCTCGAGATGTTATTATAGAAATAAATTGCTTTTCTTAAACCACGCTTTTGTTTTATATCCTCTTCAAGGTGATGAAAGGATTTTCTGAGCATTTTAACTTAACATTTCTCTTTCGTCTGGATCTAAGAGAGAAGTAGAAGTAGGATGTTGTTCTAATGCAATTATATTACTACTAGTTAACCTGAACAAACCAGCATATATATTGTATTTATTTATTTGTAATAGTACTCTATGACTGATATATACCCAGTGCAGTGCGCTATAATACAATGTAAAACATCCTGAGACAATTACTTCTGGGTATTTGATTCTCTGGCTGACCACCTGGTTGGTTCTGAGCACACGCATGATAAGAATCATGAAGGACGGCCCAATATCCTACCCTACCCAGTTGTTATTGGAGCTTATGCCAGCATTTGCCTCTAAGTTGCCATCTTGGCTCAAAAAACAAAAACAAACACAAAAACACACCAAAAACACTAGTATAGTCACAGGACCTCTGGAATATAACTAAAATATGTCTACTAGCTATCTACAAAATGGAGGGGCCCCCCAACTCTTCATCTGCACTATTCCAGCCTTTAGGTCCATGATTGGTCAACTATTTGTTTGGCTTTGTATGTTAACTCTCTTTTCAGCCACCAGGTTCCAGATGTTACCATGATGCCAGCCAGACTTCCCTGGACAGACAACCCCACCAATGTGTCCTGGAGCTCCGCTTCCCCAGAGCCCTGCCCCACTAGGGAAAGAGAGAGACAGGCTGGGAGTATAGATCTACCTGTCAACGCCCATGTTCAGCGGGGAAGCAATGACAGAAGTCAGACCTTCCACCTTCTGCATCTCACAATGACCTTGGGTTCATGATCTCAGAGGGATAAAGAACAGGAAAGCTATTAGGGGAGGGGGTGAGATACAGCGTTCTGGTGGTGGGAATTATGTGAAGTTGTACCCTTCTTATCCTATGGTTCTGTCATTGTTTTCTTTTTATAAATAAAAAATTTTTTTAAAAAAGGCCGGGTGGTGGCGCACCTGGTTAAGCACGTGTGTTACAGTGCACAAGGACCCTGGTTTGAGCCCCCGGTCCCCACCTGCAGGGGGAAAGCTTTATGAGTGGTGAAGCAAGTGTCTCTGTCTCTCTCCTTCTCTATTACCCCCTTCCCTTTTGATTTCTGGCTGTCTCTATCCAATAAGTAAATAGAATTTTTCAAAAAAGAAAAAAAATAGAATCATGCAGGTCCTGGAATCTTTCTCTCCTGTCTACTACTTCACCAACTCGCGGCAGACACAGGCGTCTGTCCTGGGACTCAGCACCCTGGTCTCATGCAGCACAGCCCCGACGGCATGACTCTCTGGGTCTCCTGCGCCCTGGACAAGAGGTGGCCTTGGTTACTGCCCACCTAGCACATGTGCCCCTGAGCCAAGCAGGGCAATGGTAAGGATCCCGCCCTCCTATGTGAGGAGCTGCTTCCCCCAAGGGGACTCTGCTCTCTACACAGAAAGCACAGCTGTTCTCTCCTGTGGCCAGAGGCCTTTTGCTACTGCCAAGCACCTGGGGCCTGAAGCTATCAGAACCTCTGCTCAAAGCAGTGCCAAGAGGTGAGCGTCTGATGGACAGCTTTCTCTCCAGACAGTTTCACTTCTCTACTGCCACCAGGTTTCCTGCTGGGGCTCAGCGCCCCACTCTAGGAGGCTGTTCCCTTTTCCTTTCCCCTTTCTTTTACTGTGATAGTTCAGAGAGAAGCTGAGAGGGGAAGAGGGCTAGGGAAGGAGAAACACCTGTACCACTGCCCCATCTGCAGGTGGGGGTTGGGGGCTTGAACCTGGGTCCTTGGGCATGATGATGTTTGCACGGCCAGCCTCAGCGCCCAGCCCCTGTTCACTCTTTCTTACATCTTCCTCTGAAGCAGCTATTAGGCAAAGTAAAAATCCCCATCCCCTAGGATTTTGAAGGTGATCACCGTTGCAGGGTGCACGTACACGGCTTCACACGTGGTGAGAACTCAGCTAGCACCAGTAGTTGTTGCTGAAGTGCTGAGGTTCGAGGAACTGAGTACTTACAGGATTACAGAGAGGCTCTTACAGCAACGGGGCGCTTCCCACAGTAACAAGTCTTTTTTAAAAAAGTATGTTTATTTATTTATTATGGGATAGAAACAGAGAGAAATTGAGAGGGGAGGGGAGATACAAGAGGGAAAGAGGCAGAGACAGCCCTGCAGCCCTGATTCACCACTGGTGAAGCTTTCCCCCTGCAGGTGGGGACCGGGGACTCGAACCTGGGTCCTTGTGCACTGTAACATGTGCGCTCAACCAAGTGCGCCACCACCCGGCCCCCATGGACTTCTCTCTTTGAGTTTTCCCAGGCAGGACGTGCCCTTGGAGCTGTATTCAGAAGCTCACTGTGAGAATCAGGGTCTCCGTCTGTGTATCAGCTCTGCAAGGCATGGCCTGATGTCTCTGAAGGCTCATCTCTCCCCGGGATCCTGAGACACGCGGTCTGAGATGCACGGGGCCTGTCGCACATCCTCCCGTGCTCACTCCCACCCCACAGCGCCTCCTCCTGACACCTGCAGCTCTGCAGCAAGTCCCCGGGATCAAGACAGAGTCCACTCCTCCAGAACACACACTGGCCAGCCAGTCCACCCCCGGCACCTCATTCCGAGTGGTGATGAGTGAGGGGAAGAGTCCGAGAGGCCCCTCTCATTGAGCAAGGCCCCTGTGCAGTATGAGATTCACTGAGAAGTCGGACTGGGACCCACGTCTGCTGTGCTCTGGTGAGAGAAGCGCCTGCAGTCTGGCCTGCCGCCGAGTGTCTCTGAGGACCACGTCCCTCGCCCCTCCTTGCTAGGCAACAAAGGCCCTCCTGTGAGCTTGCTTAATTTGGATCCTTCATTTCCTGGGCTCAAGTTCTGACCTCTCCTCCATGGAAAGCCTTCAGCCCATCAGGGTCTAGTGGGCCATGAGCTAAGGCTGGTGGCAGATGGAAGGCATCCCTGTTCTAGTTATTTATTTAAATTTTTAGTTGCCTCTGGGGTTATTGCTGGGGCTTGGTGCCCACACTACGAATCCGCCTTTCCTGCTGGCTTTTTTTTCTTCTTCTTTCCATTTAACTGGATAGGACAGCGAAAAAGTAAGGGGGGAGGCGACAGAGAGGGAGAAAGAAAGACACCTCTGCAGACCTGCTTCACCTGCTGTGGAGTGTCCCCCTGCAGGTGGGGGCGGGGCTCGAACCCGGTCCTAGAGTTTGGTGGTGTGTGAGCTTGATTGGGTGCATCACCACCCACTCCCCACATGCCCCTGCTTTACTCTAATGCTGTAGCCCAGCTTGGGAGCCCAACCAGACAATTCTTCTGCTCAGCCTGTGCCAAAATGTCTCATTTCTCTTTTTCTCATCTTGTTGGGACTATCTTAAAAATCAGGAAGTCGGGTGGGAGCGCAGTGGGTTAAGCGCACGTGGCACAAAGCGCAAGGACTGGCATAAGGATCCTGGTTCGAGCCCCCAGCTCCCCACCTGCAGGGGAGTCGCTTCACAGGTGGTGAAGCAGGTCTGCAGGTGTCTGTCTTTCTCTCCTCCTCTCTGTCTTCCCCTCCTCTCTCCATTTCTCTCTGTCCTATCCAACAATGATGACATCAACAACAACAGCAATAATAATAACTACAACAACAATAAAACAACAAGGGCAATCAAAAGGGAAATAAATAAATAAATGAATATTAAAAAATTTAAAAAATCAATTTCACGGAGCCAGGCGGTGCTGCAATGGGTCATGCACACATAGTGAAAAGCACAAGGAACCCGATTCGAGCCCCCGGCTCCCCACCTGCCGGGGAGTCGCTTCACAGGCGGTGAAGCAGGTCTGCAGGTGTCTGTCTTTCTCTCCCCTTCTCTGTCTTCCCCTCCTCTCTCCATTTCTCTCTGTCCTATCCAACAACGACAACATCAAATACAACAACAATAATAACTACAACAATAAAACGAGGGCAGCAGAAGGGAATAAATAAATAAATATGAAAGAAAGAAAGAAAGGAAGGAAGGAAGAAAGAAGAAAGAAAGAAATGGTTGATGCTTGGGGGGGGCAGGTGCTCACTCAGTGGGTTAAGTGCTTAACCCTTGCCAGGCCCCCGCCTCTGCTGAGTCCCACTGTCTCCTCTCCTAAAACACGATGCAACTGAGCACATGGCCGATGCTTCAGTGAGACACTATCCATGAGACTCCAGCAGCCACGGGTTTTCGCAGCCTACGGCCGTTACAGTAACTGACCTCACACAGCAGTGGTGAACATGGGGCCCCAAGTTACAGAAGGAGTGTTCCGACCTTGAGAGGAGGGTGGACAGGGGCTCACAGAAAAGTCACAGAGCTTGCAAGGCAAACCGATGAAGCAAAGCAACCAGGACACTTGCATGAGGCCTCCGGGGGCAGAGAGAGGTCTGGGGCACGGCCAGCCTGGCAGCTGTGCTCTGTCCCGATGCACCTGGCAGTGGCCTCAGACAGATGCTACCAAAGGCCAAAGGCCTGCAGTGGCGCGAAGCACAAGGACCAGCATGAGGATCCCATTTTGAGCCCCAGGCTCCCCACCTGCAGGGGAGTCGCTTCACAAGCGGTGAAGCAGGTCTGCAGGTGTCTGTCTTTCTCTCCCCTTTCTGTCTTCCCCTCCTCTCTCCATTTCTCTCTGTCCTATCCAACAATGACGGCATCAATAACAACAACAATAACTACAACAATGAAAACAAAAAGAAGGAAGGGGGTGCACAGGCTGTGCTCCCCAACCTCCCATGTGGATCAGTGGCATCTATTCCAGTCTGCTGTTCCTCAGTGAGCTTCTTGCCTGCCACGGCTGGCCCCATGGGGTGGAAGCACTGAGGCACATGCAAAGGTGTGCGGGTGCAAATGCCTCCGCTCCTGCACCTGCGACCGCTGCCTGCTAGTTGTCTATGGCTGTGTAGGGCATCACCGCTGATTCAGGGGCTGAGAACCACTGTTCTCTGTCCACAAACTCTCCCAGATGCAGGACCCTGGCCAGGAAAGTCAGAACAGGCTGGAGGGAAGTCAGGATGTTCACCTGGGCATAAGAAGTGCCACCCTCTCAGTGTCTGGCAATGAGGTACAGGACACATGGTTCAAGCAGGTCCTGAGAGCACACAACACTCACACGAGAAGGTGACTCCAACCCCTGAGCTGCCCCTTCTGCAAGGCTGATGTCTTTCCTTCGGTCCAGGTCCATAACTCCCCCTTCACTGGGTGTTCACTAGGGACGCCTGGGGGGGAGGGGGGAGGAAAAAGAGGCATCTGGTTGACAGAGGGGTTTGCACACACTGGCATCACCTTGGAACAGACTGAGTTGCCGTTATACACCCTCAGGGTTTGTAACACAAGGCATGTGGAGGAGAAATCCCTGCAGGAGACACGATGTGTTCAGTGCATATGGTCAGGGACCTGGAGAGAACACAACTGAAAAGTGACCCTACTAGCTCTTGAAAAGAGCTGTGTGGACGGCCTTCTTAGGTGATTACAGGCAGAGGGTAGAGACGTGATGGGAAAGCGTGAAGGGGGAGCAGCACCCCTGAACCCATGGCCTCACCAGCACTTCTCCAGGCAGAGGGAGACTAACCCACTCGAGCTGAGGATGGATGGGTCTGGATCTAGTGACACAAGAGAACCTGACTTCAAAACGCTCATCCTGGGGGAGCCGGCACTTAGCACACCTGGCTAAGTGCTCACATCACAGTGCACAAGGACCTGGGTTCAACCCCCAGTCCCTACCTGCAGGGGGAAAGCCTCATGAGTGGTGAAGCAGGGCTGCAGGTCTTTCTCTCTTTCCCTATTTCCCCTTTCCCTCTCAGTTTCTCTCTGGCTTTGCCCAACAATAAATAAATAAAAATATTTTTAAAGTTTATATTTTATTTATTCCCTTTTGTGCCCTTGTTTTATTATTGTAGTTATTGTTGTTGTTGTTATTGATGCCGCCAATTGTTGGATAGGACAGAGAGAAATGAAGAGAGGAGGGGAAGACAGAGAGGGGAAGAGGAAGACAGACACCTGCAGACCTGCTTCACTGCTTGTGAAGTGACTCCCCTGCAGGTGGGGAGCTGGGGGCTTGAACTGGGATCCTTACGCCTGTCCAGGTTTCTAACAACAGATGAGTGGCTGAGCAAGTTTTGTGGTCTACATACACAATGGAATACTACTCAGCTACTAAAAATGGTGAATTCACTTTCTTCACCTCATCTTGGATGGAGCTTGAAGGAATCATGTGAAGTGAGATAAGTCAGAGACAGAAGGAAGAATATGGAATGTTCTGGAATGATCTCACTCATAGACAGAAGTTGAAAAACAAGATCAGAAGGGAAAGCACAAAGCAGAACTTGGACTGGCGTTGGTGTGCTGCACCAAAGTAAAGGACTCTGGGGTGGGGGACGAGGGTGAGGAGGGTTCAGGTCCAAGAACAGGATGGTGGAGGAGGATCTAGTGGGGGTCGAGTTGATATTGTGGAAAACTGGGCAATGTCACACATGTACAAACTACTGTACTGTAAACTATTGACTGTAAGCCATTAATCCCCCAATAAATAAATCAACAAAAAGTTCCTTCATAGACTTTGATCAGGCATCTATAAGTCCCTGATCTTCATGACAACAGATGCACGTTTTTCAAGTGACCTCTCCCAGGTTCTGCTGGAGGTGCGTGCAGATGTTAACTGCGGCTGATGTCAATGCACACCTGACTACAGGCATTTCACCATTTTCCAAAACAGGCAAGATCTTATTGTCATCACAAATAATGTATACTTTATTTTTAATAGTGTATTTATTTATTTATTTATTTATTTGATAGAGACAGAGAGAAATTGAGAGGGGAGGGGGTGTTAGAGAGGGAGAGAGACAGAGAGATACCTGCAGCCTTGCTTCACCACTCGTGAAGTTTTTCCCCTGCA
Organism: Erinaceus europaeus; assembly: GCF_950295315.1. Lineage (NCBI taxonomy): Eukaryota > Metazoa > Chordata > Mammalia > Eulipotyphla > Erinaceidae > Erinaceus > Erinaceus europaeus. Next base: position 2,824,733 of record NC_080181.1, read on the forward strand.
GGTGGGGACCAGGGGCTGGAACCCAGGTCCTTGTGCACTGTACTATGAGAGCTTAAGCAGGTGTGCTACCACCTGGCCCCAATTGTGCACACTTTCTAGACCTGACCTTGAGAGCAGTAGCATTTGTGAAATCTCCAAAGAATGGAATTGATCAGAGTTAAGGATTTAAAGACAGGACTAAAAGGGAAAGGTAGATTGAAATAAGAGATGATGTGCAATACCATCAAGTATTTAAAACTGACCCTATTCAACTGGAAACATATTTAAACTTTTTATTTCTTGTATAATATTGATTTTGCAAAAAGTACAAGTCCACAGTTCTCAAGCACTACTTTTTCTTATAGAACTATCTGATTCCCATCTAGGCGTTTTGCCTCTTTTTTTTTTGGTGAGCTGGGACTCCAGCATGTACAATTTTACCAGTTCTGGGCCACACATGGTAAGGCAAGGTATGCACCCTACCTAGGGAGCTGGTTCCCAGCAGCCTCCAGCTAGTTTTATAATATGCTGATATTTCAGAGAAGTTCATAGGACTAGAACCTAAGTGTAAGGAAAGCCACAGTGTTTTGTGCTGACCAAATGTCTCTAAGCACCATTTACATTATATTGAAGCTGATAAATGCCTAAGGCCTTTATCAAAATAAATAAATGAAACATCTACACACGCACACATACACACACATACTCACACATACACACACATACACACACTCACACACACACATACACACACTCACACATATACACACACATACACACACATACACTCATACACATACTCACACATACACTCACACATATACACGCATACACACACATACACACACATACACACACATACTCACACATACTCACACATATCCTCAGACATACATATACACACACACACATATACTCACACATATACACACATACACACACATACTCACACACATAAACACACATACTCACATACATACACATATCCATACACATACACACACATACTCACACACACATCCACACACATATGCACACAAATACACATACACACACGTCCATACACATACACACATTCGCACACACACACACACACATACACACATACTCACATACACACACACACACACAATGTGCGCAGGGCATTGTATAAATATGTATCAGCCTCTAATTTTCGTTTCTCTGCAGATATTATTAGAAAAGCATGAAGCAGAGCCAATTGACAAAATGTTCCTTCAATGTATCACTAACCAGCGACTAACACAGAGATATGGGGCTCACATTCCTAATGAATAAGTGGTAATCAGAACAATGGTTTCCACTGGTTCAATGCAACATCATTCAGCCTGCTGTTTTTGTCAGTTAGGATTTTTTTTTGGCTCCCCAGGAATACTGCTGTAGCTGGGGACTTGAACTGCCCCACTGTTCGCAGTGGCCATTTTTACAACCCCCTGCCCCCGTCCCCTTTATGGATTGATATAGGGTGAGAAAGAGAAGATAGAGGGAGAAAGAAGAGAGACTCCTGCAGCTCCATCATGAAGCCTTCCCCCTGCAGTGGGGACCTGAGACTTGAGTCCTGGCCCTCATGCACGGTGATGTGTGTGTGGCCACCCAACTCCTTGCTCACATGATTAGAACTGGCTTCTTAACAATATTGGAGAGAGAGGGAGAGAGAGAGAGAGAGAGAGAGAGAGAGAGAGAGAGAGCGAGAGAGAGAGAGAGGAGAGAGACCTTTAACCTGCAGGGGGAAAACTTCATGAGTGGTGAAGCAGGGCTGCAATTCTCTCTGTCTCTCTCCCTCTCTCTCCTCTCTCAATTTCTCTCTGCCTCTATCCAAATAAATAAATAAATAAATAAATAAATAAAAGAACAGAACCCGGCTCAACTTTAGCTTATTGTGGTGCTGGGAATCACACCTGGGGCCTCAGAACCTGAGGTATGAGTATCATTTTCATAACTATTATGCCAGCTCTCCAGCCCTGAAACTGACTAGTGCACAGGCTTTAAATCATAAATTCCAGTGAGAGCAGATATAAGCTACCCACTTTTCCAATAACAGACACTTAAAACCTGAAATTTCTGTCCCTGCATATGGAACATTTGTAAATTCTTTTCATGGTAAAGTTATAACTATGAGAACGATCTTGTTGTGATTGAAATGACAGAATAAATAATGCTACTCCCTTAAATTTCTTCAGGCAAATCCTGATGATACATGATGTCAAAATAAACATTCATAGAAAAATTCAAAGCTTTAATAAATGAATCCTGTGTCTTCTTTCCCCCCTATTACTGAGTATGTGACACTGCTCTTAAAAATGACTTACAGCTTTTACTTGACACTCCCCCTCCCCTATTTCATACACACCAGCTGAAAGTTATCTAAGTCACTGCATTGAAACAAGGAAGTAGAAGAGCCACACAACTGTATAGATCACAGTTCCAACCTGATTCCAAATGCTTCACCCAGAAAAGAGTCCAATGGGGCTGCAGAAGCCCCGTGCAGGCCATTAATCAGGACCGTCTTGTTAGTCACTGATTTCCATAGCCTTTTTCTCTATCAGACTCAACCTTCATTGCAGACTGTCTCCCTGGGGGATTTGTCTGTCCTCCCCTTTCTTCCTTTTTATAGAAAAATATTTTAAGCTTACAACCTTACTCTGAATTCCACTCCCAATAGCTGCTGTGCACAGTCTGCCCAGCTACAAATATTTTCCTCTGTGAAGAGAGACTTTATTTCTAGTCCTAAGGTAATTATTCACCTAAGCCAGGCTCTTTCTCCATATAAATGGTACTTAGCCTTGTGAATAATGAGAGTCTATTCTTCTAAGAAGAGATAACAATGTGACAATTAAATCAGTCCCCTGTGTATATTGAAGTTTATGATTTCTTTAAAACATGTATTGACAATGATTTGTGTGAACGTTTTTTTTTTTGAATCATAATTCAATGTCCCTCTTACTAAAGACACCTTGGTAAGAAAAGCTAAAATGTTTTGACGAGGTATTTGAAATTCACAGGGTGTCTTTATGTATAGAAAAAAAAGTTATACTTATACAGTAACTGTGTATACGAATTTATAATGCTATGCTCGTAGACAAAATAATTGGCTTCACAAGTTTAAGACATTCATTCAGGATGCTGCAGATGAAGTTCTTACACAGAAATTAGAAGGGCGTATTTGTTTGTTCCTGCTAGTAACTATTAGTGGGGGGATGATCATGTCAATATTCAGCATGAAGGACATTATGGGTATTAATGATTTATATTAGGGATATTGCTAATTGAGAAAATGATACTGCATGGATGATTTCATTCACAAGAACAAACCTAGAGTTTCATTGGTCATTCTTCCATATAACTCAATAAAATGAACGTGTGAATGTCTGCAAATCAGCAGTTAGATTTATTAACCCAGTTTCCTGCTATGGACCCCAGATATTAGCTATCCTAAGAGCCAGCTACTTCACGTCAGTAAGTGCTTCACCACAGACATCTCAAGAGGGTCTTACCATTTTCTGCTCCTCAAAAAACGCTATGTTGGGAGTGGGGAACAACTGCCTGGTTGCTAAACTTTTTTGATATTATGCCATAAAGCTACATGTACTGCTAGACAGGCTGTCTGAATATCCAGTCCTTAAACTGGTTCTCTCCTTTTCATGGGGTCTGTTACTAGTTCTCTATCCAAGTGAGGTCCTAGCTTTCTAAAGGAAGAGGGGAGAGGACTCTCCTTACCACTGAGGAGCTGCTTGGGGATTTGAGGCAAGAAAGACCCTAAATTGCTCAACCACAAATCACAACTCCAAGAAACAAACTATAATTCTTTCCTTACATAGTAAAGTCTTCTTTCTAACACTGTGGATCAATTATTATCCTTTCCCAATAAAATAGTGTAAACACACAGGGTCAGAAGCCAACATTATAATTTATGATTATTTCTGGTGTTCTCTTTGCTCATCTCCAGGCTTGGCACAATGATTAAAAAAAGAATGATTTCATTAAATCTTTGAGTAAGTGCTATGTAAAAACAGATCTTAACTGAATATTATGAAAATGTAAAAACGGATCCACATATAGGGGCCAGGTGGTGGTGCACCTGGCTAGGCACCCATACTGCAGTTTGAAAGGACCTGGGTTCGAGCCCCTGGTCTCCACCTGGCAGGGGGAAAGAAAGCTTCACGAGTGGTGAAGCAGAGCTGCGGGTGTCTCTCTCCCTTTTTTATCCCCCCCAACTTCTTTCTGTCACTATCTAATAGTAAATAAAATTTTAAAAGTAATGATCATTAAAAATATATCTAAATATACATAAAAATCAACAACAGATGGGAGTCGGGCGGTAGCGCAGCAGGTTAAGCACATGTGGCATAAAGCGCAAGGACCCGTGTAAGGATCCTGGTTCTAGCCCCCTGCTCCCCACCTGCAGGGGAGTCACTTCACAGGCGGTGAAGCAGGTCTGCAGGTGTCTGTCTTTCTCTCCCCCTCTCTGTCTTCCCCTCCTCTTTCTATTTCTCTCTGTCCTATCCAACAATGATGACATCAACCACAATAACCACAAGGCTACAACAACATGGGCAACAAAAGGGCATAAATAATTTTTTTAAAAAAATCAACAACAGAAAATCAAAGCATTTTATTTAAAGAAAACCATCAGAGGATTTTAGCAGGTGCTGCTCTCAGGAAGGAATGCGGGTAGCTGGTAAGCACACTGAGAGTTCACGTGTGCTCTCGCTCCTGGGCAGAACTGGAGAGATGGACAGAAAGGAGAGCTTGGGCTGGCTGCTGTACTGCACCAAGGCAAAGGACTGTGGGGGGGGGGAGGGGCCCTTCAGGTCCTGATACAGGACGATGAGCCTAGTGTGGGGGTGAGAGTGTTTTGTAGATATCTATATTGGTGAGATAAGAAATCATGTCTATGTGCCAAAACTGCACTGGAAACAATCGCACTGGAAACAATCTCCCCTCTCAAATAAATAAATAAATAAATAAATGGGGGGTTTGAGAGGTGGGCAGGGAGTGAGAGAGCTTCAGGTGCCGGCACCTGGTGAAGAGAGATTCGGAGTGGTGGCGACAATTCTGTGCATGCCTGTTACAGGGAGATAAGAAACTACTCAGGGACCATCCACTGTCCTGTGAACCAGTATTTCCCAAATGAACTGATTGAGGGAACAGAGAGATGCTCATTATCTCTCATTATGCTCATATCATCAGGGATATGCAAATCAGGACAGCAGTGAGATGCCCCCTTCTGTCTATGAGAATGGCTAGTATCCAAGAGATAGCAGCGGTGAGGAGAGGAGAGAAGGGAACCTCTGGCGGAGATAGACAGCAGTGGTGGGATCCCGGGAGGTGAGGAGAGAAGGGAACCTCTGGCGGAGATAGACAGCAGTGGTGGAATCCAGGAGGTGGGGAGAGAAGGGAACCTCTGGCAGAGATAGACAGCAGTGGTGGAATCCAGGAGGTGGGGAGAGAAGGGAACCTCTGGCAGAGATAGACAGCAGTGGTGGAATCCCGGGAGGTGGGGAGAGAAGGGAACCTCTGGCAGAGATAGACAGCAGTGGTGGAATCCCGGGAGGTGGGGAGAGAAGGGAACCTCTGGCAGAGATAGACAGCAGTGGTGGAATCCCGGGAGGTGAGGAGAGAAGGGAACCTCTGGCAGAGATAGACAGCAGTGGTGGAATCCCGGGAGGTGGGGAGAGAAGGGAACCTCTGGCAGAGATAGACAGCAGTGGTGGAATCCCGGGAGGTGGGGAGAGAAGGGAACCTCTGGCAGAGATAGACAGCAGTGGTGGAATCCCGGGAGGTGGGGAGAGAAGGGAACCTCTGGCAGAGATAGACAGCAGCGGTGGAATCCCGGGAGGTGGGGAGAGAAGGGAACCTCTGGCAGAGATAGACAGCAGCGGTGGAATCCCGGGAGGTGGGGAGAGAAGGGAACCTCTGGCAGAGATAGACAGCAGCGGTGGAATCCCGGGAGGTGGGGAGAGAAGGGAACCTCTGGCAGAGATAGACAGCAGCGGTGGAATCCCGGGAGGTGGGGAGAGAAGGGAACCTCTGGCAGAGATAGACAGCAGCGGTGGAATCCCGGGAGGTGGGGAGAGAAGGGAACCTCTGGCAGAGATAGACAGCAGCGGTGGAATCCCGGGAGGTGGGGAGAGAAGGGAACCTCTGGCAGAGATAGACAGCAGCGGTGGAATCCCGGGAGGTGGGGAGAGAAGGGAACCTCTGGCAGAGATAGACAGCAGCGGTGGAATCCCGGGAGGTGGGGAGAGAAGGGAACCTCTGGCAGAGATAGACAGCAGCGGTGGAATCCCGGGAGGTGGGGAGAGAAGGGAACCTCTGGCAGAGATAGACAGCAGCGGTGGAATCCCGGGAGGTGGGGAGAGAAGGGAACCTCTGGCAGAGATAGACAGCAGCGGTGGAATCCCGGGAGGTGGGGAGAGAAGGGAACCTCTGGCAGAGATAGACAGCAGCGGTGGAATCCCGGGAGGTGGGGAGAGAAGGGAACCTCTGGCAGAGATAGACAGCAGCGGTGGAATCCCGGGAGGTGGGGAGAGAAGGGAACCTCTGGCAGAGATAGACAGCAGCGGTGGAATCCCGGGAGGTGGGGAGAGAAGGGAACCTCTGGCAGAGATAGACAGCAGCGGTGGAATCCCGGGAGGTGGGGAGAGAAGGGAACCTCTGGCAGAGATAGACAGCAGCGGTGGAATCCCGGGAGGTGGGGAGAGAAGGGAACCTCTGGCAGAGATAGACAGCAGCGGTGGAATCCCGGGAGGTGGGGAGAGAAGGGAACCTCTGGCAGAGATAGACAGCAGCGGTGGAATCCCGGGAGGTGGGGAGAGAAGGGAACCTCTGGCAGAGATAGACAGCAGCGGTGGAATCCCGGGAGGTGGGGAGAGAAGGGAACCTCTGGCAGAGATAGACAGCAGTGGTGGAATCCAGGAGGTGGGGAGAGAAGGGAACCTCTGGCAGAGATAGACAGCAGCGGTGGAATCCAGGAGGTGGGGAGAGAAGGGAACCTCTGGCAGAGATAGACAGCAGCGGTGGAATCCAGGAGGTGGGGAGAGAAGGGAACCTCTGGCAGAGATAGACAGCAGCGGTGGAATCCAGGAGGTGGGGAGAGAAGGGAACCTCTGGCAGAGATAGACAGCAGTGGTGGAATCCCAGGAGGTGGGGAGAGAAGGGAACCTCTGGCAGAGATAGACAGCAGTGGTGGAATCCCGGGAGATGGGGAGAGAAGGGAACCTCTGGCAGAGATAGACAGCAGCGGTGGAATCCAGGAGGTGGGGAGAGAAGGGAACCTCTGGCAGAGATAGACAGCAGCGGTGGAATCCCGGGAGATGGGGAGAGAATGGAACCTCTGGCAGAGATAGACAGCAGTGGTGGAATCCAGGAGGTGGGGAGAGAAGGGAACCTCTGGCGGAGATAGACAGCAGTGGTGGAATCCCGGGAGGTGGGGAGAGAAGGGAACCTCTGGCAGAGATAGACAGCAGCGGTGGAATCCAGGAGGTGGAGAGAGAAGGGAACCTCTGGCAGAGAGAGACAGCAGTGGTGGAATCCCGGGAGATGGGGAAAGAAGGGAACCTCTGGCAGAGATAGACAGCAGCGGTGGAATCCCGGGAGATGGGGAGAGAAGGGAACCTCTGGCAGAGATAGACAGCCGTGGTGGAATCCAGGAGGTGGGGAGAGAAGGGAACCTCTGATATATGGCCTATTTAGGGTGGTCTGACTGTTTATAGGAGACCTTTCAGAACTTCTTTCAGGACAGGCTTGGTGATAGTTGATTCTTTCAACTGTTGCTTATCTGAGAAGGTTTTTATGCCTCCATCTTGTCTGAATGACTGTCTAGCAGGATACAGTAGTCTTGGTTGAAATATACTGACATTTTTTAACAAGGCAAGCTTTGTAGAGTTTACTATGCCCCTTCATGTAGCAATTTGGTTCAGATATTTTTTTTTCAGACATTTTTCATGAATTATTGCTGAATACTGTCTGGTGACCTTTTTCCTGGTAATTCTGAAATGACATATGATAAATACACTATATGGAAATTATATATATATATATATATATATATATATATATTACATGTACTTTAATCTATTGTGAGGTAAATGATATCATGAGAAAAATTCAACATGGTCATAAGTCAGTTTTGATTGCTTAAAGATTGTGTGTATCTTTCTGAGTGACATTGGCCTTCAGTGTGTTCCTTGAATTATAATTGTCTCCTTCTTATCTGACCTGGAGTCCAGCTCTACTCATCTATCATGGTGTAATAGTTTCAACAGAGATTGATGCTTCTACTCTCTCCATGATAACCTACTCTCCAGTCAGGAGCCATGCTTGAGGACAGCACATATAGCCAGTGAAATGAATGCCTTTCTCCCTTTTGTAAGAATGCTGATTTTGAACACTGAGCATCATTACCTCACGCGGACACAGGCATCATATGATTCCTTCTAGTATCCACATCTTAATTTCATTATTGAAAAAATTAACTAGAGTTTTCTATTTTATCTGAGCTATCACTGAACAAATATTTACATAGATCTGAAGGATTATATTTTGGCATCAGCACCTCATGTAAGGTCTAAAATTTGAAGTTTCTGGGTCACCTTCATGTGGTGCATAATTGTGTATATATACTTACCTCGAGTTAGTGGAATTTTTAGTCTTTTTTTTTTTGCCTCCAGGGTTATTGCTTGGGCACCATGACTGCATTACAAATCCACTACTCCCGGAGGCCATTTTTTTCCATTTTGTTGCCCTTGTTGTTATTTTTATTGTTACTGCTGTTGTTGTTGTTGTTGTTGGATAGGACAGATGGACAAATGGAGAGAGAAGGGGAAGACGGGGAGAGAAAGACAGACACCTACAGACCTGCTTCACCACTTGTGAAGCGACTCCCCTGCAGGTGGGGAGCTGGGGGCTCGAACCAGGATCCTTAAACTGGTTCTTGTGCTTTGTGCCACATGCGCTTAACCCAATATGCTATGGCTCAGCCCCCAGGTTTTTTTTTTTTTTTTTTTTACTGCCACCAGGGTTATTGCTGCAAATCTACTGCTCCCTCCCAGTGGCCATTTATTCCCCCCCTTTTTCTTTTCCCATTTTATTTGATAAGACAGAGAAATTGAGGGAGGATGGTGGGGAGATAGAGAGGAGGCAAGAAAGACACTTGCAGACCCGCTTGAAGTGACCCTCCATGCAGGTGGGGAGTGGGGGCTTGAACCCTGGTCCTTGAGCATAGTACTATGTGATCTTAACCAGGTGTGCCACCGCCTGGCCCCATCATATTATTTTAAACTTGAGACTCAAAAGAATGAAACGGATTACTGCTGTTTTGTCTCCAAACTTTCACCTAGAAGTTCAGGCCTATCAAGCTTAGAAATGTTACCACTATGTCAAGTTTTAGCATATATGTAGTAGGCAAAATAACGGTACCCAAAACATGTTGATACTCTAATCCCCAGAATTTGTGAGTATCCTGTGTGATACTGCAGAGAGAAATCAAGGCTTACCAACTGGGTTAAAATGGGGAGACTGTGCTGTTATATCACAACAGTCCTGAAGAGTGGAAGAAAGGGGACAGGTTGTGGTGTACCTAGTTGAGCGCACATGTTACAGGGCACAAAGACCGGGGTTCAAGCCCCAGCCCCCACCTGCGGGGGGAAGCTTCACAAGTGGTGAAGATCTGCAGGTGTCTCTCTGTCTCTTTCCCTCCCCATCTCCTCCCTCCTCTCATTTCTGGATGTCTCTACTCAATAAATAAAGATTTAAGAAAAGAGGAAGCAAGGCTCAAGTCACAGAGGAGGCTCTGCCATTGACAGCCGAGTGAGTGAGAAGGACGCAGTGCGGGGGTGCGGGGGGTAGACCGTGTTGAAAGATGGATGAACAGGGTCACCAGTGAACGGAGAACTCTATGACTCTGGCTAGAAATGGCAGGAAACCACATACCCCCAGAGCATGCGGAAAGGATCCGCCAAGTTTGCGCCTTGCACTCAGCACAGGAAGACTCCTTCCACACGTCTGACTTGCAGAACTGAGAACACCACACAGCACATGAGTGACAGATTTAAGGACCCAAGGTTAATTCGTTTTATTTTAGCAAGAGAAACTGAAAAAGAGAGGGGAACTACTGAGATGTGGCTATGGTGGTGCTAGGGGTCAATTGTGGGACCTCAGCACCTCAGGGAGCAAAGTCGACAGGATCCCTGTGCTACTCCCCTGGCCCGTAATGCTCTTTTTGTTCAATATTCATCTGTCCGTGTATTTACTAATGGGATATCAGAGTAGACAGAGCAACAGAGCACCCGCTGACATATTCCAGTGACTGAACTCAGGGCGCCATGTTTCAAGGCTCAACACTCAGTCCGCTGCACTACACCCTGGGACACTTATCTGTGCTGTTTTAAATCATCTAGTTTCCAGTGATTTGCTATAAGAACAGTTTTCACGCACAATATAATCATCCCTGTACCAGGACTGCATCACAAACATAGGTCTTCAATTAACTGAAGCTAAAGAGAGCAGTGACAAAAAATATTAAATAATAAATATTAAAAATATTAAATATTAAATAATAAATAATAAGGTGGGGAGCACCACAGACTAATGCAAATGCTCCATATGTTATTAGCAGTTTAAATGATTTGATGCAATTCTTCGAGGCAAATAAGCTGCCAAATTCATAATGTCACAAACATACACATAATTTAATTGTGGATTTATGAATCATTTCTCTATGCTCCATAAAATTAATAATTCTGAGGTCATAAACTCAATCATAAAAAGAAAATGAGAAATGCACTTTAGCTAAATGACTATTAATACATATAGAGTTTCCATGTTTCTCCTCAGAAAATAATGAAAGCAAGGAGAGTCATTTGACTTTCAAAGATGCCTTTGTGAACTGGGCTATACAGTTTAGAGTGACAACTGTGTCTCTAGAGATAGAAAGATGATAGATAGATAGATAGATAGATAGATAGATAGATAGATAGACAGACAGGTAGGTAGGCAGACCAAAAGGTATTTGTTCAATTGTCACTAAATATATCTCATTTCCACTTATCAAAATATACTTTAAGAAAGGCATGTCAAGGGAGTCGGGCTGTAGCGCAGCGGGTTAAGCGCAGGTGGCACAAAGCACAAGGACTGGCATAAGGATCCCGGTTCGAGCCCCGGCTCCCCACCTGCAGGGGAGTCGCTTCACAGGCGGTGAAGCAGGTCTGCAGGTGTCTCTCTTTCTCTCCCCCTCTCTGTCTTCCCCTCCTCTCTCCATTTCTCTCTGTCCTATCCAACAACGACAACAACAATAATAACTACAACAATAAAACAACAAGGGCAACAAAAGGGAATAAATAAATAAAATAAATATTAAAAAAAAAAAAAAGAAAGGCATGTCAAGACAGGAGAGGAGATAGCTGAATTGCAACTCTATGAGTAAGGAGGTTACTTACCTAGAAGGTATAAATAGCTCATACAGGCCAATATATGGAACAAAGAGAACATGAGATGAGGGGCCTGGAATTTGAATAGGCACTTCTCAGAGAAAGACATAAATAACAAACACATGTATAGAAGCCTTATATGTATGTTTCTTCAAGGGAATTCTGAATTAAAACAAACCACCACATACACAGGTGAACATTACCTGGAAAAGCAAAGCCGAAAGTGGACATAACAGGTTTTCCAAGGATGTGAAATCAGTTCCACAGTCACACACCCCTGGAAAATATATAAATGGCCTCAATCATTTTTGAGAATGGCATGACATCCTTCTGCTAGAGCTGGGCAAACAGACTGCACAGACCTGCAAAGCCTCTTTTAGATACAGACTCTAAAGTTATATGTATACACATCTACCAAAAACATAAATAAGAGTATGCATAGGAGTACTGTTTAAAATCCTTTAAAATGACAAATGATGGGCTATCTATGAGCTTCTGGGTGGACACATGCATTCTGAGTATTAATAAACTGAGATGATGTACGGAAGCAAAAGTGAATCAAGTGTAAGCAAGCATCCAGCGCCATGGGAGTGGCTGCAATCACAGATCGCGGGGTGAGAAGCAAGCCTGGCAACGCTCATCGCCCAGGTCTGAATCCCAGCACTGCTTCATGGTCTCATGGCACTGCAAGAGAGTCTGGTGGTATGGTGTCTCTGCCTCTCTCTAAATGGGAAGGCGTCCCAGGAGTGGTGAGACTGCACATGTGCTAGCCCCTGACTCCAAATAACAAAACAAAGAGGAATTTCATAGGAAAAAAAAAAAGAGGCACAGATACCACCTGGAAAATAACACGAATTCTCCACAACTATTTCTGAATTTCAAAGACAGTCACCTGATTCTTTAGAGCTCCTCTAGGAGCTGACTTACTCCAGACAACAGTTAGTGATGACTGAATGATGAGGGGCGTCTGAAGAAGTACATGGCCAGGCTCTGGATTCAGCAAGTTTGTAATACTTTGGTGCATTTGTTTAACAAAATGACACCCATGTCATACTCTGCTCAGAGTCACTGGTTATGAGGAAAACGTAAATAAAGACAACAATGTTTGGTGCAAACCAAGACAGCCTGACGTCTGTGATAATGTCACACCTCAGAAAGGACAATCACAGAAATTATGGACAATGATGTGGTGGGGAAAGGAGACGGTCTACACTGCCAGTAGAGACAGAGCTTAGTCTGCTCCTGTGGGTGAACAGTCTGGAGTCACCTTGGAATATCAGAACTGAACCCACCCTGTGACCCAGTGATTTCGCCCCTGGGGATTTATCCAAAGGAAACAAAAACACCCATCCAAAGAGTATCTAATTATGTCCACTTGAGTTCACAGTAGCACAACTTGTAATAGTCCAAACACGGAAGTGACCCAGACACCTGCCAGGTGAGCAGATGAGAAAGTTGTGGTACACATACAGCACAACACTACACTGCTGTTAAACGCGATGAAGTCATCTGTGCTTCCTCTTGGATGGAACTTGAAGGAGTCATGTCAGGGAAGATAGACCAAACAGGATGAGTACTGGGTGATCTCAGTCACAGGTGGGATTTGAGAAGCAAGGACAGAAAAAGAAAACAAGAGTCGGACTGAGTGTGGTGTACTGCACCAAAGCAAAGGGCCCTGGGGAAGGGAGGGGCATCTGCAGACACTGGGAGCCTGGTGCGTGATGGCGGAAAGGACTCAAGCTGGGTGTGACAGTGTTCTACAGAGACCGGCCATGGGGAAGATGAGAAACTCTGGCCATGTATCAACTCTGTACTGGAAGCCACCAACCTCCCAATGAAATGAATACAAAAAGCTACAGTAATACCAGTGGCTACAAGATCTACTTCGAGCCTTGCCCCTGAAGATATATATATATATATATATATATATATACATGTGAGACAATGTGAAAGCTTGGTAGAGCTTAGGAGAGTTCTCCCATACTTGGATGGAGGTCTGGAAAGACACCCCACTTGTTAGCCTCTCTCCTTATAGAGATGAGCCAAGAGGGAAAAGTCTCCCAGACTCAGTTTCTCCTTATTAGTCTCTCAAGCCCATAGAAAGCCTACAAGCCTCTCACACTTAGTTCTCCCTGCTAGCAGCAGGCCAAATGGCTGCCTGCTTTAGGGTTCACTCAGAGTTCACACATCCACTTCACCTTTTGATCATAAAGGAGAACACACTGTATCATACACCTGCTTATACCAGGCAGTGAAACCCCCAAATCCTATTTCCTTGTGCCCTTTGATGTCTGTCATTTACATCTAGCTTTGTTTTTCTTCTTCTCTACCTCACCTTACTTGTTTAACCCCTATGCTTCTCTCAAATGCCTTTGGATAATTAACTCGCCGGCATCATGGAGACTAATCGTTTGACCTTTATGTATCTCATCAGTTCTTGTCATACCAGCCTCCTACCATGGGGGAAACTTACCTTTAAGAAACCTGTACTTTCTGACATATGTGAAAATTGTTCTTTGTTTAACTCAGTATAAAGACATATACTCTTCTCCAAATAAACGAACATTTGTACCAGAACGTTCCCTGATGCCTCTTTCTCAATCACGCAGCCTCTAGAGCTGGTGAGGGAGGGTCGAAGGCTCACCCCCCACCCCCGGTTGGAGCCACTGCATGTAAGCCCCAGCATAGATCAAAGTATATTTGTTATAGTATCCAACAGTTGTTTCAATTAAAAGTATCAGAATTATAGACACACTAGCTTATGGATTATAGTTTAATTCTCACACACATTTCCCTGTCAGAAGTGTTTCCCCAATATTCACCTAAGTCTATCTGGCTTTCATTACAAATAGTGTGATTATTAAAAAGAAGACATGCCTGTGAGTATATACTTAATGCAATAGCCTCCCTCACCTGCATGATTTTACTGTTTGTCTTTCTGCTAGTTTACTTAATTTAGGTTCTTAGATTTGCCTATTTTAAATTTATATTTTGGCAGAAAGACCTGGTTTCTTGATATAAACCAATATTTAAGACTGATAGCAATGTCATTAAACATCTCGAGAATATTTTCTTTTACAATGTTAAAGGAATTGCAAGACTTTTATGTTTCTTTCTCCATTTAATTGCATCTAAAGAGAACTTGTGGTAAGAGTCGCCCTGTACCTGGCTTATTCTTGTGCAATTAGTCAAAGTTACGGCTAGAAGCTAGTCTTGAGTTGACTTCATAATGACAGCCTGAAGATAATAATTATGTAGCCATCAATTAGTACTTACATTTGCACTTCACTGGTTTATCATAATATGTCAAAAAAAAAAAAACGAACAGCAAAGTGATGTCTTGTCAGTTAATAAGGAAAGAAAATATCTGCAGTGTCTTATTAAAGGCATTTCAGGTTCACATCATGCCAGCACATCTACTGCTATCATCTTCATGGTGGACATTTTTCTTTTTTTTTTTTTAAGTATTTTATTTATTTTATTTTTGAGAGAGATGCAAAGAGAGAAAGACAGAGAGAAACACGTGGTTTGGGGGATTGAACCTGGGACTCTGGAGCCTCAGGCATGAAAGCCTCTTTGCATAACCATTATGCTATCTACCCCCGCCCGGTGGACTTTTTTCATGACTGAAAGTCGAGAATTCCTTGTCTTTACTTCTCAGTGCATGCCATGCTATGCTTTTTATGCGTGCTATGATAAGCTGGCTATTATAATGGGCTCTAATTATAGGTCAGCTTGGGTAAAGCCCATCATTGGTAATTGTGATGGCAACATTAAGACAGAGTTGACATGAAGAGATCATTACAGTTGATTAGCAGCTCACTCACTCACTTCCATAGTATGCTGAATGGCTGAATGCACAGGACCTGTGGTTGGGATAAACTATGTCAGTTTATCACTTTTAATTAGCTTTTTTTTTTTTAATGACTTGAACTGGATGAATGAAAAACAAACCCGTAAGAGAAATGCCATGACAAAGGTCTAGAGGTTCTTATTCTCCATAATGTCTCCAGATTAAATAAGAATAAGTATACTTTTCTCATGGTTTTGTCATCATAGATGGGGAGGTCAGAGCTGAGTCTTCCTGTGTCTCATGGATCAGTCCTTGCACGTTGGTGGTATCACTATTAGTACTAGTTTTAAATTTGCCTCTCTTTTTGGTAACGAGTAGGTGTGTACATTAGTCAGTTATAGCTAATGCTCCCATGCCAAAATATGCATCCTTGACACAATCCCAAAGACGAGGATGTGGGGAGAAAGGAGGACTTCTACACTGCTGATTTGAATGGAAGTTGGCCTGACCCT
This sequence comes from Erinaceus europaeus, assembly GCF_950295315.1. Classification (NCBI taxonomy): domain Eukaryota; kingdom Metazoa; phylum Chordata; class Mammalia; order Eulipotyphla; family Erinaceidae; genus Erinaceus; species Erinaceus europaeus. Next base: position 2,840,464 of record NC_080181.1, read on the forward strand.
CGTGGAAAACATTCTAGAGACTCAAAATACTACAAATGGGAATACCTTATGACTCGGCAATTTCTCTCCTGGTTCAAAGGCCAGGGAAGGAAGGAAGGAGGGAGAGAGAGAGAGAGACAGAGAAAGAGAGAGGGAAAGAGGAGGGAGAAAGAGAGGGAGGAGAGAAAGAGGGGAGAGCGAGAGACTAAGCCTGAGATTGACTGTAACACTGCTTCATGAAACTTTTCCCCTGGAGGTGGGGATTGGGGGCTTAGACCAAGGTTATTGCACATTGTAATGTGTGCACTGAACTAGGTATGCCATCACCTAGCTCCTAAGTTTCACTTTCTACAATATTGAATTACCAAACAAAATCTCAATTAAATAAAAATACTCTTAAGACTGACTGCATAATCTTTTTGTAAAATTCAAGAGACCAGGCACTGGCACACCTAGTTTAGCGCACACATTCCAGCGCACAAGGACAAGTGTTCAAGCCCCTGGCCCCCACCTGCAGGGGGAAATCTTCACGAATGGTGAAGTAGGGCTGCAGGTGTCTCTCTGTCTCTCTCCCTCTCTCCATCTCCCCTCTCAATTTCTTTGTCTCTATCCAATAATAAAAATAATAACAAATTTGAAATTTAAAATTCAGTCTGAAGATGTTACAGTTGAACCTTATGAGTTTTAAGACTGGCAGAGAACTCTGACTGCAAAGAAAATCTATGAATTTAAAACTCAGATTTCCTCTGCTTACTGCATTCTTGTAATTTAAATTAGCAATACCTATTTCATGTATTCTATAGAGCTTTTGCAAGGAGAGTAATGCGTAGAGTTGATTTTTACATTAAAAAGAATCTGCATGAAGGGGGTCATTAGTACAGTTTTCACAACCGTAGGTATTTGCTTTGATCACTCCCGTGCTAGAGCTAGGGGCTAGTTAATAAGACGAGCTTTTTGTGATATAACATCCGTCACTCAAACTATTTCTGAAAGTTAAGGTTATTTGCTGTTGGAAGATAAGTCACTTCCATGCATTGGGTCTTTCTCTGCTAATTAATAAAATCAACATATTTTCTCACTGAAAATAGATAAACATGAATATAAATCAACAAGTACATAGTCAAATCAAAGATTCAGACAGAATAGCATGAGTATGGCCTACATTATTTAAAGATCTCCATGTTGCTCTGTATGGGACACTGAAAATAGGATTCCTACCATTCTTTGTAAGCTATTTCCATTGCATTCCAAACCCACTTACAAGGGATTGGCATATATTTTAAGGTTCAGGCTTCTGAAATTCAGCTACATTTGTAAGATTAATCCAGTGAGTATGTGTTTTGGGGGGTGATGATGATGATGATTAATGTTTTACTAGAGTGCTTCTCAGCTCTGGACTGAATATGGGAGTCTCAAACTATTATGCTGTCTTAGCTGCAGTGTGTGTGTGTGTGTGTGTGTGTGTCCGTGTGCGTGTGTGAATCTATCACTACCATGTAGTGAAGGCCTACTACAGACCAGGCACCAAGAACATCTTTCTTGTAAAAATCCTCATGATGACCATCTGTGCATTGTGACTATCCCATTCCGTTTTCCTGTCTCACAACTTTCACAACTAAACATGGCTCTTGAATTGGACATAGATGGAGCCATTGAAGTAGATGGTGCGACTTCAAGCTTGATGCAGCATGATATGTGCGATGCTTAATAAAATCCCTGCACACTCAGAGCACTTGGTAATTATGTAAGAGAAGAGTCCTGGACAGTAAGGATGAGCATAACTCCGTACTGCTTATTTTGAATTTGATTTGTTATTCTGGACGAGAAGCTCTGCTTTCATGAATTGAAAAGTTCTCCAGTTAGATTAAATGTTTTTCTTATAGGCAAGTAAGCAAATGATTTAAGACATGATTAAAAAAAAAAAGACAGAATGTCTTCTTGCAGATGTTTAATAGACAGACTGGTGATTCTCCTGCTAGGTTATGCTGAGCTAGCAAAAGTGCTTCAACCACTTAAAACAGTGGTTGATTTCATTACGAGCATTCCCCATGGAACTCAACGTGAAGAATGCACACACAAACATTAACGGAGACCAAAATGGATTTTGTGGTTAGAACCACGTTGTTGGACACTGATGTGAAACCACATCTGATCAAATGAAATTTAAAAGGATTATGACCAAAAAAAAAAAAAAAGAACTCAATTCAGCATCCTAAACTTTGGCTACTATTTATTTCTCCATATATGTGTCATAATATAAACAAAAAAATAATAATAAATCAAGGGAAAAACTGTGAGGAAATGTCAAATTGTGTCAAATAATAAATTTTAGTTTAATTTCTGGATACAGACAGACATTCTCTGTTCCTAGTACAGTTATTTGAAAACCACAGTCAGTTTGGTTTTTAGAAACTTCCTCCAGGAAGCTCTCTGTACCCCCCAGCACTTCATGTAGGAAGTGCTTTTCCTAAATCTAACACTTCATGTGCTCTCTTCTGAAGGCCGAAGCACGCAAACACAGTGAGCATGGGCACACAGCCTTTCAAGCTCAGCACTGACTACAGCTTCTGCTCTGAAGCTAGTATTTGATCAAACTTCCCAGATAAAAAACAGATGTTAATAGCAGCAGGAGGTTGAGTGCCCCCGTTTCCATGTTAATTTTATTCACAGTACTATTTTCTTTTTTTTTTTTTTTAAATATTTTATAGTTATTTTCCCTTTTGCTGCCCTTTTTTATTGTTGTTGTAGTTGTTGTTGTTATTGATGTCGTCATTGTTGGATAGGACAGAGAGAAATGGAGAGAGGAGGGGAAGACAGAGAGGGGGAGAGAAAGATAGACACCTGCAGACCTGCTTCACCGCTTGTGAAGCGACTCCCCTGCAGGTGGGGAGCGGGGGCTCAAACCAGGATCCTTACACCAGTCTCCGCACTTCGTGCCACGTGCACTTAACCCGCTGTGCTACCGCCTGACTCCCAACGGTACTATTTTCTTACATTAATCGTAAGCACAAAAGCCAAAGAATTGGTTTGAGAAAGTCTTGGACTTGGATGTTACACAGTCACAGGCATGATCATGAGAAAGCATCATGTTCTCCCTGACATATGACATTGTCGCTTTTAAAAGAAGGAAGGTGGGGGTTCCTTTAAAGGTCCATGTCCAGCAGACACAATAGCTCATGTGGACAGTGTGCTGCTTTGTCACATGCTGGACGCCTTGACATGGCTGTCAGCCTTCCTTCACTGCAGGGAGCTTCCGTGCTGTGACCTTTCACCTTCTTTGTCAGTAAACAAAGAAATGAACCTTGACTTCAGTGCCTCACTGCCTCACTGCCCACAGCCTCCCACTAGTGGTGGTGTGCTTCCTGTGACTGCAGTAACTGAGCTCAATGCTTCCTGAGCAGTCAACCTCCGTTATAACACTCTAAGGGTCCACACTCTGTTTTTGTGATTCTAGATTCTGCTGTTTGGTAGAACCAGGACCTTCCATATAATTGTCTTGGCACTACAAAGAGTATGGATCCAGCATGGGCGTCCCAGTCAGTTTTAGAGCTAGAAAGACCATAGGAAGAAATCCCAGATTTTCAGCTACATGCCCTCCTAGGCACAAGAATTTACAATATAGGATTTCAACTTTTAAAAATAATAATATTTGGGAATTCGTATGGAAGAAGTAAAAATTCATTGCAAGTCCTGTGTTTCCCTATCATCTCAATGAAAATCAAGATGAAATATGTCAACATGTGGGAAACTTAAACTCATTAATTAGTGCATTTACATCCAGGATAAAATTACAAAAATGAAAATAAATATGCAGACACTTGGTGACACAATTAAATAAACGCCATTGGCAAGAGGAAACCTGTTCTGAGGGCCAGATTTGAAAGGCAGGATGAGGACGTTGGAGAAGAACGGCATAGAGTCAGCTTTAATTACCAGCGTGTTCTTGCACAGAAACACACACTTCTGTGGGAATCTCTTAAAACTCTATATTCTAAGGAAAGGACAACACAATCTGTTGTTTATGTAACAGAGGAGCTGATCACAAGTGGGAGGCACACACATGGGAGCCTTTCCCCTTAGAAGGAGACAATCCTCTGCTGGTTGGGGGCAACATCTGCTCTGCTTGCTGCTGGCGGTGGGCTGTCAGGGCAGAGGAGGGAGACGTGGCTGCCATCCGATCAGCAGAGCGCTCTGTGGAGGGGCAAGGACCCGCAGCACCCACTCTCCTGCTTTCCTTAAGGGGGCAACAGCAGACCTAGCTGTCTTCTGCTTGCCGACAGCTATTGTCCATTGAGCTGCCTGGTCCCTGGCTAGAATTTACAATCTCGGGATAATCTGAGGGCAGTTTTGCCAGTTCATTCTCCTGGTCCCAAAACTCAAAATTACCTAGCCACCACATACACCCGAAATCAACAGGTACGAGGAAGCAGTGGATCCCCAGACTAAATGATGAATCAGCAGTCCTTTTATTTACTTTCTGCGTCTAAACTTTTATTCCAAGCAATGAACTTCACTGATTTTGCTCACTGAAGATTTGCTTTTAATTTGCCAAAATAAATAAATAAAATAAAATAAAATAAACCAAAGAATGACTTAGGTTTCTGAGTATGACTATTATGCATGCATACCAAACAGCAACAAGGGGCTGAGTGCACACAATACTGTGTGCAAAGACCTGGGTTCAACTTCCTGATCCGGACCCCCACCTGCGGAGGGAGGGCCACTTGCAATGAGGGAGTGCTGTAGGGGTGTCTCTCACTCTCCTCTATCTCCTCCTTTCTTCTCGAGTTCTATCTGTCTCTCTACAGAATAAGTAGGTGAATCAATAAACGGTAGCAATGAATTAAGAATCACAGTGGTAGTGCGGGAGCTCCCGTGCCAACACATTCGCCATGCAGCCTCGGAGCTAAAGGAACACACAGGCCCAGCACGATCACGCGCCTGCCCTCAGTGCAACTCAGCACCTTAGTCTGTTCTCACCCCCACACTCTTAACAGTGGCTTTGTCACCTGTGAGCAGTCCCTGCACTTGGCAGGGCTTTTTGCACTTCCACGTAAAATGGGTTTTGGCAGATGGGACTGGCCAGAACCCCAGCAGTGGAAATGCAACTGACATCTTGATGTGTAAATAATCCGCCTGAGTCACAGCTCTGGACTATGAGCATTCTACTTCATCACTCCCGTTCTACGAGATTTTGAGAATGATCTAGAAATGGCTTTTGCATCACTGATTTAAGAAGCTTCTTAGAGTGTACAAATAAAATACCTGCTACTTTTTCCTTCTCATATCCACCTCCTCCCCTTTTATTTTGCTACCAGGGTTATTGCTGGGGCTTGGTGCCAGCACTATAAAACCACTGCTCTCGGTGGCCAGTTTTCTTTTTCTTTCTTATTGTATATGACAGGACAGAGAGAAGGGGCGATAGAGAGGGAGAGAGAAAGAGAGGCACTTGCAGACCTGCCTCACTGCTCCTGAAGAGTCCCCCCTGCAGATGAGGTGTGCCATGGCCTGGCCCCCAGCCCCTTTATGTCTTACTAAACATACAGCTGACTTCCAGCAGTTGCATGTGTGTGTGAAGACATTTTTTTTCCTTTTCGATTGCTCTGAAATACACTGGATTTCATGTCTAATTCATTGCTTCTTTCTACTGAAGAGTGTCTTTTAATCATTCTAGAGAAGCAATATGCTCAGAGCCAACAGCAAACAGATACACACACAACAACACCATAATCTCTTTATCCTTCAGAAAATTGAAATGTACTCAACAGGTGGCAGTTATTATACTTTTTTTTTATTAGTTAAGGGATGAGGGATTTCCCAAAATTCCCTGTGTGCTGGTTTAGAGCAATCGTGTTTCAGTTTCCCCTTCTATGAGGACTCTTGGGGTGTGAGGATGGGGGCTGGGGATGTCACAGCTGCTCTTTGCCGGCTCACTCCTTTATGCCCTGCCAGATGGGGAGAAGGGCTGTTTTTCTGGAGTGTCCAGGTTGAGCCATGAGCACCTACTCTTCAGAGATCTGGGTCCTTCCTTGCCTGCCCCACACTGCTCTGTTTGCATAGTCCCTCTCTCTTGGGATGGTGGCTGCTGCAGTTGACTTGCCATCTGGGACACCTCTCTACAAAAAATCTAACCTGACGTTTAAAACATTTCATAACATGGCTTCTATATATATATATTTTTTTTTTTATGAAACTGGGTCTATGCAAAATATTTCATTTTATGACCTGTCTAAAAATTCTTTGTTAAGTTGAAAGATTCTACACCCAATAATCTTTTTGAGTGTTTTAAATCTCTCCTTACACTGGATATGGTCTGATGTTAACAATGCATTTTCAAATTTTCAAAGGGAACCGTGTGCCCCACCCACCCACCCAAACTACTGCAACCAAGTGCAAATGAAGCCTGTGGTGTTATCTCGTCAATCAGGCCATTCAAGAAAGCTGACCTAGAGCTGGGGATCCAGGGGACTACTGGCTTCAAGCCTCTGGTTTATCATTTCTATGCCAGGAGTTGAGCTGTGGTGGTCAGATGGTGTTTTACTTGCCTTATAAACATTAATTTATAGACCCTGGTGCCAGTGTCATCAAGTAGTGATGTGCCAATCTGATAAGTGCAACAAGATAAACCCAGAAGGAAAATTTAAAATCGCTAACTCAGAACTTGGTGTCGAGATTCTAGCAGGATGATTTCAGAGCACAGGCTTGAACCGTTTCAAATGTTGTAATGTTTTACCAGTAGTCTGTTATATTCCTATCTGATTTCATTAGAACACCCTTCCTTATTTAACTCAATACCACTTAATATCCCGTAGTCTGTCAAATCCTGAAACATACACACACTGAAATAAAAGGTTACTAAGTCACATTTGCAAGAACATGGGGGTTATTGGCTTAGGGAAGAGGAGAGGGTCGTTTAGAATAGTAATTACTGCGTGGGGGCCAGGTGTTAGTGGCTTGGTAGAAGGCACACATTGCCATGCATAAGAACCTGGGTTCAAGCCCCTGGTCCCCACCTGCAGCGGGAGAGGAAACTTCACAAGCAGTGAGGCAAAGCTGCATGTAGCTCGCTTTCTTTCTTCCTTTCTTTCTTTTTTTCCTTCCTTCTTCCTATTCCCCCTACCCTCTCAACTTCTGTTAATCTCTATCAAAAAAAAAAAAAAAAAAAAAAGAAAGGAAGGAAGGACAAAAGGAAGGAAGGAAAGCGTGTCACCAGAAGGGATGGATTCATTGTGCAGGCACTGAGCTCTACAGATGACCCCGGTAGCAATAAATAGTCTGTGTGATTTATTTATCAAATAATAAATTATACTTTTCTAATCTATTTTTCTTTCAGTTGTTTAACTGAGTGGATTCAGGTAACATGGTATTGACAAGAGAAGCTTAGTTCTCTCTCTGGTGAGCAGCTGCTCCGAGTGAAAGGTCAGCGTCACAGCTGAGCAGAGAGCTGTCCTGTGAAACAGCAGAGAAGGCAAGGTGTCGGTAGTCTGGCAGTCATGCCATATTCCAGTAGTGCCTGGATGTCAAGAGAATGCACACAGGGGAGTCGGGTGGTGGCGCAGTGGGTTAAGCGCAGTTGGCGCTAAGCACAAGGAGCCGCGTAACTATCCCGGTTCAAGTCCCTGGCTCCCCACCTGCAGGGGAGTCGCTTCACAGGCAGTGAAGCAGGTCTGCAGGTGTCTGTCTTTCTCTCCCCCTCTCTGTCTTCCCCTCCTCTCTCCATTTCTCTCTGTCCTATCCAACAATGACGACATCAATATTAACTACAATAATAAAAAAAAACAGCAAGGGCGACAAAAAGGAAAATGAATAAAGAAATATAAAAGAGAATGCACACAATAGAGAAAGACTTCCTTCAGCCAGACATCACTTAATGATACTGAGTAGAAACAGACAAATGGTGTAGACTATGAATTTGGCAGGGATATTTTAGTAGAGCTCACACAGATTTATAAGGCAAGTCTGTAATGGAACAAAAGCCTGTTTGCATTTCATTCTTAGTGTCCACGCCTCTCAGTTCGTGTGATCTATATATGGGGGAGATTGGCTTTTACTAGAATGTGGAGAAACTCTAGGATAATTTCCACTTTGGAAGATGTTTTTTCTTCCTAAGCCATAGAAGCTTTTGTCGAGAACTTCAACACTTGACAGTATACTTCTGCACACACTTCATTGAGTACTTTTAGGATACACTTGGTAATGACTTTATTGTCTATGTTGTTTTGCATTGTTATTATTACAGGGAGGGTATAAAGAGAACTGAAGACAGAAAAGAGATTTGAACCTACTCCTGGGTCAGTGGCCTGCTAGACTGCAATGCCTCTGTAATGAGCCGCTGTGCTGTCTGTCCCTGCTGTCTGTCCCTTTAAATAACATGGAAGCTTTGGATTTGAAATGAATCTTCTTGACAGCTCTGCCTATGCTTATGTCTATCACAAAATTAGTCGTTCCACATTATAAGTTTAAGTGACAGTTACAGTGGACCTCTCTATGAGGAGAAAAGATCTGAGCAGCAGTAAAACATTTAATGTTGTGCTACATACACACACACACACACACACACACACACACACAGCTCTCTCACACACTTGCTTTCCAAGGCAACTAAGTTTTATCTGAACAGGAGTTTCAAATAAGGAATACATAATCTGACTTCAAAGTGACTGCGGGAAGAAGCCTAGCAGAATGTCAGACATATACACATAGAAAGCAGAGAATATCATTTGAAGAACTTGAGAAGAATAAACTTCACTCTACTTCAAGTTGTTTTCAACTGCTTCTTTAGCAATTCCTTTCTTGGCACTTGAAATTCTGCATTTTTTTTTTACCAATAAAACAATTATATAATAGTATCCTAACATGACATTTTCTGTGTATAAGGCCCCTTTCATACTTTACTTAGGTAAATGATTTCCTTAAGTTTAAATGAGTATTAACAGCATCACTGACAGAAGTGAAACATAGGCAGAGGCTACTTAGTGACATGCTTATTTGGGACAGCTTGCAGTGCTCTGAGTTCCGCACAAAAACTCATCTCCTAGGAGTCAGCAGCCAGGAACCACATCTCTGGCGAACATGAACCAGACCCAGGATATGATGCCGGAGACTAGGGCAAGAATTCGTCTCTCTGAACTTCAAAACAAATGCTAACATGGAATTTCATTATCTGAGGTCTCCTTTAGCCAGGAGGCCTCTGGAGCTGCTGCCCTGACTGGCCATAGGGTATCCCATTGGTCCTCACTCCCCTGAGTGGCCACACAGCTCCCCTGTGAACCCCACTCCCCTGAGTGGCCACACAGCTCCCCTGTGAACCCCACTCCCCTGAGTGGCCACACGGCTCCCCTGTGAACCCCACTCCCCTGAGTGGCCACATGGCTCCCCTGTGAACCCCACTCCCCTGAGTGGCCACATCGCTCCCCTGTGAACCCCACTTTCCTAGAGGACTTGACATGGCTGAAGAGGACTGAGCCAAGTTCAGAGCCCCCCTTCAACTGTATAGGCTTTCTGTTTTCATTTGTACAGCTGCTTACTCAGTTACTTTTTGAGCTCAAATATACAAAGGTCGAAATTGTTTTGGTCTGATGGTTGAGTTATGGGACTTTTAAAGTGGACGCATCATAAGCAGGAAGGGAGAAAGGTGAGGATGTCTCCCTGAGGCTGTGGTGGGGGCTGAGCCGCCTTCAGGAGGCCTGGCCTGTGAAGACTGGACACCTTGCGTCACAGCAGCAGTGTGGACAGTCTGCAGCCGTGCTCACGCACAGGCCTTGATTCCCGTGCTCTGTGAGGGACAAGCTGTGCTGCCATGTCTACATCTGCCTGGTTGTGAAGACGTTAAGTGCACTGGTTAGAGAAGCAGACGACAGTCAAATCCTGATATGGAGAAAGAAGGGGCTCTGAATAGTAACAACAGAAAACAAATCTACAATGAGTTACTTCCTGCAAAAACATCCACACAACAGAAAACCGCATACTATACATTTACATTCACATTAATGGTAATAATTAGTTGATAGTTTACTAAATTCTAAGCATATCGGATGATCATTGATACTTAATTTTTTCAACTTATGTAAGGAACATGATATTACCCTTTTTTCTTTTTACACATAATAAAACTTACGAAATGTTATATATACATCACTTCAGGTGACAGGGTTAGTCAATGGAAAAGAAACAGGATATAAATAAACCCTGAGAAGAGTCCATGGTGGCGCAGCAAGTTAAGCACATGTGGCGCAAAGCACAAGGACTGGCGTAAGGATCCCGGTTCGAGCCCCTGGCTCCCCACCTGCCGGAGAGTCACTTCACAGGCGGTGAAGCAGGTCTGCAGGGAAACAAAAGGGAAAAATAAATAAATATTTTAAAATTTTAAATAAAAATAAACCCTGACTTCACAGTGTGTGCTCCACTGTTGCTTTTCTTTCATGACATCGTTTATTTAGTGTGTTTGAATAAAATCATATCTATCTATAGTGCAAGCAGTACACATATCAGAGGCCTGGCATAAGTGACTGAGTTCAGGGGCCAGGTGGTGGTGGCCCCAGTTGAGCAGTTGAGCGTACACAGTATCAAGCTCAAGGATTCAGGTTCAAGCCCCACTCCCCAAATGTCCTAGCTACGCATCTCCTGAGTTTCTGATTACTCAGCATATCAGTCACCAGTTTCTGAGGCCCTACCGACAGCTTCTGTTCATACAAGAGTCAGAAGTCAGGTGTAAGTTCGGAAAAACATATCTAGAAATAAACAAACAGAAAATGCCTGCAACTTCATGTCAGCCCTACATCAGAAACGAGCAACTGGGAAGCTGATCCAAGTCGCTCCCAAGTGTCTGCTAGGAATGACACTCTAGCTGCTTGACCCAGACATTCATGCCCTGTTGTACACACACTGCTGTGAGAAGGCTGCCAAGGTCTAGGCTTCTGAGCGAGTCCACATATCACAGACTCAGCCTAGGTATTAAAAAGACTCAGTCTGTGCTTTGAGACATACAATCAATTTTTCCCCTCTCACATTAATTAATTAGTGAGTTATATGACTTCGACTTAATAGGAGTGTACACAGACACCAATCGACTTTGTCCCCTCCCACCCACCCACCCCCGCCCCTCCCCCTTGCCGACCAGGAAGCCGCATGTCCACCCTCCCCCCCACCACAGGGTTTGTACTTTGCTGCCCTACTCTAGATTCAGTCAGATCCTGCTCTGAGTTTCCCTTTCTGTTCTTCTTTCTCAACTTCTGTTGATGAGTGGGAATCATCCCACACTCATCTTTATCTTTCTGACTTAGCTCACTTAACATAATTCCTTCTAGCTCTGTCCAAGATGGGTCAGAGAAGGTGGGTTAATTGTTCTTAACAGCTGCGTAGTATTCCATCTTTGGAGTTTGCTGACTTTAGACTCATTTCACCCCGCCCACTCTGGCTCCTGCTATTCACAGGCGAAGACATGCTCCATAGACCCTCACAGCTATTCAGCCAATACTTGAATTATTTTACAAGTCAAGGGATTATAATAGCATTGTTATTCGCACTGTGAGATGAGAGGATGATCAGATAACCCAGTTTCCACTCTGTTATACTAGTAATGCCACAGTGTGTTTTCTATCCTAAGGCTAAGAGAAGTTAAGAAAATGCTTGGGGGCCAGGCGGAGGCGAACTTGGTTAAACACTTACAATACAAGTGTGCAAGGACCCCGGTTCAAGCCCCTGGTCCTCACCTGCAGTGGGGGACCTTCATGGGTGGTGAAGCAGGGCTGCAAGTGTCTCTCTGTCTCTCTCCTCTCTCCCTATCAGCTCTGGTTTATGGTGGTGCGGTGGATTGAACCTGGGGCTGTGGAGCCTCAAGCATGAGAGTCTATTGGCATAACCATTATGCCATCTACCCCCTTCTCAAATTGTCTGTCTCTATCCAATAATATATAAATAAACATATTAAAAAATTAAGATAGTGCACTTGTGCGCACCCACACAATTATAGCAGGGATTTAAAAAAATCTCCTAGAGGGGCCAGGCGATGGCGCAGTGTGTTAAGTACACATGGTGCGAAGCACAAAGACTGGCTTAAGGATCTCAGTTCAAGCCCCCGGCTCCCCACCTGCAGGGGATCGCTTCAAAGTGGTGAGGCAGGTCTGCAGGTGTCTATCTTTCTCTCCCCTCTTTGTCTTCCCCTCCTCTCTCGATTTCTCTCTGTCCTATCCATCAATGACAGCAATAACAACAATAATAACAACAATGGTAAACAACAAGGGCAACGAAAGGGAAAATATAGCCTCCAGGTGCAGTGGATTCATAGTGCAGGCACCAAGCCCCAGCAATAACCCTGGAGACAAAAAAATATATATAATAATTTTAAAAAAGAATATGAATAAAACCACCTATGATAAACAGTGCTAGCAAAGGGTGCTTAATTTTGTCATGTTTGGTCAGCCTAATATAGCCAGAATTTATGCCGGAATTCTCAGTTTTAGTGATATTATATTTTATAGTTGGTTCTGATTTCAACTTAAAACAAAAGACATATTAATTAATTTACTTGTTTGTTTTGGATAGAGACAGAAGTTGAAAGGGCAGGGGGAGAAAGAGGAGAGAGAGAGAGAGAGAAAGAGAGAGAGAGAGAGAGACCTGCATCACTATGGGTGGGGTATCTGGAGCTCGAGCCTGGGCCCTCACACATGGTAGGTAACGTGTGCACTCTGCCCAGTGAGCCACTGCCTGGCCCCTCAATTCTCAAAAGTTATTTCCCAGGCCTCTTGTTCTACTGAAGTAGTCTTTTCTTTTTAAACACTATGCTGTATCTCTTTATAAGATCAATATCCCCCCCCCATAAATTTTTTCTTATTATAAATTCTTAATTCATCCTTTCATTTCCCTGTGACTTTATTATAATTAATAATTAAATTTATAAAAGACCCCCCTTTGAGTCCCACATTAAAAATACACTACAGTTAAAAACATAATAAAATAAACATTAAACTGGAATGAAATATTCAGAAGCTCAGCACACTGGCATGGATAAAGCAGTGTGGCAGGGCCTGTCTCCTCCAGGCTGCTGGGAAGGCAGGCAACCTGGAATCACATCTGGTGGCTCCTGGCTTTCGAGTCAGCTATTTCTGCTGAAATGGCTTCTGCTTTCTTGACGGTTATCGGTCTTTCTGTCATCTTGAGGGATGAATGGGAAAAAAAAAAAAAGGTTGTGGATTTTAAACTACCTGAACGGAGCACTGGCTCTTGTAAGAAGCAGCGTTAGTGCACGGACTTAACAACCTTCTAATAGCTCTCCCGGATGGCTCCATGTCTGGCTTCATGTGACTGGAGCTAACTGAATGTGCGCCCTCAGCATAATTCATCAGCTAATGCACTCTCCTGAAGGCATTGTGCCACGTCTTGCTGATGGGGCTACAGAGACTGTTTCTGTGCCTTGGGTCCTGCTTGTCATTCACATGACCACCTAGACCAGCGTTGGTGGGCTGTTTCCTTTCTCAAGTCAACAGTGACATGATGCTCTCACAGCACTCTTTAAACTGATGCCTGCCAAGCTCAAGTTCCTAAATGAGATCATGTGTGATGCTTGCTCCATCTAAAAGGCAGAGGTCACACACACAAAGTCAGAAGAGGAATGAATGTCTTAAAAGAGGGGAAACCAAAAATAATTAAATAAATAAAGTGAAAACGAGCACTTGGGTTCTTACTATAAAACACAAACACATCCATTTTTGCAATGGAAAATTACAAAACAACAACAAAAAAAACTAACTAACAAGGGCTGGGTGGTGGCATGCCTGCTTGAGCGCACATGTTGCAATGTGCAAGGACCTGGGTTCAAGCCCCTGGTCCCCATCTGCAGGGAAACAACTTGGTGGGTGGTGAAACAGTGCTGCAGGTGTCTCTCTGTCTTTCTCCTTCTCTATCACTCGCTTCTCTCTAGATTTCTGGCTGTCTCTATCCAATAAATAAATAAATAAAGATAATAAAAATTAAAAAGAGATTACTACAAAAACATACAGCTGAGCTATAAGGTAGCGGTTATGTATGAATGGCACTGAGTGGTCTACTTCGAGATACAAATAAAAATACAAAAAGGTTCACTGTGGAGGCTAACTCAAACCCCTCCAATCTGATCACTGCTCACATCCTGTCACATACACACTCACACCCTGTCACTCATCCACCACGCCAGTCCCTGCAGCGTATCCCAACATCACGTCTTTCCTCCCATTTCTCCGTTTTCACTCAGTCTGTTTTTTTTAAAAAAACATTTTTTTTAGATATGTATTCTCTTTTGTTGTCCTTGTTGTTTTATTGCTGTTGTCGTTGTTGGATAGGACAGAAATGGAGAGAGGACGGGAAGACAGAGGGGGAGAGAAAGACAGACACCTGCTGGTGCAGGCGCAGGCACCGCCATGAGAGCTGCTTGACACGGTACCAGCTTCGCTGGAAGTTCAGCGCGGCTGGACTCTCCAGGCCAAACTGAAACCATCTCGCCTTTTGCCATGATTCAGCTCTGTGTGGTCTTAATAATATTTACCTATGGCCAGCTTAGACTTTCTATGAACCATTGGCTTCTGATGCATAGAGGCAAGAGAATGGCATAAACATACAGGTAGAACATTAATCTTAATCAATAGGACATCTGCCTAGCACACAGATACAGGAATAACAAAAGACACAGAAACTGTGATGTGATCCCTAGGGAGAAAAGTGCCCCTGGAATGTGACTGTTCCACAAAGCAGGAGGCGTTCCCTACCTGTGCTGTTCTTACGTGGTGATTTTTGTTTTAATGATCAAAGCCTTGGTGATTTTTGCAGTAGTGACTAAAACCTTGGTGATTTTTGTTTTAATAATCAATACCTTGGTGATTTTTGTTTGAATGATCTAAGCCTTATGAGACTATAAAAATAAAGTTCTGCTTGAGTGTGACAGAGACGTCTGCTGGAGCTTGATTAAGCGTCAACTCACTCGTCTCTCATTCTTCATTCTTCGCCGATGCCCACCTCCTTCAGGCTGACCCTAATAACCTAACAATCGGCAACCTGCAGACCTGCTTTACTGCCTGTGAAGCGACTCCCCTGCAGCTAGGGAGCCAGGGGCTCGAACCTGGATCCTTACATAGGTCCTTGCGCTTTGTGCCACGTGCGCTTAACCCGCTGCGCTACCGCCCAACTCCCTTTCACTCAGTCTTGAGCATGATGTTGCCCATACTTTTCCTGTATGTTTGGCAGTGCTGCTACATAAATGATGGAAAGACTTAAGATAGAGAACTTCCATTTGATCTATCGCAAATTCTTGCAGATGTGTAAAGCCTGGGGATCAATTAATAATAGCTGAAGTGTTCCTGCGATCCCTTCGGGCATGACTGAAAATCTGGGAGACCAGGTACTGTAACGAAAGTCCCTCAGCTTACTAACCAGAAGCCTTGTTCTGTCTCAGAGTGTCCGAGTCTCTAGCCTAAAAGCCACTTAGAGAAGTCGTACCAACTGATGCCGATCCCTTCTAAGAAAACTCCTTTTATCTCAAGGTTTGCTAAAGTGGAAAGCCCACTTATCTTTGTCAGTGAGAACACTACTTAGTACTAGGACTATCATAAATGTTGACTTGAGAGGCTGGTGATGTCCAGATCTAAAACAGAGCCTTTTGCTCTTACCTCTTCTGCCTCGCACCCCTTAAAGGTTTGCGATGACACTTTCTCCACAGCACAGCACAGCACAGCACAGCACAGCACAGCACAGCACAGCACAGCACAGCACAGCACAGCACAGCACAGGCACCTACATCTGCTCATCCTGTTTTGGAATTTACTTCTTCATTTTACACGGCAAAGCGAGAGCCCAGAACGCTTCTTAGTTCTGGTGTAAAATGGTGCCACAGACTGAACCTGGGTCCTTTGGGACCTCAGGCATCCAAGTTAATACTCTACCAGGCTGAGCTATCTCTCTGACCCTAAGGCATTTTGATCCATCTGCTCATTCTTTTACATTTAAAATGTCCTTTGCATACAAACTTGAGAAAATAAGCATAAACTATTTGTCAGCCAAGTGTGGGCACTGATTTTTGACCCTGGTAAAAAGGTATTGTGACATTTGAGAAAGTTACGTCAGCTTCATTGTTTCATATCTCTCAGCATACATATTCTAAAGAAATAACTGCTGTACCATGAACAGAAATGTTTCTATATATTCATGGTTAAACTTCAATGTTCTCCATCTACACATTTTCTCTATATAAGACTCACTTGATATCATATTATTCCACAGAGAATGAATACCTCTTCTTGTCGATAACAGGTTTTTAAAATATGTTATGGCATCTACTGTTAATGTGCTAAGTTCTTTAAGACTCCGCTGCCTCTAGTCTCAAATTTAAGAAAGCTGACAGGTAGTTTCGCACAAACTTCTCAAGTCCAGAGCTGCTGGAGGAGCCCCGTTTGCTGTCTGCCAGTGTGACATGCAGTTTAAGGTATTGCTGCAGGCCCCGCAGTCCTGTCTTCTATGATTTAATCAAAAGAAAGCTACATAGGTTGGTCTTCTGATATTCAAATCACCCAAATACTCATGCAGATACTTAAGACTGCCCTTCCTCCATCTCAGATGTCCTAAGAATTGTGTGAACATCAAATACTGTTTCAGAGGAAAAGTAGCAAACAAAGGGGGAAAACTAGTAGCAAAGTAGCAAACACTTTGGATTCCAAAATGACTGAGCGGCTATTGTGTCTTAACTCGCGAGTAATCTAATTTTGAAAATCCAGTGTACCTGCCTCTGCTTTAGGTTAGAGCTCTTTTGACTGCAGACATCTGAAGCCTGTGTACCTTGTGCAAGTCCAGGGTGGCTTTGCTAGGAGGATGGAGGCTTCTAGGATGCTCAGGAGTCTGAGGATGTGGCTGGAGCCTGGAGTAGGTGAGACCAGCAAATGAGTCACTTTAGATTTGTGGCTCCTCAACTCTAGAGTGTTTCTGTTGATTCTCAGTTTCACATGGGTAAAAAAGTCACCCCTCAAAAATTAGTCTGTGGCAGGGGTAGATAGCATAATGGCTTTGCAAAAAGACTCTCATGCCTGAGGCTCCAAAGTCTCAGGTTCAATCCCCGGCACCACCATAAGCTAGAACTGAACAGTGCCCTGGTTCAAAAAAAAAAATTAATTGAACTGTAAACCCGATGGGTTCATAGATACATTTCCACATATTCTAAACCTTCCTCACTTCAATTTCAAATTCCCACTTGACAAAGAGTTACTGACCTTATTTTTTTCAGATCATTCTTGAATCAATTTCCAAGTACTAGAAAATATTTATCAAATTACTCAAATAGAATTGGGGTTTGCTGGGATCAAAAGACAGAGTGACATTGTGAAGGAAGAAGTACGTATATGGTGGAGGAAGTCTGACACTGAAGTCATTGCTTACTATTATGCAGGGCAACTAAATTAAAAGTGCTAGGCAGGGGTCTCAGGAACGTTGACACTTGAATTGTAGACAAGCTGACAGCCCAGTAAAGGTGCTCTCTGAAGAAGTGAGCTGTTTTGGGTATCTTCTTAGAAAGCTGAGTGACTGAGAACGCTTTAGAAATTAGACATCCTTGGGGGGAGTAGGGCGGTAGCGCAGTGGGTTAAGCGCACGTGGCGCCAAGTGCAAGGACCGGCATAAGGATCCCGGTTCGAGCCCCCCAGCTCCCCACCTGCAGAGGAGTCGTTTCACAGGCGGTGAAGCAGGTCTGCAGGTGTCTGTCTTTCTCTCCCCCACTCTGAATTCCCCTCCTCTCTCCATTTCTCTCTGTCCTAACAACGATGATATCAATATCAACAACAATAATAACTACAACAACCATTAAAAACAACAAGGGCAATAAAAGGGAAAATAAATAAATAAAAATTAAAAAAACATTAAAAAAAGAAATCAGACATCCTTACATGGACTAAGAGCATCAATAAACTGGCCAGTGGTGCACCCCATGGAATACAGGTCAGCATGCACAAGGACTCAGGTTCAGGCCTCTAAACCCATCTTCAGAGAGAAGGCTGCAGGTGCCTCTCTGTCTCTCTTCTTCTCTATCCATTCCCCCTCGATTTCTCTCTGTCCTATTGAATAAGGAGAAGCACAAAGAACAGCAACAAAGACTAGAGTAGGTAGCTGAGAAGATGCTTATGAGCTGTGACACCATCTAACGATAAATTGTTGAGCGTTTGAATGTCTGAACGGAGGCTAGAGTGTCTCTGTGTTAAGGAGACAGGGACAAAGAGAAATATTATTTCATAAATGGTACTGTTATAAATGTATCCAGGAGAGAGCTGAGCAGTGGCACAGCAGGTTAAGCGCACAAGGTGCAAAATGCAAGGACCGGCGTAAGGATCCCGGTTCGAGCCCCCGGCTCCCCACCTGCAGGGGAGTCGCTTCACAGGCGGTAAAACAGATCTGCAGGTGTCTATCTTTCTCTCCACCTCTCTGTCTTCCCCTCCTCTCTCCATTTCTCTCTGTCCTACCCAACAACAACAGCTATGACAACAATAACAGTAACCATACAACAAGCGCAACAACATGGGCAACAAAATGGGGAAAATAGCCTCCAGGAACAGTGGATTTGTAGTGTAGGCACCGAGCCCCAGCAATAACCTTGGAGGCAAAAATACATACATACATACATACATACATACATACATACATACATACATACGTGTATCCAGGATAGGAAAAGCCAATGGGGCCAGGAAACACTTGCTGTGAATGGGGGGAGATGGGAGTGGACGGGGGGTGGGGGGAGGGTGGCGGAGAGGGTGTTGGTGACACCAGGCACAGTGCTGGAGGAAGTCTTGAGTCAGTGATGGGAGGGGCAGGCAGGTGCCTGAGGGGAACGAGAACCTGGCTTGTGTGTGATGACAGCTGTTGGTCCATCATTATTTCACCCCGTGAAATGACCGAAGACAAGTAACAGTCATAAACACCAAGACAAACCGCAGTTGCTGTGAGAGGAGTACTCACAGCATCAGCCCCGCTCAGGCTAGTAGGCCGTCACCTGGAGTTGACAAGCCCTCCTGCTTATCGCTGGAGACACTATGTTCTAGGTGAGGGTGGGGCTGGAACAGAAACATCCTGCCTGGGCATTTGGGTACATTTATTCCCGCTCACTGTTGAGAGCTTAATGGTAGTTATAAAGGACAGGGAGTGACACTTCTTTTTGTCACCATGGGGGCTTCATCACTCTGGGCTGACCTTTTTTTTAAAAGAAAGAGTGATAGACACACAGAGACGGGGAGAGAGAGGGAAAGACACCAGAGCACTGAAGCTTCCTCCAGCGTGGTGGGGCCTGGAGCTGAGCTGGCCCCACACTGCAAAGCAAGCATCCTCTCAGGGGAGCAAAAACCGGTTTCTTCTTTCCTACTGAAAATTGTACCACAGGAAATTGCCTTCAGTGATAATGATTTTATTCTGAATGCATGCATTTATTTATTTTGTTACCAGAGCACTGCTCAGCTCTGCTTTAGGGTGGTGTGGGGGACTGAGCTTAGGTCCTTGGAGCCTCAGGCAGGAGCCTCTTTGCATAATCATTATGCTATCTCCCCACTCTATGATCATTATTTTGTAAGATACTTTCACATGTCAGATACTTTCACATGTCAGAATTGCATAGTGTATTTAACAATTTAAGTTAATGAACATTTATTAATTTATTTATTTTATAAAGATTTTTCTTTATTTGTTAATGAGAAAGATAGGAGAGAGAAAGAACCAGGCATCACTCTGGTACATGTGCTGCCGGGGATTGAACTCAGGACCTCATGCTTGAGATTCTAGTGCCTTAGCCACTGCGCCACCTCCCAGACCATGAGCATTTATTTTTTAAATGAACTACTATGTTTTGTTTATTTTTTTAAAAATATTTATTTATTTAATCCCTTTTGTTGCCCTTGTAGTTTTATTGTTGTGGTTATTCTTGTTGTCATTGTTGGATAGGACAGAGAGAAAAGGAGGAGGGGGAAGGTGGGGAGGAGAGAAAGACAGACACCTGCAGACCTGCTTCACCGCCTGTGAAGCGACTCCCCTGCAGGTGGGGAGCCGGGGACTCAAACCGGGATCCTTAAGCTTGTCCTTGTGCTTTCCGCCATGTGCGCTTAACCCGCTGTGCTACCGCCCAACTCACCTATATTTTATTTTATTATTTGTACAAAAAATAAACTACTGCATTTTACTATCGACTGTAAACCATTACTCGCCCTAATAAAGGAGAAAAAAATGTGTGAGAGAAAGAGAGACAGAAACAAGAAGAAAGCAATGCTATTCAACTCTGGTACTTGGGGGGAACTCTGGGGTCTCCAGCATGCATGTCCAGTGCCCAACTCCCTGGCTCCAGTTCCTTCGTGGTCGACCACCTAGCACCTCTAACTAGCTTTCCAGTTGCTCTTCATCTCTGCTCACTTATTTAAACTCAACATTCTAACTCCCCCCCACACACACACACGTTGACATTCTGATTATGTCTACCTCATGACAAAAAGAAACAAATAAATATTTACATAAAGTCGGCATCTGGGTGGGACATCACAGGTTTGCTACAAGCAGGTGCCCTCCTTACACAGGAGGGACTACCTTACTCCTAGCAGGAAGCAGGAAGCAGGAAGCAGTACCCCGGCACGGAGTTATAGCTGGGGTGGGCTTGTTACTTACACGTGAAGCCTCCCTACTTTTCCAACTGTGATGTTTAGATAAAAATGAATTTGAATAGTAAACTGCCACATTATTCATTTCAGTTGATTTGTAGCCATGTTCAGAGGACTGAGAAAACTGATTAAAAGGACTTGCTGCTAGATTTGTTATCCGGGCCTATAAATTTTGTAGCAGATCAAAAATTCCTTTGGCTCATATTAAAGTAAGTCCCTTGTTGGCTCTCATTCAGGGGTGGTGCAGGGAGAGGAAGAAGACACACACACACACACACACACACACACACACGCACACGCACACGCACACACACACACGTACACACACGTACACACACATGCACACACACGAACACGTACACACATACACACACGCACACATACACACACATGCACACACGTACACACACGCACACACATACATACACACGCACACACACATACACACACGCACACACGTACACACACGTACACACAGTACACATACACACATGCACACGTACACACACACACATACACACACATCTGTCACCCAGAGAAACCAGCCGCAGTGCTGAGAGGGGCTGGCAGGGCGGCCCAGGCCCTCCAACAGCTAAGCCTCCCCTGGATGCCCCGCAGAGAACCTCCCAGTCCCGCTGCTCTTAGGCACAGCTTGTCCCACAGGCCAGCAATTCATCAGGGAGTATCTAGAAAGAGTTGTATGCTTACTTGAAAAAAAAAATTAATAGCTAACTGGGGATTTCAGTCATTTAGGAAGTAAAGATATACAACCCCCCCCAATATTGGGTTGTTAGAAAAGTTATTTGTTTTTGTTTCTGTTTTTCTGTGCAAAAATGCATCATGACTTTTCTGATAACTCAGTAGATTCCAGAATAGTGATAGCCCCACCACCTCTCTCTCTCTCTCTCTCTGTTTTTCTCTCCCTCCTTCCTCCTCCCTCCCTCCCTCCCTCTCTCAAAAGAGAAAGCTAGAATGCTTGCTAATTTCAGGGCTCCTGTGTAGGATAAAACACAGCCCCTTCTAATCTGAAACATCTCTGCCACATGGTCTACAACACTGATGGGGGGGGGTCAGACACACTTTTGAAAACTTAGAATGTGGGGCCGGGTGGTGGCACACTTGGTTGAGCACACATCTTATAGTGCACAAGGACCCACGTTCAAGCCCCTGGTCCCCATTTAAAAGGGGGAGAGCTTCACAAGTGGTGAAGCAGGTCTGCAGGTGTCTGTCTTTCTCTCCCCATCTCTGTCTTCCCCTCCTCTCTCCATTTCTCTCTGTCCTATCAAACAACGAAGGACTTCAACAACAACAATAATAACCACAACAATGAAAAACAACAAGGACAACAAAAGGGAAAATAAGTAAATAAATACATAAATGAGAGAGAGAAGTGTACATGGAAATAACAGGAGCAGAAGACAGGATGTTTGCCATTCACCTCAAATGTCTCACAGTTGATAGTATTTATACACTTTCCTCATGGTTGGGAGCTACTCTCTGCCCTGGCACAGCTTTCTAGCCCTAGTCTCAACCTGACACCATCTCCCCAGACAAGACTTTCAGCCCCCTGCATGTTAGCTGTTGGGCTCAGACAAAAATTACTAAAGTCATGGGCCCCTGAAACATACCTGAAATAGACTTCCTAGTTTCTTCCCACACAAAGACCCCTAATTTCATCTGTTCCATTCCTACCTTTGGATTCCTGTTTATTAAACCATTTACCCTGCTTTATATTTTACTGCCTTTCAGCCACCAAGCTGCAGATGCTACCAAGATACCAACCTGGGCAGACAACCTCAACAATATGTCCTGGAACCTCCCCTCCCCAGAGCCCTGCCCCACTAGGGACAGACAGACACAGGCTGGGGGTGTGGATCCATCTGCCAACACCCATGTCCAGTGGAGAAGCAATTACAGAAGCCAGAACTCCCACCTGCTTCTCCCCATAAAGAAATTTGGGTCCATGCTCCCAGAGGGATAAAGAACAGGGAAGCTTTCAATGGAGGGGAGGGGACACGGAGCTCTGGTGGTGGGAAGTGTAAGGAATTGTACCGCTGTTATCTTCCAATATTGCGAATCATTATTAAATCACTAATGAAAAATAAAAGGAATTCAGGAGAGAGCGAGAGTGAGCTTTGCAAAGTCAATGTGGCAGGTGTTCACAGTGGGAGAAGGTGGGCAAAGTAGACAGAGGAGGCTCCCTGCAAGACCAGCGGAAGTGCCTCGAGACCAGGCACTGCTGATGAGTCAGACTCTAGCTACGGAGGCCCACTGTGTTCACATGACTGCCCTGTCCCAGGGCGAGGGAGGACGGAGAAGAACGGGCCAGGTCTGCAGGACAGAGAGCTGGTCAGGACTGAGAACAGCTGATGCTCAAGTGTCTTTGGGTCAGTGAGGACAACAGGGAGAGTCTTGGCGGGGATCCTGAGGATCAGGGTGCTCATTTGGGTAAGCCCTCTGCCTCATGCTTTAGTCTTAGCTCCCCGGAGTGAATGTTTCCCAGAGAAGCAGCTTCAGCTTAAGCTCAGCTTTAATACTGGGATAGTGATTTATGTCAGCAACTTTCCATTTGATTTGGGTTACATTAGGGTCCTTGGGGAAACCGTGTAAAACTGAGGCTGAATGGCTGGATTGGGTAAACCTGGCTACAACACCGGTCTCTGTGGTCAGTCACCTTAATGTCGCCGGAATAAAACACCAGCACGATCAAATGTCCTAGCTACGCATCTCCTGAGTTTCTGATTACTCAGCATATCAGTCACCAGTTTCTGAGGCCCTACCGACAGCTTCTGTTCATACAGGAGTCAGAAGTCAGGTGTAAGTTCAGAAAAACATATCTAGAAATAAACAAACAGAAAATGTCTGCAACTTCATGTCAGCCCTACATCAGAAACGAGCAACTGGGAAGCTGATCCAAGTCACTCCCAAGTGTCTGCTAGGAATGACACTAGCTGCTTGACCCAGACATTCATGCGCTGTTGTACACACACTGCTGTGAGAAGGCTGCCAAGGTCTAGGCTTCTGAGCGAGTCCACATATCATAGACTCAGCCTAGGTATTAAAAAGACTCAGTCTGTGCTTTGAAAAGTTTGAGACATACAATCAGTTTTTCCCCTCTCACATTAATAAATTAGTGAGTTATATGACTACAATTTAATAGGAGTGTACACAGACACCAATCCCACCACCTAAAGACTGTGTCCCCTCCCACCCACCCACCCCCGCCCCTCCCCCTTGCCAACCTGGGAAGCCGCATGTCCACCCTCCCCCTCACCACAGGGTTTGTACTTTGCTGCCCTGCTCTAAATTTAGTCAGATCCTGCTCTGAGTTTCCCTTTCTGTTCTTCTTTCTCAACTTCTGTTGATGAGTGGGATCATCCCATACTCGTCTTTATCTTTCTGACTTAGCTCACTTAACATAATTCCTTCTAGCTCTGTCCAAGATGGGTCAGAGAAGGTGGGTTCATTGTTCTTAATAGCTGTGTAGTATTCCATTGTGTATATATACCACAGATTTCTCATCCACTCATCTGTTGTTGGGTACCTGGGTTGCTTCCAGGTTTTAGCTATTACGAATTGTGCTGCTGTGAACATAGGTGTACACAGACCTTTTTGGTTCGGTGTTATGGAGTCCTTGGGGTATATCCCTAGGAGAGGAATTACTGGGTCATATGAGAAAGTTGCCAAGGACGTTGGTCTGCTGTTCTAAACCACTGAAAGATACCAAGATGCAGAAGGAGACCAACAGGAATCAAATGTGAAGTATCTTGCCGTTCCTCCCCCCTCCCCCGCCGTGTCTCATCTCCAGAGCACAAGAATCTTCAGAGTGAAAGGCCAATGCTTCCTTTTCAGACATCCCCAAGGGGCCAGGTGGTGGTGCACCTGACTGAGCGCAAGGAGCCCCTGGTCCCCACCTGCAGGGAGAACGCTTTGCGAGGGGCTGCAGGTGTCTCTCTGTCCCCCTCCCTCTCCAACTCCCTCTCCCCTCTCAATTTCTGGCTGTCTCTAGCCAATAAATAAAGGCAGTAAAAATACATCTCCAGCATATCAGCTATTCTGCGGTTTAGATTTCGTGTATGTGTCCATATGCAAACACCAGGCACTACACACCTGCCACTGTGTGAACAACGCACTGCATAGACCTAACAGTCTAGCACCTAGAAGTGCACACTCAGCATTGGCATCTTCAGAACGAAGAGAGGACCACTGATCACCCCTAACCCAGTGGAAGTGTTTCCCCAGGCGGATATATGGCATCTCTGTGTCTGTCTGCCTGTCTTTACATGTTTTCAGAGACACAGAGCCATATGCTCACTTGAGACGCACATTTCTCAGCCTTGTTTTTTCTGTCACCTTCTGCTCTTTAACATGTTCCCTTCCACAGAAGCCTCAGTACCAGTTCTCAGCTACTTAAATGCTGTCTAATGTTACAGGGAAAACGAACAAAGTGTTTCCCAAGACAGACACAGCCGGGCTGGAAGCACACTCACAGAGAGAGGCGCAGAACTATGTGTGAGGACCAGAGAGCCTGATGTGATGTCCTGCTAGGCGGTATGCCCAGGAAGCTACGGCAGAGCACGCTGGCTGAGGCCGAGGAACCTGTAAGTGGAAGGGTGCCCCTGCCAACCGCAGCCTGTAGACTTGCTCACCCTTCACTGCATTTGGTAGCTTAGATTTTAGCAGTGCTGGTTAATGCTGCCGTGCTTTTTATACCGTAAGGCTCAGCTCTTTCTTCAGCTGGGTGCAGTAAGTCATATTTGAACTAGGCCAACATGACTGGAAAGACAAACTTTGGGTTCTATCCAACGGGGACTTCAGGTGGTGATTTAACTGTGTGGAGTCTTTCTTATGCGCCTCAGACACAAGGCTGTGTGTGTGTGTGTGTGTGTGTGTGTGTGTGTGTGTGCGCGCGCGTGCGCCTGTGTCGGCATCATGGAGTGAGTGCAGGCAGGAGGAAGCCTGGAGACTCAGCAGGTCGCAGCCCATGTTTGCCACGTGCCTGTGGAATACGGGAGGTTCAGACTGTCCCCCTGCCTCAGTTTCCCCATAATGACTAGGTGAGCAGTGCTCAGTTCTGGCTTATGATGGTGCTGGGCAGTGAACTTGGATGTCCGTGCTGCTTCAGATGTGAAAGTCTGTTGTGGAAACTGCTGAGCTATTTCCTCCGGCCCTGCGTGTTACCTTTGAGCCAGCTTTTAACTCACAGGGCTATGCGAGAGTCCAGACATGCACGAGTAAATCTTTGTCTGTTACTGAGAATAATGCTGTTTTAGAAAAGTAGAAACATTTAAAAGGAATTTGTTTCAAAACACTAGTTATTCCACAGTTAAATCTGCAGCCTGATACAAGATGAGAGGGAAAATGTATATGACATATAACATAATATCGCTATATATATATATATATAGAGAGAGAGAGAGAATGCAAAACAATATGCCCCACTTATTAACATTTGTGTTTGAAACTGAACTAACTCATGCTAAAATAGGGCACAAAAGAACATTTCAAAATATGATTTCCTGTTTTCAACAATGGCAAAACCCCTCCTCTACAGAAAGCAGTCTGTACAGAGGCCAGCCTGTTCCACAGCGTCCTCTCAGCCTCCACAGGGGCTGGTCTGCTTAGCAAGGGGCAAGGAGTGATGCCTCCTAATACATGCATACCGCACGCACACGCACACGTACACGCACACATGCCACCAAACTTCCCACAACAGACATCTATTGCTTTTGTAATAAGAGTAAATCCGCTGCTGGTTGCCGGCCAAATCACAAGAAACAATGTAAAGACAAGGGTGGCTGCTGCCCTAGTGCACAGGTGTCTTCTTGTCTGTTCTGATTCTGTTCCACATTCTTCTTACGAAGTCTCCTGACCTGCGTATCTGTTTATATTATTTGTGTTGTCGCACAGGACTCACACATCTACGATGCCACTACTCCATGACAACTTTTTCAGAGAGAGGAGGAGGAGGAGGAGGAGGAGGAGGGAGGAGTGGAAGAAAGGGGAGGGGGAGGAGGAGGAGAAGAAGGCTCAACAGCAGAGCTTCCCCAGACTCCAAGGCCCTCCCATGTGGTGCTGGGGCAGGCAGTCTGTCCAGTGGGTCTGTCCTCTGGTCCTTCACTGACTTCGGCACAGATTCCT
The DNA here is from genome assembly GCF_950295315.1 of Erinaceus europaeus. Classification (NCBI taxonomy): domain Eukaryota; kingdom Metazoa; phylum Chordata; class Mammalia; order Eulipotyphla; family Erinaceidae; genus Erinaceus; species Erinaceus europaeus. The sequence continues at coordinate 2,867,220 of NC_080181.1, forward strand.
CAGGCTTGCTCTCGACTATTCACTCTCACTGTCAGATCTCTTCCAACACTGAACATACAGATTTCCCTTTCTACCTGTCTGACCTGGGGGCTACCTCTTCCACGCAGCTGCCCAGGGAACTTACTTCTCTCCCCACTGCCCCCCACCCCCCACCCCGTAACAGCCTTGTCCACATCATGAACAAGAGGAGCCACTTACTTAGTTGACTGACAAAGCCATTGCAGTTTGGGTAGGAAAAGGGCCATGCCACCAGAATTCACAGAGCAAAGGAATTCTTTCCAAATAGAAGCCGATCAAAGGACAGATTCAGATCTACTGCCCAGAAGAAAGAAGAGTGAAGTCTGAGCCCAGGAGGAAGATGCATCTAAGAGGCCTTATGACAGTGTTTCTGTGTTCCTGCTGAGGTGTCCCCTTCCCCAGGAGGCAAGGCCCAGCCAGAGTCTGACTCTCCCCGCTCACCTCAGTGCAGGCCTCACCACTTTCACCATCACCATTCTTGTCTGGGAAGGTGAAATGCTGTTTATTTTTTCAAAAGTGATTTGACATTTTTTTAAGCAGACTTTTTTCCCCCTCTTGGGGAAAGAGTTGTTAAGGAAAGGAATCATGGGGTTGGGTGGTGGTACCATGGGCAAGGAACCAGGGTCAAGACCCCAGCCCCCACCTACCTGGGAGGGGAGCTTCGTGAGTGGTGGAGGCTGCTGCAGGTGCCCGTCTCTATCTCCTGTCAACAGTCAGAACAAAAACAGGATGGCCATCATGTAGACCTCAAGTCCTGGCAGCCAACCAACCCCTTCTCAAAGGACTTGACAAGGTTGTGGAGGAAAAGAGACCTTGCAGCTCTGCTGGGGGGGGGGGTGTAACTGGTGCAGCTCTTATGACTGTTTGGAGAGTCCTGAAGTAAATAAATAAAATGGAGATACTGACACCTTATGACCCAGCAATCCCACTCTTGGGCATCTACCCAGTGGGCACTCAAACACTAATTCAAAGGGGCGCATGCAGCCAAAGAGGGAAGCAGCCGAAATGCCTGTCCACAGATGGCTGGATAGAGAAGTCATGGGATATCTGCTCCATGAAATACTACTCGGCAATCAAAAATGATATTGTTTCTTTGGGGACAAAATGGATGGAGCTGGAGGTGATGATGTTTAGCGAAATAGGTGAAGAGATGAAAGACAGTGGCTTCTCTCATGTTTCAGAATCTACAGAAAGGATACAAACAAACCTGTCAAAGACAAAAGAGAGAAAGAAACGAAAGGAAGGAAGCAAACTCTAAGACTTGTGAGAACTCTGGTGCTGCTCTCTGGGAGGTGGCAGGGTGGTTCCCGTTATCTGGCGACACATGAAAGTCATGTGTCACCAGTGAGGTGGAGAAGCTGAGGAAGCAGGGCCTTTCCTTCTTGCCGTGAGCCCGCCACTGGCACTGTGGCGTTGCTGAGGGATGTGCATGTGGGTGGTGGACTGTCTACACTAGACATGGTTCAGCACTGAGTGGCCTTGTGCCGCGTCACCGCCCGCCCCCTTTCTGTCAGGCCTTGTTCTCGCTCAGTTGTTCCGCCCTCCTTCTTTTGTTGCTGTTGTTGTCTAGAGCCTCAGTAGTGCCAAAGGTCACCAGAAACCATCACCAGCCTGTGAAACCGCCATCTAAAAGTGACCATTTTGAGGGGCATACCTTTGATGCTTAGTTTTGAGACACTGCTAAAAGGAAGTAATTATTTTATTTTTATTTTAAGATTTTTTAAAATATTCATTTTCCCTTTTGTTGCCCTTGTTTGATTGTTGTAGTTATTATTGTTGTTGATATTGATGCCGTCGTTGTTGGATAGGACAGAGAGAAATGGAGAGAGGAGGGGAAGACAGAGAGAGAGGGGAGAGAAAGACAGACACCTGCAGACCTGCTTCACTGCCTGTGAAGCAACTCCCCTGCAGGTGGGGAGCCGGAGACTCGAACCGGGATCCTTACTCCAGTCCTTGTGCCTTGCACCAGGTGTGCTTAACCCGCTGTGCCCGACTCCCAGTAATTAAGTATTTTTAACTTAAAATTCAAATCACAGTGGTAGCAGCAGGCAGCCAGCTAGTGGCAATTACCAGGGAACTGTAGAGGAGAGGAACTTTAAGGCAGGAAACCGAAGACAGATCTGTGAGCACAGGGAAGGAACACACAAGGAAAGGACATCTGGAGAGAGAGATGAGGACCAGAAAGATGGAAGCACCAATGATGTGACACACAGGATGCCAACAGACTGTCTGCACAGCTGGACAGTCAGAGATCCAGGTATAGGCCCCTTCAAAACAATCCCCTCTGCCTCCCTCTTCCCTTCCCCCTTTCTCTTCACCTCTCCTGCTCCCTCCCCCTCTCCACTTCCTTTTCCCTCTCCCTTTCTCTCCTCTCTCTTTCCCCCTCTGTCCCCCTCTCCCTTTCTCTCTCTCCCTACTTCCCTTTCCCTCTCTCTTCCTCACCTCTCCCTCACTCCCTGTCTGTCTTCCTCTATTTCCCTCTCCTCTATTCTCTCTTGTGATGTTTTAAAAAGGGCACCCATTCATGCATTTTTTAAAAAAATATTTATTTCCTTTTCGTTGCCCTTTTTGTTTTTACTGTTGTAGTTATTATTGATGTTGATGTCGTTGTTGGATAGGACAGAGAGAGAAATGGAGAGAGGAGGGGAAGACAGAGAGGGGGAAAGAAAGATAGACACCTGCAGACCTGCTTCACAGCCCATGAAGCGACTCCCCTGCAGGTGGGGAGCCGGGGGCTCTAAACAGGATCCTTATGCTGGTCCTTGCGCTTTGCGCCACATGCGCTTAACCTGCTGAGCTACCTCTGGACTGCCTCCATTCACGCATTTTTAATTTTGCTTACAGTGGGCCAGAGAGCCTAACCTTCCATAACCACCCACATTTCCCCAGGAGAGATTTCAGGAATTTTTTGTCATGCCTACAACATGCCAACTTTCAGCTGTGTTGGCTTTGGACCCCTGGAAGAGTTGCTGGAAAAGAGATGACAGCCCACTGGCACCCTAAAGGATCAGCAAACACCAAGAACCACTGGCTCTCTTGCTGCAAGGCTCACTCACTCAGCTCACTCAGCTCACTCACTCAGCTCACTCAGCTCACTCAGCTCACTCACTCAGCTCACTCAGCTCACTCACTCACTCAGCTCACTCACTCAGCTCACTCAGCTCACTCACTCAGCTCACTCACCTCACTCACTCACTCACCTCACTCACTCACTCACTCAGCTCACTCACTCAGCTCACTCACTCAGCTCACTCACTCACTCACTCAGCTCACTCACTCAGCTCACTCACTCACTCACTGAGCTCACTCACTCAGCTCACTCACTCAGCTCACTCAGCTCACTCACTCAGCTCACTCAGCTCACTCACTCAGCTCACTCAGCTCACTCACTCACTCAGCTCACTCACTCAGCTCACTCAGCTCACTCACTCAGCTCACTCAGCTCACTCACTCAGCTCACTCACTCACTCAGCTCACTCACTCACTCACTCAGCTCACTCACTCAGCTCACTCACTCAGCTCACTCACTCACTCAGCTCACTCACTCACTCAGCTCACTCACTCAGCTCACTCACTCACTCACTCAGCTCACTCACTCAGCTCACTCACTCAGCTCACTCACCTCACTCAGCTCACTCACTCACTTACTCACCTCACTCAGCTCACTCACTCAGCTCACTCACTCAGCTCACTCACTCAGCTCACTCAGCTCACTCACTCAGCTCACTCAGCTCACTCAGTTCAGCTCACTCAGCTCACTCAGCTCACTCACTCAGCTCACTCACTCAGCTCACTCACTCAGCTCACTCACCTCACTCAGCTCAGTTCACTCAGCTCACTCACTCACTCAGCTCACTCACTCAGCTCACTCAGCACTACTCTCAGCTCAACTCACTCAGCACTACTCTCAGCTCACTCAGCTCACTCACTCAGCTCACTCAGCTCGCTCACTCAGCTCACTCACTCAGCTCACTCAGCTCACTCACTCAGCTCACTCACTCAGCTCACTCAGCTCACTCACTCACTCAGCTCACTCAGCTCACTCACTCAGCTCACTCACTCAGCTCACTCAGCTCACTCACTCAGCTCACTCACCTCACTCAGCTCACTCAGCTCACTCACTCAGCTCACTCAGCTCACTCACTCAGCTCACTCACTCACTCACCTCACTCAGCTCACTCACTCAGCTCACTCACTCAGCTCACTCACTCAGCTCACTCACTCAGCTCACTCAGCTCACTCAGCTCACTCACTCAGCTCACTCAGCTCAGCTCACTCAGCTCACTCACTCAGCTCACTCAGCTCACTCAGCTCACTCACTCAGCTCACTCACTCAGCTCACTCACCTCACTCAGCTCAGTTCACTCAGCTCACTCGGCTCACTCACTCAGCTCACTCACTCAGCTCACTCACTCAGCTCACTCACTCACTCACTCAGCTCACTCACTCAGCTCACTCACTCAGCTCACTCACCTCACTCAGCTCACTCACTCAGCTCACTCACTCAGCTCACTCAGCTCACTCAGCTCACTCACTCAGCTCACTCAGCTCACTCACTCACTCACCTCACTCAGCTCACTCACTCAGCTCACTCAGCTCACTCAGCCCACTCACTCAGCTCACTCACTCAGCTCACTCACTCAGCTCACTCAGTTTACTCAGCTCACTCAGCTCACTCACAGTGACGGAGTTCCCCGTGGCTGGCTCTCATTTAGACCACTATTTTAGCCAGTCTCTGTATTCACTTTCTTTGGATTCCACCCCCTTTTTTTTTCCTTCTAGAATTCCCGTGGAAACGACTTAGTAGAGTGTGGATCGAGGGGGGCAGGGTCATATTCTCACCCCGTGTGTCTGTGGCATCACCCCAGAGCCCACCCACCATGCTTTTCTCCACAGGCCCTGCCTGTCTGCTTCCCTTTCTGACAGCCTCACCTGCACAGGGACCTCGTGCTCACTTCTTACACCAAATAGCCCCAAAGTGGCAGGGAATCATTCTGAACACCAAGCACACACATGCAGGGTTAAGAGAGCTTGGTGATTTTTTAAAAATTATTTATTCCCTTTTGTTGCCCTTGTTGTTTTATTGTTGCAGTTATTGTTGTTGTTGATGATATCATTGTTGTTGGATAGGACAGAGAGGAATAGAGAGAGGAGGGGAAGACAGAGGGGGAGAGAAAGATAGACACCTGCAGACCTGCTTCACCGCCTGTGAAGCGACTCCCCTGCAGGTGGGGAGCCGGGGGCTTGAACCGGGATCCTTACACTGGTCCTTGGCGCTTTGCACCACCTGCGCTTAACCCGCTGTGCTACCGCCCGACTCCTGAGCTTGGTGATTTTAATGCCATTCTATAATACTGAACAGGCTCGGCACAGGCAAGACAAGGAGACAGGGTCCTGTGCGCGTCCATCTGAGTGCAGAGCGGGCAGGAGAAGCCTGAATGGAGACTAAGGCCTGCCAGGCAGTGGCCGGCCAACACTCGGCCGCACCCCCACCCCCAAGCCCATCGTGACAGCACCAATCTACACAAAGCAGTGAGAGTTAGAGCTTTCTGGCTAACTTGTGCAGAAGGGTGCTGGACAACATGAACCTTCGGATGCCATGGAAGAGAAAGGGGAGAAGCCAGGCACGCCAAGGTCCAAGGAAAAAAAAAACTGTTGCTTCTCACTCAGCTATTTGTTTATTTATTTATTTTTAGCTAATAGTATGAACAGACAGAATTTGACCTGCAAGAAAATCAAAGCTGCAAACTTGTTTTATTTTGTTCATTTTTTTTCTCTCTCCCCTCTCTTCTTTCTCTCCCTCTCTCTCTCTTTCTCTCTCTCTCTCTCTCTCTGTCTCTCTCTCTCTTTAAAACAGCTAAGCTGTGGCTTCTAGGGCTTGGAATTGAACGTGGAACCTTTGGTGCCTTTGGGAATGAAAGCCTTTCTCCATGATCACGATGCTACCTCCCCAGTCTCAGCCTTGCTGATTTAAACCAGATTGGGTATTTGTTTTGTCATCTGCCAACACTTCCTTGAATGGTTTTACATTTTGCTGATTCCAAGGCCACATCACGAACGTATCCTCGTGTTTCCGAATGAGTAAATAAAGGATGTTCTCAGTTCCCATCCAAGTTCACCCTCGGCCCTCCCCACCACCACCCCGTTTGTTTCTCCTTCCTCTACGTCTGCGCCCACTGTTTCTGCTTCTGAGGTTTTCTGGGGAGAAGGGGTTGGAAAGCTTATAGGAGCCGGCCAATCACACTTACGCCATGACTGCGAAGGCCGCACTGATTTCTATTGATCCTCTGAGGAGGGGAGTTCTTCCTCAAATACACATTCTGTTTATATTTTTACACTCAGAGCACAACTCTAGGTCCAGTGCTGCTGGTGAACATGTGACGCTGCTCAGCACACCGGGTGCAGGCCTAGCCCCCATCCTGACACGAGCGGGGCCAGCCTGTGGCACAGCGCAGAGCAGGATCTGAGAGTCCTTGCGGCTAACTTCACAGAAGTGATCACTCTGTCCCTAGAAACCAATGGATGCTACACAGACCTTTACTCGATATCTGCTTCAGAGCTTGTCTTCAGTGTAGATCACCTGATATGCACATATGTCACGATACATTATACACACATGTACAAATACATGTATATACACATCTGATTCAAGTATGTGTGATTGGAGTCAAATGTATTCACACACACTTACATGAAGCCATACTGTATATGCACTCTTTTAACAATATATTATAAGGGGCCAGGCAGTGGTGCACCTGGCTAAGCGCTCACATTACAGTGCACAAGGACCTAGGTTCAAGCCTCTGGTCCCCATGAGTGGTGAAGCAGGGCTAAAGGTGTCTCTCTGTTTCTCTCCCTTTCTACCTCTCCCTCTCCCTATCAATTTCTCTCTGTCTCTATCCAATGATACATAATATTTTAAAAAGTATATTATATATTTTAATGTAATTTTTTATTGGTGTTATTGTTGGGAATTCAATATGCTGGGCTGACTTTTTTCTTTTTCCAGATACAAAGAGATAGAGATGGGGAGAAAGAGAGAGATACCAAAATGGCAGGGACCATATTGTGAATCTTTGGCACAAAGGACCCAGTGTCTTCTGGGAAATACCTAGTGCCGAGACTGATGGGGTTTACTGTTCATAACTCATGAAGGCTGCCCGGAATTTCAATGCATGGGTGTACCTGCATTATTGCCAGTCCTTGGAGGGAAGATTCTTTGATATTTCCCTTTCTTACAATAAAAAACAAACTTCAAAGGAATGAACTTTAACCTAAATATTAGTATTTTCATTTATCAATGATAAAAAGAAGTTGAGGTAAAAAGTCTTTATTTAAAGGCTTCTGAATACTTTGCACACATTCTTAAGTTGTCCTTCAAAATAGTTCTATGACTTTCCATTCATTAAAATGCTAGCCTCAAGACGTATTCTGCCAGGAGCCATTTCTCTGCTTTATAGATGATAAGCTTTGAGACAACAGAACCCCTCAAGACAAATGTTAATTACCCCCTGGGCAGGCCATTTCCCCTTAGGTAAACCATTTATCAGTAATCAAGTGTGTCAACATAAGTGAGTCAACACACAGTTTGGTTCCTGCCATTTGTTGCAAGGAACATTCCTCTTTGAAGTTTGCTCCCCCTTCCCCTCCTCCAGCATTCCCTCTCCTTCCCCAAAGCCTTATAATGCCTGTATTCTCAATAAAATTTAGAGCTTGATCAGAAACTTGACTTGCTCTCGTTCTTCGCGTCTCTTGTCCCTATCATTTCAGGTCTCATTGGGTTGCTAGCCCCTGCTCACCGCCCTGCTGGCCGGGGCAGTATTCCAATGTTGATTTCTTACCTTATTGTAACTGTTTCTATGGAGCTAAGGAATGCTGACTCTATTTTGAACCAAATCTTGAACACATTTATGAATTTTAAAGTACAGCTATAAAAGTAGGCTCTACTAAAATGTTAATATTATATAAAGTGGTAGTTATTATATATATACTTCATATTTATATTCATATTATATTTACACTTCATAGTTTTAATGTTTTTTATTAACTTTATTTATTTATAGGATAGAGACAGTCAGAAATCAAGAGGGAAGAGAGGGGTAGAGACAGTGAGAGACATAGACACCTGCAGCCCTGCTTCACCACTTGTGAAACTTTCCCCCTGCAGGTGGGGACTGGGGGCTCAAACCTGGGTCCTTGTGCATTCTAACAACTAGGTGCACCACCACCCGGCCCTGACACTTCATATATTTTTCTAGCTTTCTATCTTTAGCCACCCAGCTACAAATCTACTGTGATTTCATCCTGACTTCCCTGAGCAGACGACCTCACCAGTGTGTGAGGAGCCCCACCTCCCCAGAGCCCTGCCCCACCAGGGACAGACAGACACAGGCTGGGGTGTGGATCCACCTGCCAACGTCTATGTCCAGCGGAAAAGCAATGACAGAAGCCAGACCTCCCACCTTCTGCTCCCCATACAGACCCTGGGTCCCTGCTCCCAGATGGATAAAGAATAGGGAAGCTTCCAGTAGAGGGAATGGGTCACAGAATACTGCTGGTGGGAACAATACGGAATTATACCCCCGTGATCTTATAATATTGTAAATCATTATCGAATCACTAATACAATTAAAACCCTGAACTTATCATTGAAGAGTCTTTACTTCTGTATGTTCAAAGCCTGAACTATTTCCATCTAGCCTGTTCAAAGCTGAAGGTCCAAGCGTTACAAGAGTCACCTCAATTACAGGATTAAGTGCAGATTTTTTTTTTTTTTAACCAGAGCACTGCTCAGTTCTGGTTGATGGTGGTGTGGGGGGCTGGCCTGGGATTCGGGAGCCTCAGGCATGAGTGTGTTTGCATAGCCATTATCTATCCCCACTGCCCCGCGTGCAGACTTTTCTACACGGAGCCTGTGGCAGTTTTGGCACTTCCTTCCCCCAGACCCGAGGAGGTATGTCTGAAGCACAGACACAGCCAGAGAGCCTGCTAGCCTGCTGGAAAGGGTCCCGCTGATCTTATTCCATTTGGTCAGTGGTGAGGTATCAGCAGCTTCAAGACCACCCCCTTACTTCTGTATTTGGCTCCCTTTCGGAAAGAGTGATTTCAGTAAACATTTCTATCTAAAAGGACTCGGAGGGCAATGGTCACGCTCCTGCTAAGGATTCCTTGTCATCGCTGTAACAGATGCTACATTTTGGGCTCCAGATGTGATGAACCTTTTCAGTCCTCTGTGATCCCAAACCGGCTTCAGTCTCCACCAGCTCAGACAGCAAGCAGAGTAGCCAGACACATTTTTCTTGTCAGAGCCATCTGCCTTTTCATCTCAGACTTCACACAAACTGGTGCTAGATGGAGAGGTTTTTTTTTTTTTATAATCTTTATTTACTATTGGGTAGAGACAGAGAAATTGAGAGGCAATGGGGGGAAAGAGAGAGGGGAGAGAGAGAGAGAGAGAGAAAGAGACACCTGCAGCCCTGCTTTACCACTTGCAAAGTTCCCCCCCCCCCCCCCCGCGCATCAGGGACTTGAACCTATGTCCTTGTGCACTGTAATGTGTGCGCTCAACCAGGTGCGCCACCACCTGGCCCCTAAGCTTTTTCTCTGGGAACCGGGATTTGCGGAAATAAAATAAAATAATAAATAAATCCCGCCCTCTATTTCCAGGTGTCATTTCTGCTTCTATTTGAGTAACACTGAATCAAAACAGTTCAACGTCCTTGAAACTGAAGTCCTGGGACCTGAGTCCACTGAGACACAGAGCTGCAGTTGGAATGGGTGACACCATGGCCTTCAGGAGAAGATGGGGGCCACTGCTGGTGACCATCTTTGCTGAAGTAAGGAGGAGGTAAAGAGAACTGTCAGGTGGCTGCATTCACACATGGAATTACAGGTGAAAGGATCATAAAAAGCTGACCCATAAATTATCTCCTGAGACTGAGAATGACGGTGGTTGGGGGAGGGCAGCACAGAAACTTTGTGGAGGGTAAGTCATGTAGTCAAGTAGAGTAATAATAAGCGCGCGACCTTAAGAGACCAGGTGGTGGTGCACCTGGTTCAGCACACACATCGCAGTATGTAAAGATGCGGGTTCAAGCACCTGGTCCCCACCTGCAGGGGGAAAACTTCACGAGTGGTAAAGCAGGGCTGCAGGTGTCTCTCTGTCTTTCTCTCTCTATCTCCCCCTTCCCTTTCAATTTCTCTCTGTCTCTATCCAATGATAAATAAATAGATATAAAAGAGACTCTATAAAATAATAACAATAAGCTAGTGACCTCAGGAGTGAAGCAGAAATCAATGGCACCAAGCACAGAGCAGCAAGCTATGAGACCATCTTAAACCTTAAATCATTACTAAAAATAAAGAAATACACGTTAAGTCTTAACACAACAACAGAAAGATACTAATGTCTAGTTACTCTCTCTGCTGCTGCTGCTGGGCCAACACTTTCAGACAGAAACACAGACAGACAGAAGCAGGGAGAGACAGCACAGTCCTGCAGCTTCTCCCCCAGGCCCACAGCAGAGCCCTCAACGACACAGGCTTCCCTCCCGCACCACGGACACCTGCTCCACACCTCCCCAGGCCCATCAACACTCTGGAAGCAGATCTCAACAGCCAGCTGGGAGCACGTGCCTGATGTCTCAGGTACAGTTCTGGAAAGGAAGCTGATGTCTCCACTTCTGAGACCATCTTTCTGGCTAGCAGTGAACAGTCTGTTGCCCCCTGTGCATGATGGGAGTATCTTGGCTTGCACCAATCACATCTAGGCTGGACCTCCCCATCACTAGCCATCAAAGAAACAATGGAAGCAAGGATTGTCTGCTGCACTGTGTAAACCAGCAAACCCATCAATATTTTCCTGGTTGTCAATCATTCTCACATGCCGCCTTTTTTTTTTTCCTCTAGTACACGCTCAACGGTGAGGTTTAACTCAATTAACTGCAAAAAGACTGTTTAGAACTAAACATTGAAATAGCAGCGATGATTTTATTTTGAAGTCAATAGCCTTTTATAAACATCAATCATTCTGTTCTGTGAAGTAACCACAAAAGCAAACGCCTTTTTGTCCTCTTAGTGAAATGACACAAGTCCTGTATTTGAACAAAAAGACCACTGGAAATCAGCCCTGGGCATCCCGTCTTCCATGCGATTGATCAGCCTCCACTCTGCGCTTCACACTCTGCCCTCAGCCCAGACGCCGCTCAGCATCCTGCACCCTGGGCAGCACACTCCCTGTCACCCCACTTTCTCACTGTACCACTCAGCTTCACAGAGAGACTCCCCGCTGTTACCTCTGTAAGCACACCACCTACTGTTGTTCCACAAAGGGCAGGATGTACAGGCCTTGGTTACATATCGATTTTACTTCCTCTTCTGAACATCTTAGAAAAATCTCATTCAGCACTTCCTAATGTGAAGATGACTTCATAGCTCCTCGTTCTAAAGCCGATCATAATGTGTACCATTTCTATGTGAATTTAGATCTACTGGAGACTTTCACAGAGAAGTTTAACAAAAAATAACATAAAGACAACTTAGGGGATGGCTGTTTAGTGCTTCCAAAAAGCCATGTGGTAAAAGAGAGTAACAATAAGCTAGTGAGCTCAAGGAATGAAGGCAGAATCAGTGGCACCAAGCTCAAAGCTGCCAGGCCTAGGCTCTAAGTCCAGGCATGTGAGAAACAGTGTCTGTGTGACAGGGACAGTACTCGCAACATATCTCACCAAGATTAACTTAAGTGACGGGAATTCATTTTTAGCTCAACTGTTTCTAAAACTGTTAGAGGACACTGTGAGCACAGCAGTGAAATGCTGGTTTCAGGGATCTTGCTTCTGCGTCCCCTCTGCCCTGACCAGCCCTGAGCCCTTGTATGTCCACAGCAGTACCGGTCAGCAGTCCTGGTGAGCAGGCTTTCCCATTCGGCCTCAAGGTCACCCTTCTGGCTCTCATGGTTAAAAGGGAGCCATTTATTTCTGGGAAAGAAATCTGCACTGACATTTTCCCACTGTGCCAGACTTGAATATTGATTACATTACTATGACACCATAACTCACCACTGATCATTGTTTACTAAAGATGGCAATATTAATTTTCTTTTTTTTAAATGATAATTTTTTAAATTACCTTTTGTTGCCCTTGTTTTATTGTTGTTGTAGTTATTGTTACTGTTGGATAGGACAGAGAGAAATGGAGAGAGGAGGGGAGACAGAGAGAGGGAGAGAGAAAGACACCAGCAGACCTGCTTCACCGCCTGTGAAGCGACTCCCCTGCAGGTGGGGATCCTTAGGCCTATGCCCGTCCTTGTGCTTTGCGCCACATGCCCTTAACCCACTGTGCTACCACATGACTCCCTGAAAATATTAATTTTCATTTACACTAAGAAGCTAATATAATCAGCTATAAATGTTTAGTATTTTTACCTGTGGTCTTATATAGTAAATGGTCTAGAGGATTGACAGAATTTAGTTAATTTAACTTTTACATAAGTATCTCTAGTATGGATGATATTATTCTAACAATCAGAACTGATCTTTAAATTGCCTTGTGACAATTATTGTCTTATTTATATACTTTCATTATAATCTATGTTTAAGCACACACAAGTGTTTCATTATTATTATGTTGGTTGAAGTCACTTTATGAATATAATTTCTAATCAAATAATAATTCTTATGAAATAGAATAGATCTGGATAGCAAGATGGTCTCAAGGCCTCCGTCTGTATCCCGTAACTATGTATTTGTGGGAGATAGTGAGAAGCAGAGCCTGACATTACTCTAGCACTTGTGAAGCCAGGTACTGAACTCAGGACCTGATACTTATGAGTTCAACTCTACACCCACTGCTTTACCTCTCCGGTCAAACAGCTAACTATTTTCTCAATGAAAAACAGAGAGAAAGAGGATAAAGCACCAGCCTGGCCCATGGGGTGCCAGGGATCAAAGCCAGAACCTCAAGCATGAGAGTCCAGTGTCATACCGACTGTGACACCGCCCTGCTGCGTGTGCTGGGATAGAGCAGGTTACACAAGTCCTTCCTGGAGCGTGGCCTGAATCATTAGGCAGATGGCTCAGTGGCTGAGTGTGGAGAGGGGAGACCAGTGCTCGGGGCTTCTAGAATCTGAAATTCACCATTATGAGGACACCAAGTATTCCTTCTCAGTTGCTGGGTACAAAAAAGATAGTACCAATCACAGGAGCCTTTTTTTTTTTAGTTGAATACAATATTTATGAGTCATTTAATAAGGGCTTCTAAGACTCCCAGATTAAAGGGTATTGCTTCACACTACACCCACCACCAAAGTTCAGGGCCAGACTTTTAAATTAGTGATAGCGAGTGTCTTCTAGTATGAACTCATTGGCTACTTGCCTTTATTTGCCAACTTTAAATTCTAGGTCCCTGCATACTAGGCAGTGTTGCCCAGACAGCTAATGATACAAGCAAGAGAGGAGGGAGGGGGAAGAGAGAGCCTGTGTATTAATCATAACACTTTATAATGAAACAGTGCAGTCTCAACTCTGATTTGCTCATTTTACCTCATTCAATACTATATTTAATGCACACGTTTATGTGGGCAGCTGAGCAGTGGCTCACCCAGTTAAGCACACACAGTATAAAGCGCAAGGACCTGCACAAGGGTGCAGGTTCAAGCCCTCACTTCCCACCTACTCCTTTTTTGTAGCTTAACAAGCTACAAAGCAGGTCTGCAGGTGTCTCTCTTTCTCTCTCACTCTCTGTCTCCCTCTCCCCTCTCAATTTCTCTCTGTCCTATCCCATAAAATGAAATAAATGGCCTCCAGGAGCAGTGGATTCCTACTGCCAGCACTGAGCCCCGGCAATAACCCTGGAGGCAAAATATATTTATGTGTAATCAGCCTTTGAACCTCAGCTTAAAAATAACATATTACTAATAGAACTGTCTCCCTTCCAGTGTTTATGTTTACTGGTGACTTCTTTTGTATTTTCACCAGAGTGACTGTGTTTCTCTTTAAAAAAATAAATGGAGTCTCCGTTTTGGAAAAAAGCTAGTAGGTCTATTTTAGGTATATTCCAAGGAGCCCACGACTTTACTAGTTTTTGCCTGATCCTGACATCGGTCTTATCAATATTCCCATTTTGTAAATAAAAAATCATATAAATTAAATAAACAGATGGAATTGCTCTGCATTCCTTCTTGATTTGCAAGTGTTCTTTGCCTGTTTAAATACTAACATTTTAGCATCTATGTGAGGCAGAAAACTCCCTTTATTATGCACCAACTAGTGCTAGGCATTTTCTAGCCTCTGAGGCACGTAACTCACTAAGTAAATACCGTTAATGAATGATATTTCATTGTCCATGTATTTAGTTTACCTGAGACTGAACTTTATTTCCAGTCTGACATCTAGATTCATTTTGTTTACTTGCTTTTCATAGATGCCATCAGTTACTAGAGCACTATTTAAAGAAAAGTGTATTGCTTCCTCACTGAACTGTAAAGCCACCCCTGTAACAAATGACATATTCAGACATCTGCAGAAATATTTCCACGCTCGGCCCTCTGCTCAGTTTATCTCTTTCACTTATCCCTATGCCAATAGCATATATTCTCAAGACGAGAGCATTCTAGCTGTCACCTAGGTTGAACTGAGCAGTTGTGACATGGGGAACTGGAATTAAGTCTACAAAAGACCAATACCAATTCAGGCGTCTATGAGATCTCTTTTCTCCACTTCAAAGCCTGGGTCTGTAGTGTGCCTTCTGTTTATACCTCAACTGCATGACGGGGCTCCTCGTTTTGAGAGGAGACAACTTTCTCAGGTGAGAGTTGTTTGTTTTTTCTGTTAGAGACACTGTATTGTTTGGAAAGAACAGACATTTCCGTCACACCTTGCCTCTTGAAGTCCTCCTCACCTAAACTATAAAAGTCACTGTTCATATTTGAAACTAATGCTAAATCTTCCAGCTACAAAATGCTTTTCATCATCTTCATCAAACTGTCCATTAATTCAATGGTAAAAATAAGCAGTCTTGTCTGTTTAATGAGAGGAAATACCATCTATATGGCATTTTTACAGAGGTGAAGTCATGTTTAATTATTAGTTATTATTTACAAATGGATTATAGGAAATGCTAATAAAAAACAAGTATTCTTTTTTTTTTTTTGCCTCCAGGGTTATTGCTGGGACTCAGTGCCTGCACCATGAATCCACTGCTCCTAGAAGTCATTATTTTCTCCCTTTTGTTGTCCTTGTTGCTGTAGTCTTGTTGTGGCTATTATTATTATTTTAAATTTTATTATTATTTATTATTACTGTTTGCTCCACTGCTCCTGGAGTCCATTTTTCCCATTTTGTTGCCCTTGTTGTAGTTATTATTGTTATTGATGTTGTCATTGTTAGATAGGACAGAGAGAAATGGAGAGAGGAGGGGAAGACAGAGAGGGGGAGAGAAAGACAGACACCTGCAGACCTGCTTCACTGCCTGTGAAGCGATCCCCCTGCAGGTGGGGAGCTGGGGGCTCAAACCAGGGTCCTTTTGATGGTCCTTGCACTTGGCGCCATGTGCGCTTAACCCTCTGCGCTACTGCCCGACTCCCAAAAAAACAAATATTCTTGAGCCTAGGTTCTCCTGATTGTCCACAAGTGCGATCCATGCTCAAGTGCACATGCGTGAGTGTGTGTACAGGCCTGTGTCTGTTTCTGCCTGGCGTCTGGCGGCTGTCAGTGATGTGGAGATACTTCTGTGCCCCCGTGCTATTGTGCCTTACATAGGGACAAAGCACTGTCAGCTTTAAGATGAGCTGTTAACGTCAGATGACCGGCTTCACTCCCCTAAGCCTCACGCTCACACTTCTGTACTTCTGTTCCCTCCCGCATCTGTCAAAACATCCAGGGCAGCAAAAGTTAATTTATGGCCTTGACATTTCTTCTTGCCTCTAAATACTCCCGTGACTAGTTAGACACATACAGGATTTTAACTACAAATTTTGTGCAGGTTAAATGACTTTACAGTCTGGCACTTTTAAATACACCGTGACAAGAGACCAGAGAGATATTATGAACTACTTTAAATACCTAAAACATGAGAGTCAGGTGGTAGCACGGCGGGTTAAGTGGACATGGCACAAAATGCAAGGACTGGTGTAAGGATCCCGGTTCGAGCCCCCGGCTCCCCACCTGCAGGGGGGGTCACGTCACAGGCAGTGAAGCAGGTCTGCAGGAGTCTGTCTTTCTCCCTCCTCTCTCCATTTTTCTCTGTCCTATCCAACAATGACGACAATAATAACCACAACAATGATAAAACAGCAAGGTCAACAAAAGAGAATAAATAAAAAAATTAATTAGAAATACATCTAAAGAGACTCTGCTTTCCCCATGTAATAGTCTGGGCCCCTTTGTCAAAGATTAGATGTCCATAGGTGTGGGGGCTCATTTCTGGACTCTCAATTCTATTCCATTGGTCAGTGTGTCTATTCATGTTCCAGTACCAAGCAGTTTTGATGATAATGGCCCTAAAATACAGTTTGAGATCTGGGAGTGTGATGCCTCCAGTTCTGTTCTTTTTTCTCAAGATTGTTTTGGCAATTCTAGGTCTTTTCTGGTTCCAGATAAACATTTGTAGCATTTTTTCTATTCTCCTAAAAATATGCTTGGGATTTTGATGGGGATAGCATTAAATTTGTAGATGGCTCTGGGTAATATATTCATTTTGATGATGTTAATTCTTCCAACCCATGAACATGGAATATCTTTCCACTTCCTTGTGTCTTTTTCAATTTCTTTGAGTAGTGACTCATAATTTTCAGTATACAAGTCTTTCACTTCCTTGATTAGATTTACTCCTAGATATTTTATTGTTTTTGTTGCTATAGTAAAAGGAATTGATTTCTGGATTTCAATTTCTTCTAACTTAGTGTTTGCATAGAGGAATGCCACTGACTTTTGAATGTTAATTTTGTAGCCTGACACATTACTGTATTGCCTGATGATTTCCAAAAGCTTCTTGCTGGATTCCTTAGGTTTTTCCATGTATACTATCATGTCATCTGCAAATAAGGAGAGTTTGACTTCTTCTCTTCCAATCTGTATCCCTTTAACTCCTTGCTCCTGCCTGATTGTTATGGCAAGAACTTCCAACACTATGTTGAATAGTAATGGTGATAGTGGGCAGCCCTGTCTAGTACCTGATCTGAGTGGAAATGCTTCCAGTTTTTCACCATTGAGTATGATGTTGGCTGTAGGTTTGCTATATATAGACTCCACTATCTTCAGGAATTTTCCATCTATTCCCATTTTTGTAGTGTTTTGATCATAAAGGGATGTTGTATTTTGTCAAAGGCTTTCTCTGCATCTATTGATATGACCATGTGATTTTTGGTCTTGCTTTTGTTGATGTGGTGGACAATACTGATTGATTTTCGTATATTATATATATTATATATATGTATATATCATATATACGTATATATATATTACAACTATTACATGGGGAAAGCAGAGTCTCTTCAACAAATGGTGTTGGAAACAATGGGTTGAAACATGCAGAAGAATGAAACTGAACCACTGTATTTCACCAAATACAAAAGTAAATTCCAAGTGGATCAAGGACTTGGATGTTAGACCACAAACTATCAAATACTTAGAGGAAAATATTGGCAGAACTCTTTTCCACATAAATTTTAAAGACATTTTCAATGAAACGAATTCAATTACAAAGAAGACTAAAGCAAGTATAAACCTATGGGACTACATCAAATTAAAAAGCTTTTCACAGCAAAAGAAACCACTATCCAAACCAAGAGACCCCTCACAGAATGGGAGAAGATCTTTACATGCCATACATCAGATAAGAGTTTAATAACTAACATATATAAAGAGCTTGCCAGACTCAACAACAAGACAACAAATAACCCCATCCAAAAACGGGGGGAGGACTTGGACAGAATATTCACCACAGAAGAGATCCAAAAGGCTGAGAAACACATGAAAAAATGCTCCAAGTCTCTGATTGTCAGAGAAATGCAAATAAAGACAACAATGAGATACCACTTCACTCCTGTGAGAATGTCATACATCAGAAAAGGTAACAGCAGCAAATGCTGAAGAGGGTGTGGGGTCAAAGGAACCCTCCTGCACTGCTGGTGGGAATGTCAATGGGTCCAACCTCTGTGGAGAACAGTCTGGAGAACTCTCAGAAGGCTAGAAATGGACCTACCCTATGACCCTGCAATTCCTCTCCTGGGGATATATCCTAAGGAACCCAACACATCCATCCAAAAAGATCTGTGTACACATATGTTCTTGGCAGCACAATTTGTAATAGCCAAAACCTGGAAGCAACCCAGGTATCCAACAACAGATGAGTGGCTAAGCAAGTTGTGGTACATATACACAATGGAATACTACTCAGCTGTAAAAAATGGTGACTTCACCGTTTTCAGCTGATATTGGATGGACCTTGAAAAAATCATGTTGAGTGAAATAAGTCAGAAACAGAAGGATGAATATGGGATGATCTCACTCTCAGGCAGAAGTTGAAAAACAAGATCAGAAAAGAAAACACAAGTAGAACCTGAAATGGAATTGGCGTATCGCACCAAAGTAAAAGACTCAGTGGTGGGTGGGTGGGGAGAATACAGGTCCATGAAGGATGATAAATGACATAGTGGGGGTTGTACTGTTAAATGGGAAACTGGGGAATGTTATGCATGTACAAACTATTGTATTTACTGTTGAATGTAAAACATTAATTCCTCAATAAAGAATTTAAAATAAATAAATAAATAAATACATCTAAAACATTATTCTGTATCATGATAGTGTGAACTCATTCTGCCCCTGTTTCTTAGTCATCCTCAAGTTCTTTGTCCCTTTCTTTTGATGTGTCCTTTGGTTTTCATCTTCTAGGATTTTCTTTCTTTTATCTTTTTAACATTTTTTTCCTTTAATGGGGAATTAATGTTTTACAGTCCCCAGTAAATATAATAGTTTATACATGCATAACGTTTCTCATTTTTCCATGCCATGACTTTCTAAGGAATAAATGATAACCTAACTGGGGGGAGGTGTGGTGCTGGGCAGGACAGCACAGCTGGCTAAGAACACACATTACAAAGGGCAAAGAGTAGGGGGAGACAGCATAATGGTTATGCAAAGAGACTCTCATGCTTGAGGCTCTGAAGTCCCAGTTTCAATATCTTGTACCACTAAATGCCAGAGACAAGCAATGCTCTACCGAAAATAAATAATAATGATAATGGGAGGGGAACGACAGATAGCAAAGGCACTCTCATGCCTGAGACACCAAGGTCCCAGGTTCTGTCCCCTGCACCACTTTGAGCCAGAGCTGAGCAGTGCTCTGGTAAACAAACAAACCAACCCACCAGAGATCGGGGTTCAAGCCCCTGGTCTCTACTTTCTGGGGTGGAGGTGGGAGAGCTTCAGGACTGGTGAAGCAGTATTGCAGGTATTTCTCTTTCTCTCCTCCATCTCTGTTCTCTCCTTCCCTCTCTATTTCTATCTCTGTCCAAAATAAACAAATAAAGTATTTTAAGAAACAACCTAATTGTTGTTTTTGCCGGGCTATGTCGTTTTTGCCGGGCTGGCTTCACAGGCGGGTAACAGACGACCCGGGACTCATGGCTGGGTTGTAGGCAGTATCTCTTTATTCATGCAGGACGCCGCGCAATCTATACCAAGCTAGACTAAACTAACAACTAACTAAAACTCACAATGCTGTCTTTATATATACTTGCCAAGTAGGGTGGAAACAGGATGTGACATAGAGAGGGTGGAGAGAAAAGTGACTGGTGAAAATCAGAGTGTGACAAGGAGAGGGGGCAGAGCAAAAACATATCATGAACCAGTGGGGATTGAACCAATGCCCTGGAGGGAGGGTGGTGCTTGTTAACAGCGGTTATGTAAATAGAATGAAGTGGTTATGTAAATAGAATACAGTGGTTATGTAAATAGAATACAGTGTTAAGCAGGGGGCATTAAACCAATGAAACAGAAGGGGTCTCATGCATACCAACACCTAATCACGGTACCGTCTTATAAAGCAACACATCTCAGATGCAGCCCATTTCTCTCTTACAACCCTTTAATGACTTCAAATGGCTCTACCACATGAGTATTTCCAAAGCTAACTTTCAGAATAACTGTCGCTTTTTCAAGAAACTGAAATAGTTCCATACTGCTTATTTTATATATCTCCAAGGCATCTGTGTGAATTTCAAAAGGCAGAATCATTTTCTTTTCAAATCGCCTCTTTCCTTCTAACTATAGCGCGGAGGGCAGAACGCTCTCTTGCCAGGCACCTGGGCCCGGGCCAGATGGGAACTGGGCACTTTCAGTCCCTTGATGTCCCCCAAGGACCCAGAGTCCTTCCCCAGGACCCTCTCTACTTAGGTCCAGATCACACTGAAGGATCCAGCTAGCCAGTGCCACTAAATAGGGTGTACAGTCGTCAGAGTTTTGGTCCTTAATGTTTCTTGAACATTATGGGAATGCTGGCTAATTATTTCCCAGTCATGCTGAGGGAGATGGTCATGTGTCACATGAAGGCAGATGACACCTCTAGTCGACTGGACAGAAGAGTGACATGCACAAGACTCACGTGAAGGATGGACGGCGGCTTTTGACGGGGGCACTGGTTTCTTCTGCTGCTGCTCAAGCTGCCGGCAGAGTCAGAGTCAGCAGTTGCTCTAGGGTGGATGGATGCACGTGAGTCCGGAGGACTTAAAAGACAGGGAAGAAGAGGAGAGTGGCTCCAGGTGGTGGCATCTGAAAATATTTAGACTGGGATGAAAGCTATGGACTTGTAACAAAAACAGTGACAAGAGAAAAAACCTAAACAGAGACACCAAGATTACAGTGAAGTGGGGCAAGTCACTCTCTGGACAGTGTGCCGCTTTGCCCTGTGCAAGACCCGGGTCCCAGTCTGGCTCACACGCACTGAAGAGACTTGCTGACTTTCTATACTTAAGGAAAAAAAGAAAGGAAAAGGAAAAGGAAAGAAAGAAGGAAGGAAGGAATGGAGGTGGGGAGGGGAAAAAGAGGGGATAGGAGAGAAAGAGAGAGGAAAGAAGGGACAGAAGGAGGTGGCAGAGCAGCAGGTCCTGATCCCTCTGGATGCCACATAGCCCAGACTGCAACAAGCACTGGCAGTGGCGCCCATTACTCAGCACAATGACAGCAGTGATGCCCATTACTCAGCACGGTGAGAGCAGTGGTGCCCATTACTCAGCACAGTGACAGCAGTGGCGCCCATTACTCAGCATGGTGAGAGCAGTGACGCCCATTACTCAGCATGGTGAGAGCAGTGGCGCCCATTACTCAGCATGGTGAGAGCAGTGGCGCCCATTACTCAGCACAGTGACAGCAGTGGCGCCCATTACTCAGCATGGTGAGAGCAGTGACGCCCATTACTCAGCATGGTGAGAGCAGTGGCGCCCATTACTCAGCATGGTGAGAGCAGTGGCGCCCATTACTCAGCACAGTGACAGCAGTGATGCCCATTACTCAGCACGCTGAGAGCAGTGACGCCCATTACTCAGCATGGTGAGAGCAGTGGCGCCCATTACTCAGCATGGTGAGAGCAGTGACGCCCATTACTCAGCACGGTGAGAGCAGTGACACCCATTACTCAGCATGGTGAGAGCAGTGACGCCCATTACTCAGCACGGTGACAGCAGTGATGCCCATTACTCAGCACGGTGAGAGCAGTGACGCCCATTACTCAGCATGGTGAGAGCAGTGACGCCCATTACTCAGCATGGTGAGAGCAGTGACGCCCATTATTCAGCACAGTGACAGCAGTGATGCCCATTACTCAGCACGCTGAGAGCAGTGACGCCCATTACTCAGCACGGTGAGAGCAGTGACACCCATTACTCAGCATGGTGAGAGCAGTGACGCCCATTACTCAGCACGGTGAGAGCAGTGACCATTACTCAGCATGGTGACAGCAGTGACGCCCATTACTCAGCACAGTGACAGCAGTGGCGCCCATTACTCAGCATGGTGAGAGCAGTGACGCCCATTACTCAGCACAGTGACAGCAGTGATACCCATTACTCAGCATGGTGAGAGCAGTGACGCCCATTATTCAGCACAGTGACAGCAGTGATGCCCATTACTCAGCACGCTGAGAGCAGTGACGCCCATTACTCAGCACGGTGAGAGCAGTGACACCCATTACTCAGCATGGTGAGAGCAGTGACGCCCATTACTCAGCACGGTGAGAGCAGTGACCATTACTCAGCATGGTGACAGCAGTGACGCCCATTACTCAGCACAGTGACAGCAGTGGCGCCCATTACTCAGCATGGTGAGAGCAGTGACGCCCATTACTCAGCACAGTGACAGCAGTGATACCCATTACTCAGCATGGTGAGAGCAGTGACGCCCATTACTCAGCACGGTGAGAGCAGTGGCACCCATTACTCAGCACAGTGAGAGCAGTGATGCCCATTACTCAGCACGGTGAGAGCAGTAATGCCCATTACTCAGCATGGTGACAGCAGTGACGCCCATTACTCAGCATGGTGAGAGCAGTGGTGCCCATTACTCAGCACGGTGAGAGCAGTGGCACCCATTACTCAGCACAGTGACAGCAGTGACGCCCATTACTCAGCATGGTGAGAGCAGTGATGCCCATTACTCAGCACGGTGACAGCAGTGATACCCATTACTCAGCACAGTGACAGCAGTGATGCCCATTACTCAGCATGGTGAGAGCAGTGACGCCCATTACTCAGCACGGTGAGAGCAGTGGCACCCATTACTCAGCACAGTGAGAGCAGTGACACCCATTACTCAGCACGGTGAGAGCAGTAATGCCCATTACTCAGCACAGTGACAGCAGTGACGCCCATTACTCAGCACGGTGAGAGCAGTGGTGCCCATTACTCAGCACGGTGAGAGCAGTGGCGCCCATTACTCAGCACAGTGACAGCAGTGACGCCCATTACTCAGTATGGTGACAGCAGTGACGCCCATTACTCAGCACGGTGAGAGCAGTGATGCCCATTACTCAGCATGGTGAGAGCAGTGACACCCATTACTCAGCATGGTGAGAGCAGTGGCGCCCATTACTCAGCACTGTGACAGCAGTGACGCCCATTACTCAGCACGGTGAGAGCAGTAATGCCCATTACTCAGCACTGTGACAGCAGTGACACCCATTACTCAGCATGGTGAGAGCAGTGACCATTACTCAGCATGGTGACAGCAGTGACGCCCATTACTCAGCACTGTGACAGCAGTGGTGCCCATTACTCAGCACGGTGAGAGCAGTGACTCCCATTACTCAGCACGGTGAGATCGGTGGTCCAGAGCCTGCCTCCATCCTCGTGATGGCAGGATGTGTCCTTTCTGTTTGCAGATCTCACACTGTTCTGAGTACTTCGCAGACACTACATCCGAGGCCCTCTGAAACAAAAAGATGTAGGTCTAAGTGTCAAAGTCTAGTCATGGCTGTGATTACTTTTGTTCGTGGAAGCTGAAGTCACAGCGCCGAGGTCTAAACATAGATCGCTGCTCTTTCTTCTTCTGAAACTGAAAGGGATCAGAATGAGCTGCCCAGGTGGAAGCTTGAATCGCCCAGCCCTGAAGAGAACCACACCTGTGGTCCCAGGGCACTTCTCCAACCACAGAAGGTTGCTGCTGCTATTCACCATCTTCTCTTTTGTCCATGAGTAAGATATTGATTTAGCTGACAGAATTTCTTTCCTCTCTTAGTCAGGAAGCACAGAATCCTTCTGTGAACTCCATAGTTTGTAGAGAGAGTTGGTGTAAAGGGTGGGAAAGCAGATACAGATGTAAAAGCTCAGGTGTTTGTTCTAGCGATGAATCTGATTTGTGCTCAAAACTCAGGCTCCCTACTGACATTCACAACCTTCTACCTAGGCTCAGAGGGAGTTTCAAAAGCTGGCTTCCTAGTCTCGTCTTCCTCACTCGACCCATAATAGAATGACTGCACAACTCTTTCATGTCTCATGTCTTTTCCTAGTGTTCATGAAAAGGTTTTATCTACCCAATAATGTGCCTTGACAGTTGCTTTCTAATAGACTGCTTCTAACTAGCTTTTTTTTTTCTTTTTAATCTCAAAAGTCATTCCATACTCTGAAGAGGATAAGTGTGGATTTAAGAAACAGGATAAGATTATTTGAAAAATGCTGATCACCCAGTTTGTATAGTACAGGTGCAAAGAAACCTGGAGATTGAACTTCAGACAATTAATTAGCATCTACTAGGCACTTGTCAGAAGTGGCATGAATAAAACTGGTTTGTGGCTTGTACAGAATTAAATACTGGCATGGATATTCTATCTACTGACTTGCTTACTGACTGACACCAGGGTTACCACCTCCCCCCTCCCCACACTCTCTGATAAGGGTAAGAAGCAGAGATAGAAAGGGAGGGAGAGAGGCAACTAGAGACGGAGAGGAGAGATACTGGCAGCACTGCTCCACTGCTTGTGAAGCATCACCCCTGCAGTGAGGACCAGAGGCTTGAGGCCGGGTCCTGGGATACTACATGCGTGTTAATCTTGCCCAAACATCTGTTTCCTATTAACATATTCTCTGCTGTGCTTGGTGGGGCACAACAAATATTTTCTGAAATGGATCAGAAATGGTTCAAAAATCATTAGTAAAGACATTTTTCTCTAGAGCCAGTGGTAGCACAGTGGGTTAGACGCACACGGCGCGAAGCACGGGGACCAGTGTAAGGATTCTGGTTCAAGCCGCTGGCTATCTAGAAAAAAATTCACACCAAGAGTGATTCATTTCAGACGCGTCTCAGATGATGCTGCCTTATCTGTCTTCTCAGCGTATCAGATACTGGGATTAAAACCCAAGAAGCCCGGGGTCAGCATACTTATCAGGCAAATGATGTTTAGGACGGAAGCTCTGAGGTAGCAGGTTCAATTCCTGGTGCTATTTTAAATCAGAGGTAGGCAATGCTATGTGTTTGGGAAAACACATAGGATTGTGTGTACACACGCACACACACACACGCACACACACACACACACACTGAGTTTTGGGCCTCCCTCTTTCCCATTTTTAATTTTGTTTCCATTTGTCCTTGCTAATTCTGCCTGAAAATGAACGCAGACTTCATTCCTGAGACGCCATGGATGCCAGCCACCCTGCCGCTTTCTTCCCGGGAGAAGAGAGCTGCTCTGACTCTGCCCTCCCTCTCACCCACACTGATTACTTTCCCACGTGACATTTAAAGTAAAAACCACCAGTAAGTCTGTAAATGCTTATTGCTGAACCCAGTACCTGCCACGTGGCCACTCAGACCTGCCACAGCCCATCCTCTGACCCCCCCTCCCACACACACACACACACACACACACACACACACACACACACACACATACACACACTGCACCCACAGGCCAGGAGGGGTCTGTGTGCTGGGTGCCCCTGCTCACATCTTTTCCTGACTCCAATATCCTTCTCCTCCATTGTAACCCCTTCCTCCAAGCCTTCCTGCCTGCCCAACCCATCCTTCTATTTGCTTTATTTTCCCCACAGCACTTTCTGATCCCTAAGATCACTGCGTTTCCTTTCTCTGCATATTACTTTTTCACTTAAAAGGAGGGGCACTGTTGGTTCTCTTTGCTGTCATCTCACCAGCTCCTGAGAAGGGAGCTTGCACATTTCAAGGACCAGGGGCTCGAACCCGGGTCCTTGAGCACTGTAACGTGTGTGGCTAGCCAGATGCGCTGTTGCCTGGCCCTAAGGTGGACATTTTTTAATGCAGTGTCTCATGTGGGGCAGAATTCATGTCCTGCCCTCCAGAGGTAGGGAAGAGAAGTCCTTTTCAGAACAGAGGAAGTTAAGTCAAATGAGAGCTTACTGCATAAAGACGCAGCCTATCTATGAACTTAAAATCAGTTTCCCTGGGATATATCTTGCTTCTGGGAGGTAATATAAATGAGATTATTTCTTTCTTCATGTGATATAAATATAAGGATAAAAGGATATAGCAAGTTTCCTTTGGAAGTGAAGACTGTCCCCTGATTTATTGCATGGATGGTATTATTTAACTTTTAAAAAATCATCTTTTATTATTTGGTATTATTTAACTTTTTTAAAACCATCTTGTATTATTTATTTTATTCTATAATATATACTCCTTGAAGACAGAGCTTATGGATTTTTAAATTATCCTGACACTACCTTATAGTCATGTACATATGATAAAATGTAATCAATGGATAGTAAATGACGAGCCAAACTGAGTATAAAATTTATTAAGCTATTATTTTTTTTAATTTATAAAAAGGAAACACTGACAAAACCATAGGATAAAGGGGTTCAACTCCACACGATTTCCCACCATCAGAAACTGTCATTAGTTTGCACAGTGATGATTTGTTTCAAATATTTTAGAACCAGATTTAGATTAAAAGAAAAGATTAAAAGCAGATCTCACATTACAATCTACTTGGGAAATAAAATCACTTTTTTAGCTTTAAAATCGAGGGCAATCTTTGTTGGGTCGTGTTTATGCTTTCCAGCAAACTGCGTAAGAGAACCTGTTTCACGTGCTGTTGAAATGGCAGTTAGTGTGCTACACACAGAAAACTGGAATCAGCATCGCTGTGGGCTGTTAACAGAGAACACTGTCGAATCTTTTCTTATTAGTGATCTAGCAATGCGAAAACTTCCGCCACGTTTCTGTGTGGATCTGAAATGTGAATGGCTGCCTAGTGACATGGTACTGTCACTCTACAAATAGCAGCGATCAGTCCGCATTGTGGGTGTTGGGAACTGTTGATGTGAAAATGCCATTTTATGTGGTGCTTGGTGATTGAAAGGAGAAGCCTGACTTTATGTTGCACTGTCTTAAGAGACTGCTAAGTCCACACATGGAGCCCAAAGTGCTGCCTGCCACAAACCCCGGTGGCTCTCCCCTTCCCTCCCTCCTCCATTAAAGCCTCGGGAGATGCCAGGAATAAGACTGAAATAATGACGCTTTTCACTGTCCTGAGAGCAGGCAGCCCAGTTTACACAGGCGTGAAGGTACACACGGCTTTGTCTGAGAGCTCAGAGCTCTCTTATGTCAGTTGCTATGGTAATTGTCTTTTTTTTTTTAAAGTGAATTGCAGATTAAAAAGCTTCATAAAACATACATACATGGTTAGCACATAAACTACAGGTGCCCAGCAGCTATAGCAATTTAAATACCACTTTCTGAAACTTTTAGAACCTTCACTTCAGAAAAGCACATCTAATAATAAACCCAAGCTGTTCACCCCCCACCCCACCCCTTTGTCTGCTAAGGTCAATGCATTTCCCTCAGGGGAGACTCATCCTTGCCAGGTTCCAAAGGAAATTATACTCACAAAGTTGGATAGGCTTAGAGAGAAGCTGGTCCCTGGAGGCCCCCAGAGCTACCTACCTTCCTCTGGCTCCCCAGGGCAGCACAGCGACATACAAGTCTGTCCTGCACCTGCAGGGGCCATGGAGAGAGAGAGAGAAAACCTAGGATGCTTCTTAGCCTGGTGCTGTGCAAACACTGGCTATTGTTCTTGGACATTCTTATGTTTCCACACTGTTACTGGCCTCGTCATAAGCATAGTTTTGACGATTGATCGCTGTCTTACATTTCAGGACTGAGAAAGGTTGGAGTCCTTAGGAAATGACTGCCGGTATGTTAAAACATTGACAGAATTGAGAGAGAGAGAGAGAACGAGAGAGAGAGAGAGAGGAGAGGAGAGGAGAGAAGAAGAGAGGGGAGGGGAAGAAAGGGGAGGGGATGGGAGGGGAGAAGAGGTGCTAACTTTCTAAATTCAAGAAGACCATATATATGTATCACTCTTACACAGCTGATACCACTCAGAAAAATGTGACCACCCTCTCTGCCAGCCTGTTCCTTCAGTACAGTGAATATATTTGTTAGTCAGGACTTATTTCAGGCTGTCTTTGATAGCTCCATGTTGATTCTTTCAGTCAATGACTGCACGTTGAATGTTTTAGCCACTGCATTCCTTTGTGTTCCCTCCTTTGTACCTGTAAGATAGCACGTCTTCTGCTCTAACTCAGCACATGACACCAAGCCTACTGTGTTTCAGCTCTCCTACACAAACTTTCTTCTACAGAAAAAATTCCTCACCTGATTCTTTTATTCAACTGTCTTTTCTCTGCATCTACTTATTGAATGAGGGAACAAAGGGGGAGGAAGGAGGGATGTCAGACTAGCTTCGTGAGCGGAGACAGACGACCCGGGACTCATGGCTGGGTTGTACGCAGTATCTCTTTATTCATGCAGGACGCAGCACAATCTAAGCCAAGCTAAACTAAAACTAAAACTCACAATGCTGTCTTTACATATACTTGCCAAGTAGGGTGTAAACAGGATGTGATGTAGAGAGGGTGGAGAGAAAAGTGACTGGTGCAAATCACGGTGACTACGAGAGGGGGCGGAGCAAAAAGACATCATGAACCAGTGGGGATTAAACCAATGCCATGCAGGCATGCTGGTGCTTAGTTATGTAAATAGAATAGGGTTAAGCAGGGGGGATTAAACCAAATGAAACAGAAGGGGTTTTTAGGAGTAGAATTAGAAGCATACCAACAGAGGGAGGGAGAAAGAGATGGAGGGAGGTGAGAGAGAGAGAGAGAGAGAGAGAGAGAGGTACCAGAGCACTGGTCTGGTAATATGCAATAGTGAGTATTAAGCCTGGGGCCTAAGGTTAGCAAAGAATGCAGGCTACCCTCTAAGCCACCTCCCCAGATGTTCTATTCACATTTCCAATTAAAAAAATAATAATAATAAATCACTTTTCAAAGCTGAAGCCAACTATCTCAGAATGGCAGACACCTAGTGTTGTGGCCTCACTCTGGATAATGTTGCTTATAAACTAAAATGTATCTAAAACCTTGTGAGTTTACAGAGGATTCCAGTATTTCACAATCCCATCACATTGCAAAGACTCACTCTGCCCCTGTGGCGGGGAGATTAGATGTGGTTATAAGTGAGGAAAGCATTCTGGAGCCTGGAGATGATGTCGAACTGACAGTTACACACAGTCAGTGTGGACAAACATCTAGAATGACGGGGTAGATGTGAAAACACCACAGGCTGGTCGCCCCTAAAAGACAGCGTACCACACACACACTACTGCAGACGGACACCATCACCAATGTCATTCCATCTCTACTCAGGTGAACGTGCTGCAGAACGCGCAGCAAAGCCCCCCCCCCCCCCCCCGTACTCCACACAGAAAAGTGGCGACGCTCACAGATCCCTCTGTTTTGTAATAGTCACTATGAAATACTCAGCACTCTTGGACTTCAGGAACTTTGGCTTGTACCACAGACGTCTGTATGTGGTAAAATCCATGTTTCTAATCATGCTCTCTACAAGCAGCATGGTAAACATGCCTTGCTATACAATTCAGTTTGAAATAAGCACGATTCCAGGAACATTTGCCGTATTTTGAGGCTCTGAAGAACTCGTATTTTGCTCCAATGACTGCTCGGCTTAATGTGCGCCGATATTCCTGGAGCTGAATCGGCAGGACACACAGCTAGCTGGCTCTGTAATGTCTCCACCACCTGTGTCTCCACCCTTCTTTGAGAGAGGACTCTCCTATGAGACACTAGGGTTGCTTGCACACTGTTATAGAAACGAAAGGCACATTCACAATTCCCTTCCATTCCATTCACCCCTAATCCCTAGATGAGGCATCAAAGAAAAAGTTGGCCGTTCAATGTTATCTTGCCTTCTATTTCTGCATGTCCTGTTTAAAACAAATGTCCTTAACTGACTTGTGGCGAGTGGAGGCTGGACAGCCAGGGCTGTGTGAGAGCAGATGGCTGTGTGGGCCCGGGGCTCCAGCTGTCTGGGGTTACAGGGCTGGGATGTCTGCACACTGCTTTCTGTTAGCTAGCTATTCTGATGATGAATATGTGTCCAGATAACCCTTCTCCTCTGAGAATTCTGTTCCTTTTGCCTGGCTGCTATTTTGAATGCACAGTGCTTCATATATTCACTGAATACTAATAGGTTTTATTTGGAAGGTGACCTCCTGAAAAAATTCAAAATGTCTCAAATAATGACTGCTCTCTTTTTGTCTACTCAACTTGGACCTGCTATCGGAATAGAAACACAGTGGAACAGTTCATGGTGACTAAAACATAGTCTCGTAGGGTCTAGGCTGATCCTACACTGCTGTATTTCAAAATAATGTGCACAATGCTAGTGAGCCCTGCTGGAAAATGAGAGGACACTTTTGCACAGATACTATAATTAGAATCAAGAGCAATCTTTTAAGCAGCTATGTTCGTTTTTAAGACCGCAATGATGTTAACATATTGAGGATTTCTTCCCTTAAATGATAAATTTAAACATGTTATTAACTATGTAATACTGATGACAATTAAATTTAACAAATCACATAGTTTTCTATTCATGCCAGTCCTGAGTAGTTATATTGTAATACATTCTTCACATGCAAAACTCACTTTGCTAGTATGCAACACAGGTGAGTAACAAAGGGAAAATGGCCTGGATTTTGCTCTCCCAGCCTTGGGGTCTATTCACTCAAACCTCACACACATTGTGTCTGGTTAACTCCTGATATACACAGGGGACCTGTGCTAGATGTTCACACAGTTGCTGAATTACCGTATCTCTCGTGCTGAAACCTCATAAAAATCACTGTCTTTCTAGTTTATTCTCCTTGGACTTCAGGAAGTATGTCAGTGAAAGAAAATCTGTGTTTCTATTTGTGTAAAGACATTTTCTGCCATGTTTTCTAGGCAGACCCTTCCTTAAAACACTGTGTTATTGTTTTTTTTTTTTTCTTTTCCTTTTGAAATTAAACTTTTTGAAGTGGTAATTGACATAATTAACAGCATGCATAAGGCTGCTAGGTTTTCGACCCCCATAAAGAATGACTTTTTTTTTTTCATTTTCATTCTTAGTTACTGGTTTAGAAACTTGTGAAATAAAAGCAGTTCAGATCATGACTTTCTGAGACATAGTACTATGAACTTGACTGGTAGTTAAGTTGCCTTGTCGGGGAAAAAGTGGTGAAGAGACCCTAGACACCCTTATGCACAGAGCACGGCTTAGTGTCATTTGCGACGCCAGCAGCTGAGACGTGCAGCTGTGAAGGTTATGAGTTCCTGACTCCACCCTCGCTCCTGTGGCCTGAAGCAAGACTCCTGTTGTTTGCCACGGAAAGGAAGGTCTGAAGCAAAAGTTTCCCAGAGACAAAAGTCTGACGTTCACTTACTGATAATAACCATGCCTCCCAGAGCACAGGGTCTTGATGTTTTGGGTGGACAATAACTATGAAGGATGGATGACATATTGCACTTACAGTGCAGTTTGGTCCTGAAGGGATGAGAGTCATGGACAACAGACCCCGTGAATGTCATGTAAAGCAGCCAGGCTGCTGAACCGTTTCCGTTGGGCTAACTGGCCCTGTGCTTTCTCTGGCATAATTGCGTTAAGCACAATCCAAGGAGCAGAGCCTAGCTGGGTGCTGCACCTGAGGACCTCCCTGTCTGTGGGGACTCCCTGTAGGCAGCCAGTCCTGCCCAGGCCCCCCTGCCTGTGTGACAGTCTTGTTCTCACTTGAGGTTCCCATGGGGCCTGAAGTCTCCATTGCCTAGCCTCATTTTTTTTTTCTTTTGTCTTGCTTTCCCTCTTTCTTTCTTCCTTTTGTCATTTTTTTGCTTTGTTATTGCTAGCACTTCACCGCTACACACTTTTTCAGCTAGCGAGCAAAAGAGCAAGCAAGAGAGGCAAAGTCAGCATGGCATGAAGCTCCCCCAGTGTGCTGCGCCGGGGGCCAGGCTGGGCCCTGGAATGCAGGCATGGCAACGCAGTCTTAGTGAGCTGTCTTACTGGCCCAACTTGCCTGGTCTTCAGGGAACACGGAGTTCCTGCGACAACCGACCACTGCTAACCTGTAACACAAAGAAACTTTTCCTGAAAGCATAAATGTTCTGACATTCAAGTTTAAGTTTTTATGGGAAAATATGTGGCAGTGGAAACCATCAGTTAGGATCCCTTAGAAAGTGCAGTGAGTTGTGGTTAAGCACACAGCACATGTTACAATGCACACGGACCCAGGTCCAAGCCCCCATTCCCCATCTGCATGGGGGAAGCTTCATGAGTGGATAACAGGGATGCAGGTGTCTCTCTTGTCTCTCGCCCTCTCTCTCTCTCCCCTCCTCCCCTCCTAACTTCTCTTCTGTCTCTATCCAATAATACACAAACAGACAAATAAATAGAAAGAAAGTGTACAGAGCTGTAGTTATGGGCAGGCTGACATAACATCCAGCAGTTATGTCTACTATGGAAAAAACGCTACCACAGAGGGTCTGTGTGATGGGATACATTCATGAGCTAATTGTGAGTGTGAATATGGCCTGATCAGTCCGTGGGCAGCTCACAAACTCTGGGACAGCAGCAAGTTAAGGACACACATGCTGGGGTCCTGCCGTCTCAGCTCTCACTGTGTGCAGTGCCAGTTTGCTGGTTCAAGCCCAGGTTCCACACAGGGGACAAGCCACACAGCCCCAACCCAGGCCAGACAACAGCCTGCCTATTTGCTTTACACTCCTCAGTGACCATGGAAAAGTGCCACAGCACCCACCCTTTCCTGTGTATTCCACTGTACTCCCCAGAGCTGCAAGGGCCCAGAACGGGACCAACTAGCAGGCAGTAGAGCTCACTGAACAGAGGCCCGCGGAAGGCCTGCACACCCCAGCACTGCGGCCCATGTAGAAACTGGTCCTTCCCCAGCAGCCACAAGGTAGTACGTGGTGACATTGAGCCATGCACCAGCCTCCCGGAGAGCAATGTGGAGGGCTACCTTTCTCCTCCATTCAAACTAGTCTAGATCTTTCTTTGCACTGAATCCCAACCAAGAATGTGGTGACTTGGGAGCTCCACTGACCTCTCTAGCAGATCACTGGGCTCAGCGTGTGCTCCCTGTGAATGAGTTTATCCCTCCTCTCTTCCCCATGCCGTATTCTTTCCCCTAAGCGCATCACACGTTCAAGATGGAAGATGGGTAGCTTCCTCCTGGAGAAAGGAATAGCTACAGACATGACTTGGGGTTCTTCTGTACAGAAGCCATCTATTCTCTTCTAGTTATTTCATCATTCAAAACTCTCTCTCTCTCTCTCTCTCTCTCTCGATGATGATGATGATGGTGATTATAGCTCTGGTTAGCTTTCTTTACTATTTTGAGTCTTATCAATTGTGACTAATTTATTCTGATGCTCAGAATGCTTTAGCTCTGACCATTCGGGTGCTCTCAAAGCCAACACTCACCTTAAAAGAGTCATTAACAGTCTATATTCAACCTTGAAATGACTCTCAACATTGTGTACTTCTAAGGGCCAGTGGTAGTGCAGCTGGTTGAGAGCACATGTTACAAGGCCCTGGGTCCAAGTTTCTAGTCCTCACCTGCAGGGGCAAAGCTTTGCGTGGGGTGAAGCAGGACTGCAGGTGTCTCTCTTTCTCCCCTTCCCTCACCATTTCTGGCTGTCTCTATCCAATAAGTAAGTAAGATCATTTTATATATATAGCTGTCTTTCACCAATGTAACAACCAAAACAACCAATTGGAAATCCAATGTTAACATTCTAATATGTATATTAGAATGACATATATATATATATATCACTATTATATATATAGCATTATATATATATTATCTTTCTACATTCTTCAAATCATTATGTTTGTTTAAAAGATAAGCATATGCACATATTTAGTAGTGTTTCCTTGTTAAAAGTTAACTCATACATTAACCCATACAACTTTATTTCTCTATACATTTAATAATATGTCAGTACATATATAATACATATTGACAATCATATTTTGCTGAATCATTTTACTCAAAGTAGAACTTCTTCAATATAAAGAATATCAAACAGAAAATTCCCAAGGGAAATTGTAGCTACAGCTTATGTGACATAAATCAAATATATTTTCAACAAAATATGTTATTTGCGCTGCTCTTATATCATTCTTTCAATAGCAACATCAGCAAGGTGAGGCGCTGTTATTCTTAAAGTTCTCCCTTGACCTTCAATGTTAAAGCAAGTATTTGCTTTGGCTAATCTACACCATCCTGTCTTTCTGTCAGTGGAACTGAAGAACCTTTAGTTCTCTCCTATATCATTTCTCCTCTCATCCATTTTCATATTTGTTTTCAAAATCAGAGCTCAAGAGTCATCTGAAAATGGTCCTGAGAAAAATGGGGGAACTCTTTTTCTGATACAATCATTCAGAATGCTCTGCATAGGAAAGGATGAAGGGCCCTCTCGGTGCTGGAGCGCTGTGTCCCCTCCCCTGCATGCCCACCTAGAAGGCTGACTACAGAGGCAAAGACCCCATCTTTTCTCTCCTTCATGTGCCAGGTGGGTTCCAGGATGCTGCCATGGGGTGTGAGTCGATGCCACCTACACTGGGCAGAGGGCATCACCATAGCTTTCTCTGCTGCTGAGTGAGGAGTTGTCGTCCTCCGCCCCATTAGACAGCCAGACTCTTAATCTAATAAAGGCTGTGGCAGCGACTTAAGAGCCATCATGACACTCCCGCCTTCAAGGGCATGTGTGCAGTTCACATTTACCAACACTGGAACATCAACTGTTGACCTGAGTGGGTAGGGAAGCCATAGAAAGAGAGACTAATGGTCCACCTAAGAAGGGATATAAGGAGGCGCCCCTGGTCGAGTGTACAAGGACCCAGGCTCGAGCTCCTGGTCCCCACCTGCAGGGGGGGAAGCTTCACAAGAGGTGAAGCAGTGTTGCAGGTATCTCTCTCTCTCTCCCTCTCTATCACCCCATTTTCTCTCGATTTGTGGCTGTTTCTATTCAATAAGTAAAGATAATAAAAAAAATGTTTTTAATTAAAAAAGAAGGGATACAAGGAAGTGAGCTACAGTAACTCACAGGCTTACCACTAGATAATATACACTGTTTCTCTTAAACTGATGACCAAAGAGGATTTCAGGACCCAGTGTTACAATTGATTCTTCCAGAATACCAGATTGGTAGAGACCACCCTCCAAAAACCCCAATGTATGATCTAAGAAATAATGGGCAGGCATATTTACAACCATAGGCAGCCCCTACTCCCCAATACAGCACACGTGACGGGCTGATTCAAGGCCACCCAAAGTGAAAGTCAGTTTTGATATGGGCATCAAACAGTGCACGTGCACACACAAGTGTGTGTGTGTGTGTGTGTGTGTGTGTGTGTGTGTGTACGCACGCACACAGACTGTGCAGGTCTAGCTGTAAGATGACAGTACAGAGGTCTGTGCAGTTGCTGAGACCCCGTGATGAGAATGTACCTTGTATAGTCTGAGGGTGCAAGTAAACTGGCCCATCTGTTCTGTCTCTACTGATGAACAGACCGACCTTACTTATTTACACTCTATGACTTATTTCAGAGATTGCAGCACATGTATTTTTTTAAACATTTATTTATTTATTTTCCCTTTTTGTTGCCCTTTTTTTTTTTTTTGCTGTTGTAGTTACTGTTGTTGTTATTGGTGTCATCATTGTTGGATAGGACAGAGAGAAATGGAGATGGGAGGGGGAAGACAGAGAGGGGGAGAGAAAGACAGACACCTGCAGACCTGCTTCACTGCCTGTGAAGTGACTCCCCTGCAGGTGGGGAGCCGGGGGCTCGAACCAGGATTCTTATGCCGATACTAGCGCTTCGCGCCACGTTTGCTTAGCCCGCTGCGCCACCGCCTGACTCCCTGCAGCACTTTTATGAATCCTTCTGATATCTTTCCCGAAACAAATAACAGAACTTCACTCACAGTTTGTTTTTATCACTTATTTATGATTGACTGCACTTGTAACTTCTTCTTAAGTGAACCATTTGTGTCACTTGGGATTTCAATCCTAATGCTTGTTTTAACGTCTCAAGCAAGTTTTGTCCACTGACAGGAGAGAAGATGCTATGGGCTATGGCTGGCTATTAGTCGATCTGCAAAACATGCAGCGACTGTCATGGCATTGTGGTATCCTTAGAATGACCGCAACTTGGCTGTCCTTTACCAAAAGTTGTCCATGGTTGTCACAAAGCATTGACTTTCACTGAGTTGATTTCAAAGTTTTAGATGTTTATGCTGAAGAAGCAAACCTTCTCCACTAAACTCTGCGCCACTAGGAGATGAAAGCAGGGCAGGTGTGACCCACGACCGGCCATACAGAACAACGTGGGCAGGAGCCTATGAGTCAGGCCATGCAGTCTGCTCACACTGGCCCCGAAGTGTGGTGTCCCTCGGGAAAGACAACAACAGATATCTATACGGCGAAGATCTAATCAGCTCACGATGCCATGTCACGAAGGCAAACAAAGTCACCAAGGAACGGCTTTTCCTCTAGATGACTGGTACTGGAAGCACGTTACTATGAGGATCAACCTGGCTTTTGAAACCACACCAAGTGTGAATGCATCTTAAAGGTCGACCTTGAGTCTAGGTTCCAAACAGCAAGCTATTTTTTTAACTGAGGAGTCCGGCCGTAGCGCAGCGGGTTAAGTGCACATGGTGCAAAGCACAAAGACCAGCGTAAGGATCCTGGTTCGAGCCCCCGGCTCCCCACCTCTGTCATCTTATAGCTAGACCTGCACAATCTGTGTGCATACACACACGCGCGCACACACACACACACACACACACACGCTATTTTGAGTGTTGCTTCTGTCTGTCCAGGAAATCTCTGTGTCACTCTACTGGAGGCACGCAGTCTCCAGATGGAGCAGAGAGAGAAGCACCTTGAGCCAGCAGCACATTGCATCACAGACAACGCTCACATAGGTGGCAGGGCTGAGGCTGAGGCTGTGACCATTAAAGGGTCACTTAGGCACTGGAGACCTGGTGACAGGCAGAGGCGAATGCTTGCTTTGTCTGCTCGTCTATCTAGAGGGTCTTGTAACATATCCAGCAACTGGGCAAAACTTCTCAGTAGACTAGAGAAGGACGGGAAGTTTGAAATAAAATAATCAATGTTGCTCAAATTCCAAAACCCACACAGCAATTTCACACTCCCATTGGAGCATCTATTCTTGCCCCAGCTCACCAGGGAGGTTCATTCTCTCCCATCTAACAGGATAGAGCCTTACCCTCCCGGGTCATTTTGAAGTCATGGAAATATCTGAATGATATACCAAATGCATTTTTGAAAATAATAAGATCATGTAATCTCATGTCATCTCCTTCATTTTTCCCCTCCAAGGTTATCACTGGGGCTCAGTGCAGGCACTGTGATATGGATAGGACAGAGAGAAATTGAGAGAGGAGGGGTAGAAAGAGAAGGGGAAAGAAGTACAGACACCTGCAGACCTGCTTCACTGCCTGTGAAGTGTCCCCCAGCAGGTGGGGAGCCGGGGGTTTGAACCTGGATCCTTGCACTGCACGGGTACTTTGCACTTAGCACTATGTGCGCTTATCTGGGTGCACCACAGCCCAGCCCTGGTTTCCTTTGACATAAAACAGGCACATATGACCCACAAGCCCACATAACGCACAATGACCCAAGCTGTCCAAAGCTCACCTTCATGTGAGGATAAGCTCTCATTCACCCTGTTTGTCAGAGCCCCACCCAGACGCATTTATATGCGGATACTGGAATTTGCTCTCCTACAATAATCTTTTTTTTTTTTTCCTCCAGGGTTATTGCTGGGCTTGGTGCCTGCACCATGAATCCACCGCTCCTGGAGGCCATTTTTTCCCCCCTTTGTTGCCCTTGTTGTTGTAGCCTCGTTGTGGTTATTATTATTGCCATTGTTGATGTTGTTCGTTGTTGGATAGGACAGAGAGAAATGGAGAGAGGAGGGTTAGACAGAGGGGGAGAGAAAGATAGACACCCGCAGACCTGCTTCACCACCTGTGAAGCGACTCCCCTGCAAGTGGAGAGCCGGGGGCTCAAACCGGGATCCTTACTCCGGTCTTTGTGCTTTGCGCCACGTGCGCTTAACCCACTGCGCCACCGACCGGCCCCCCTCCTACAACAATCTTAGGGTGAGCCTTGTTCTTACCAATATTCTCCTAAAGCATCTCTCCCAAAGATGAGGGAACTACCTTTTCTCTTAAGAACAGCCATGCTGGTTTACCACTTAGATTCTTGCGTCTTCTTGGTCATCATACTCCAAAGCTATTTTGATCCAATCTTAATCAAACTCCGGATGGAGTTCATGATGAATGATAATGAGGACGCTGAACTAGTTAAGTCTCCCAGCTCGGTCATCACAAGTTAATGGTGATGGTTACTTGAGAACTTATTAAAAGCGGTAGGAGCCATATGTGATCACATTCCTTTAATGCTACACTTGTTTTGGCCTTAGCGTCTATTCAAAAGTGCATCATTAGCATTCAGAAGAGATTATCAAGAGATAATGACTAGAAAATAACGTTTTTAATGACTGCAGTTATATTTTTATAGGATGATGCATTGGCAAGAAAGCTGTGCACGTCTCCTGAAGCAGAGATCACAGAGAGCCTGCCTGGCCACACTAGTCTGCTTCACGGAAACGCTCCCAAGGAATGTGGACTTCACCTGACAAGGAACCCCAGCTCATTACCGCCACAGTAATCAATAACCTCTGCTAATGTGTTCAGCTGGCGACACAGGGCAGATCAATAAAACCTGCCACATGCTTTTGTTTTAGGAAATGAAGCCTTTTAGTTCTTAATTAAGGGAGAGACCTCACATCCGTAATGAATATTACCACAGAGGACACGGGAATGAATCTGAGGTTTTCATTAGAGCTGCACAGGAAGAGGAAGAAAACATTCAAGGTTAAAAATAAGGGGACTTTGTTTATTGCTTCCTTAGCATTTCAAAATGGAAGCCCAGAAAGAGAAATCTATCCCCTGAAAGTAAGAAAACGGTGCAGATGCTGTTTCAGAAACACAGTAGCAGGAAGCAAAAATGATCAGTTCAATCCGTCTCCAAGCAGCGACCAAGCTGGGCCGCCTTTCCAGCAGAGACAGGTCAGCAGCTGCCTGCAGAGTCGGCAGTCAGAGAGGCAGGAAGAGCGGAGCAGAGTGAATCACTGCAGCACGCAGGCATTCCTACAGCCCGGCCCTACACCGAACACGACCCAGTGCAACGCAGGGTCCCCCCTTGGTCGGCTTTTTCAGCAAGGGCGTTCTCTAACCATGATGCTAGTGTGAAGCGTCCATAGTGTCTAGTACAGGGATTGTTTTTTAAAAAAACTATACAGTAATCAAAAATTCTGATTAAAGATACTGTGAATCGAGACTTTGAAAACGAAATTTTCCTAAGGTGATACAGAAACAAACAAAAGCTGGTGAGTGGATGAAGAGCCAGCCCAAATCAAGTTCCTTAACTCCCTGACAAATCTTCTTTCACTAAAGACTAACCAGTGTCCTCTCCCCCAAAGGATTCTTTGTTTTGAGCTATTGATGTTATCCCTTGTACTTGTCATATTAGCAGGTCACTTCATTGGGGAACTGCTGATTTTCAGGACTGCACTGGTGTACAATTTCACATGCTCCCAAGTAAATGCCACCTCTCCCTCCACCAAGCTGGCCGACACCTTCCAGGGCAAGGAGATCAGAGCAGGGCAGGAGGGGTCCGGTTCCTGAAGGAGCCTCCATGTCTCGGGAGATGGCTGGGTCTGGCCTAGAATTTCCATCTACAGTCCAATTTCTTCCTGATTTTGTTTTGCAATCCCATGTTTTCTTAGGGTTTTTGTAAGACCCATCTGCTTCTACAGCAGCATTTTGCTTTTAAATCATTGCTTAGTTGAGGCCT
This sequence comes from Erinaceus europaeus, assembly GCF_950295315.1. Classification (NCBI taxonomy): domain Eukaryota; kingdom Metazoa; phylum Chordata; class Mammalia; order Eulipotyphla; family Erinaceidae; genus Erinaceus; species Erinaceus europaeus. The sequence goes on from NC_080181.1 coordinate 2,907,022, forward strand.
TGCACTTATGTGATTTCACTACTCCAGACTTTTTTTTTTTTTAATCCACTTTCTTCAGCTAGGAAGACAGAGATAGAAAGGCAGCGAGAAAGACACCACCACACCAAAGTTTCCTTCAGTATGGTGCAGCCTGTGTTCAAATCTGGGCTGTGTAAATCTGCTTTTTTACACTCAGAGTAAGTGAGTGAGTGAGTGAGTGAGTAGGTGAGTGAGTGAGTGAGTGAGTGAGTGAGTGAGTAGGTGAGTGAGTGAGTGAGTGAGTGAGTGAGTAGGTGAGTGAGTGAGTGAGTGAGTGAGTAGGTGAGTGAGTGAGTGGGTGAGTGAGTGAGTGAGTGGGTGGGTGAGTAGGTGAGTGAGTGAGTGAGTGGGTGAGTAGGTGAGTGAGTGAGTGAGTGAGTAGGTGAGTGAGTGAGTGGGTGAGTGGGTGAGTGGGTGAGTGAGTGAGTGAGTGGGTGGGTGAGTAGGTGAGTGAGTGAGTGAGTGGGTGAGTAGGTGAGTGAGTGAGTGAGTAGGTGAGTGAGTGAGTGGGTGAGTGGGTGAGTGAGTGAGTGAGTGGGTGAGTGAGTGAGTGAGTAGGTGAGTGAGTGGGTGAGTAGGTGAGTGAGTGAGTGAGTGAGTGAGTAGGTGAGTGAGTGAGTGGGTGAGTGGGTGAGTGAGTGAGTGAGTGAGTAGGTGAGTGAGTGAGTGAGTGAGTGGGTGAGTAGGTGAGTGAGTGAGTGAGTGAGTGAGTGAGTGAGTAGGTGAGTGAGTGAGTGAGTAGGTGAGTGAGTGAGTGAGTGAGTGAGTGAGTAGGTGAGTGAGTGAGTGAGTGAGTGGGTGGGTGAGTAGGTGAGTGAGTGAGTGAGTGAGTGGGTGAGTAGGTGAGTAAGTGAGTGAGTGAGTGAGTAGGTGAGTGAGTGAGTGAGTGAGTGGGTGAGTAGGTGAGTGAGTGAGTGAGTGAGTGAGTAGGTGAGTGAGTGAGTGAGTGAGTGAGTAGGTGAGTGAGTGAGTGAGTGAGTAGGTGAGTGAGTGAGTGAGTGAGTGGGTGAGTAGGTGAGTGAGTGAGTGAGTGAGTGGGTGGGTGGGTAGGTAAGTGAGTGAGTGGGTGAGTGAGTGGCTGAGTGAGTGGGTGGATGAGTGAGAGTGGGTGGGTGGGTGAGTGAGTGAGTGGGTACGTGAGTAGGTGAGTGAGTGGGTGGGTGGGTGAGTGGGTGGGTGGGTGTGTGTGGGAAGCACCTGGGGTGGAGAGACATCAGGGCACCAGAGCTTCCTGTGGTGGCACCAACCTCCCATCTGGTGCCAGGCCTCGGCCCTGGCAAAGCAGACACCTTCCCACATGAACTATCTCAACAGCCCAAGCACTTTATACTTAATAGATTTTTTTGGTTTCCTACCAAAATCTATAATTAGTAGTGGGAAAAAAACAGACCCTTAAAAATTAAGCACTGCCACTTCCTCTGGAAGCAGCAAAATTCTAAGGATTCCAATGTGACATAGGTTTTTAAACAGAGGAACAAAAGAAAGCCCCGAAACTGTCTAGAGTATAAAGCTGGCTAGAGTGTGAACCACTGATGGAATATATTTCATCCTTGTCATTTTCAAATGACCTGAAGGCAACAGTACCTCTGGATACTGGTATTATCACCATAGAAAACTGAATATTTTTGTGGGCTCGTTAATTGCTAGTATTTCAGCAATCAATATCATCAACCAATGTGCTGGGCTGGAGGCAAGCTGGATCAATAATCCTGCCACCTGCTTTTGTTTTCGGAACTGTAGTCTTTTCTCTCTTAATTAAAGGCCACTCTTCCCCCACTTGCATTCTCTAGACCTGGTATTCCAGAGGAATGGAAGAGAGGCAACAAGGCTGAGGGTTTCTAACTAAACCACATGTCAATGAGAATATGTGGGTTATAAGTGTAGTCCAGTCCAGAAAACAAACAAACAAGCAAACAGCAACCTCATTCAATAAGGGTTCAGAAACCAATAGGAAATTATTGTTCATATCACAGAGACGCTCCTTAGTTCAGCATTTCCTTATCCTATGAGCTGTAAAATCGAACTCACCTCATAACACACACTTTCCCTCAAGAATTATGGATATATGTCCATTTCAGTAGACTTGTTTCTTCAAATTCTACCCTTTCCCAACCAAATTAAATGTAGTCATCTTCAAGTATCACTAGAAGCAGTAACTATCTGTATTTGTATTTTGTAAACAAATGTCTAACACCTTTGGAATAAAAAAAAAATCATCAAATCAAGGCGGCCTAGATGGTTTGCATTTACTCTAGACATTTGTTTTGTCCTTTTAAGACTTATTTTTATTTAAGAAAATCATATTTTAACATGTAAGCTTAAGAATCACTGAAGCTCAAAATGGACTGGGGCCAGGTGGTGGTGCAGCTGGTTGAGTGAACATGTTATCATGTGCAACACAAGGACTCAGGTTCAAGCTGCAGGTCCCCACCTGCAGGGGGAGCTTCACGAGTGGTGAAGCAGCTCTGCAGGTGTCTCTCTGTCTCTCTCCCTCTGTATTTTCACTTCCATCTCAATTTCTCTGCGTCTATCCAATAAATAAATCGTTTTTAAAACAAAAACAAGAGGTATAGATGCTACATTAAGTATACCACTGAACATATCATTCTTTATATATGTATATATTTTTCCCTTTTGTTGCCCTTGTTTTTTTTACTGTTGTTGTAGCTATTGTTGTTGTTAGATAGGATAGAGAGAAATCCAGAGAGGAGGGGAAGATGGGGGAGAGAAAGACAGACACCTGCAGACCTGCTTCACCACCTGTGAAGCGACTCCCCTGCAGGTGGGGAGCCGGGGGCTCAAACGGGGTCCTTGCGCTTTGCGCCATGTGCGCTTAACCCACTGTGCTACCGCCAGACTCCGTGAACATATCATTCTTATCTTTGATAGTTGAAATTTCTGGCTGGGGGGACAGCATAATGGTTCTGCAAAAGATTTTCATGCATAAGGCTCTGTAGTTCCAGGTTCAGTTCCCAGCACCACCATATGCCAGAGCTGAGCAGTGTTCTGATTTCTCTTTCTCTCTGTCTCTTAAATAAAAAAGAAAAGAAAAATTTTGAAGTATTTATAAAAATGTGCCTCTTTGTCATAATTTACCCCCTTCCCTTCATGTAACCACCAATTGACCTTATAATCTAAAACCTTTGTTCTGTTTATTTTAGCTTTCCTAGAAACCTCACATAAGTGAAATCTGGTGTTTACCCTCTAGACATATCCTGTTGTTGCAAATGTCAGCACCCCTCCCCTCTCTCCCTAACTGAGCAGCACTCACTGGGTATGCAGACTGCATCTTCTCGCCCCTCACCCATCAGTCACCACGTAGGTTGCTTCTGACTCTTGGCTACTGTAAATGATTCTGGAATAAGCATGAGAGCACATATGTCTCCAAATGGGAGACTTTGTGTTTTTACACACATACTCTAAGTGGAATAACTGAGGAGTCTGAATTTTCATTTGTCATTCTTTGAGGAATGCCCGCATGCTTTCCGTAAATGTGTGCCCCCCGTTTACATCCTCGCCCCAGGGGACAAGGGCCCTCTGTCTCCACGTCCTCCCTAACAGGCACCCTTTGTTTTCTGGGCTGTAATGCCTGGCACTGTTGGGGCAGCATTTTCCCTGAAACAGGAGATGGTGAGCGCCTCCCCCTGTGCCTGCCGGCTGGTCATCCCTAGGTCTTGTCTGTCCATTCTTAACCCAAGCTGCTTCTTTTTCTTAGTGACCGTTTTTATGAGTTGTCTGCACGTTCTGGATATTACGAACACTCTTGGGTATATGATGTGCATGCCTGCTCCCCCTTCGGTAGAATGTCCTTCTTGCTTGAAGGCAAAGTGCTTTAGCTACATGTGTGCTTGTCTATCTTTGCTTTTCACCTCGTCATAGCTGTTGAATCTCCAGTCTCTTCTTTAAAGCTGACATCAGCAATATATTGCCTTCTTTAATGCACACTATGGTTTCAGGTCAAACTTCCAATTCTGAGACTCATTTTGAATTACTTTATGTGTGTGGTGTTACGTAGGGATCCGGCTCTGTTTGTTTGCATGTGACTGTTCAGTTTGCCTAACTGTGTTCTTTCTGATGCAAGCACAGTCTGCTTCTCACTGTGACTTCTGAGCAGACATGATCAAGAGGGAAATGTCTAATACCAGCCTTTAAAGCAAGCCCATGGGGTTGGCTTCTGTAACAAGGAGCAATCGAGGACACCATACACCAAGCTTTACAAAGTCTCTCTAGATTGCCATTTTTTGGGGGGTTGGGAGGAAAGGTACTTGATACTTAATGTATTTTTTCTTGTTATACATGTGTTATTTAATTTTTAATTTATTTATTGGGGAGTTAATGTTTTACATTCAACAATAAATACAATAGTTTGAACATGCATAACATTTGACAGTTTTCCATAAAACAATACAACCCCCACTAGGTCCTCTGTCATCCTTCTTGGATCTGATACTTAATGTATTTTTATAAAATTTTGAATTAGTGCTTTAATAATGATTAACAAGATTGTAAAATAATAGGTACAATTCCATACAGTTCCCACCACCAGAGTTCTGTACCCCATCCCCTCCATTGGAAGCTTCTCTATTTTTATCTCTCAGGGAGTATGGACCCAGAGTCATTATGGGGCGCAGAAGGGAGTTCTGGCTTCTGTAACTACTTCTCTGCTGGACATGGGTGTTGACAGGTGGATCCACACCCCCAGCCTGTTTTTATCTTTCCCTAGTGGGGATTTAACACATTTTTCTGCTTTAACTGAATACAAATGGAAGGTTAAACTAGACTAATTTGAGAGGTTTAATAAGGAAACCAGAGTCAGAGACACTATCACTTTTTTGCCTCCATGGTTATTGCTGGGGCTCAGTGCCTGCACCACAAATCCACTGCTCCTGGAGGCTTCCCCTTTCTTTTGTTGCCCTTGCTGTTTTATCCTTGTGGTTATCATTGTCGTTGTTGTTGTTGTTGGATAGGACAGAGAGAAATGGAGAGAGGAGGGGAGACAGAGAGGGGAAGAGAAAAACAGACACCTGCAGACCTGCTTCACCGCCTGTGAAGTGACTCCCCTGTAGTGGGGAGCCGGGGGCTTGAACAGGGATCCTTACGCTGGTCCTTGAGCTTAACCCGCTGTGCTATCGCCCGACCCTCAGAGACACTATCATATTTAGTTAACATTCCTAAGAAAGATTGTTCAGGGTAAAACGGGGGGGCGTGCAACGAGTGATGTGAAAAGTGAGTGATATCTCGTTCAACAACCTAGAGAAACAGAGGTAAAATAGTTTTCTTCCCCTATACAGGTGATGATCACTGATTCACTTGCTATAGTGCATTATGAATAAATTAATTTTGCATTTTTGCAATATTCAAAAAAAACAGAAACAGGTATTGCCATTGTTCTGAAGACTATAATGAAATGTGGAGAGTAAAGTCATACCAAAAATGGAAAAAAAAATAATAAAGCAAGCGATAAAGAATGTTCTCAGCTGTGACCACGGGCTGTGAGCTCAGACAGACAGGGATGCAGAGGTCCCTGTGCGGCATGTGAATATTCAGATGGGCCCTCGGCCAGATTGATGGGGTCTACAGTTAACAGTACCGATACACTTTCCCATACGTGGGAGCTACTCTGCCCTGATCCAGCTTCCTAGTCCTGCCCCCAACTCTGACACCATCTCCCCAGACAACACTGTATGTGTGGTCGCTACTTCTCAGAGTCCAGAGGCTCTGAGGTGCACTTCCAGCCAGGACTCCAGCCAGAGCTGAACGGCAGGGCTTCTCTTCGCACACCACAACCTACTCCCACTCTCTCTTCAGTCCTCAGACAGCACCACCTTTGCCGCTCGACTTGAGATGGCTTCATTAATGGAGCCGACAACAGTCTCACGCTTGAGTAACTGATTTACTCAGTTCAAGTCCTCATCTTACTGGTCTGATGTGGTTTTCTTTGTATAAGAAAGTTGTTGTGATTTACCAGCATGATTATCATGGGGGCTTGGTGCCTATGGTCCTGGCAGTGCCTCCAGTTAAGAGCAAATGCACAAGGACCTAGGTTTGTAGGTTTGAGCCCCCTGCCCCTCACCTGCAGGGGGCCGCTTCATGAGCAGTGAAGCAGGTCTGCAGGTGTCCATCTTTCTTTCCCCTTCTCTGTGTCCCCTCCCCTCTCTGGTTTCTGTTCTCAGACGCACAGAGCAGGAAGTAGGGTTGCTTCAAAACTTAAGAAAATATATCATGACTTACATCGACTTTATGACTTAGTGGGGTTTAACAAGGAATTGAGGCAGAAATTGAGAGGAGAGGGGAGGTAGAGAGGGAGAGAGAGACACCTGCAGATCTGCTTCAATGCTCATGAAGTTTTCCTCCACCCCACTGCTCACTCCCTGCTCCAGCAAGAAGGGAGTGAGGGCTGGATCCCAGGTCCTTGCACGTGGCAATGAGTGTGCTTCACCATATCACCAGCCACTGACCCCACTTATCTTATAAATGAATCTCTTGCAGTCGAATTCTCAGGAGGTGGCTGTTTCCTCAGCAATTTAAAAATGTCACGTCACTGTCTTTGGCCAGCCAATTTCTGATGAGAAGTCAGTTATAACCATGATCTTTCACAGCATGGAAATGTTGGGCTTGCTCCTTCCTGCCTCCCTCCCTCCCTTCCTTCTTTCCTTTCTTCCTTCTTTTTCCTTCTTGATTTTTATTGTAGTTTGTTTATTTATTTATTTATTTATTTATTTATTTATTTATTTATTTATTTATACCTCTAGCTGTCTTTTAGATTCTGTGCTAACTTTGATTTTTTTTTTCCCAGCCATCTGATTTGTTTAATCCTTCTTGGTCTCAGAGATGTGTGGTTTAGTACACAATGCTCAAATTTCTGATACACGCTTCCTCAGCCTCTACCTCTTGGCTATTACAAGTCAACGTGTGTTTTAGACTGATATTTACCACTGTTCTGTTTTATTTGCCACAATGTTTTATCTTTTTGTTTTGTCTCTATATTATCCTGTTTTATTTGCCACAATGTTTTATCTTTTTGTTTTGTCTCTATATTATCCCATTATAATCATGATTTGTCATTGATGTCAGCTCTGTAGATGACACCACTGGACACCTTTTTTTTCCTAACATTTTTTCTAAAATTTCTAGCATTGCAGTCTGATTCTTTCTTACTGAGTCCCACTCTTGCTGAGTTGACTTGTAATATGGGGCGACTCATTTTCAGATCTGGAAATAGGAATATCTTTTTTTTTTATTCTACTAGACTTCTAGGGAGGAGTTGTGAGTGATTCTAGTTAGGCTTTGAGCTGAGCATGAGATTTCTCTTGCTTTGAGAGCCCACAACGCACAACACTTCACAGGCCTGTTGAGGACATCAGACTCCACACAGCCCTGCCAACTTGCAATTGGCCTTCACCTCTCATCGACTGTGTTGACCTCTATGTCCAGCTCGATGCTGCCAGGGTGTCCCCACCCGCCACCACCCCTCTGCCCTAGGCTTTGGGACAGATGAAGACCACTGGGCTCCATTCCTTGATAAACTCCATTAAGTCACGACGTTGATGTGAGTCTTGATATACCATCTTAAGTTTTGAAGCATCCTACCTCCTGCTCTGCGCACCCGAGAGCAGAGATCAGAAGTTCTCTAGTACAGTCTCAATCCATCACACACCTTCCTTCCAGAGGTGTTTTTTATTTTGTTTGGGAGAGCAAAATAGCTTACCTAGTTAGTGCAGCCACTCTGTCATGGTCTCAACTCAGATTTGAGCCTGCTCCCTACCTCCTGTCACACGGGGGAAAGTGGAAGTGCTGTGGTGTCTTTCCTTCTCTGTCTTTGTCTGATATGTATAGCAAAGTTACTTTGGGAACCAGCAGGGTCATTACGGGGCCATTACAGGACATGTTTGTTCTGTTTATGGGGACCTCTTTTGCTATGATGGGGAATGAAGGAAAAGGTGGCTTCTGCTGAGGAAATGTCAAGATTGTGCATTGATTTGGGAAGGAAGACGATGACAATCACTCACCAGAGGACATGGAGAATGTAAGTTTTAGCAATGGTATGATCGCTATCCTGAATTTTAGTCAGATTGTGTGCAGCCAGCGAAGACCCTCTTCTCCATCTGGTAGACCAATCTAGCCCACGCTGTCCTCGGATGCCTATATTAACTGAGCTATTATCTAAATACATTTGAATGCATGGTGTTCCATTTTCACATCTTTTTACACTAGAATACATGGTACTATTGAAGCAGACCAAAACACACCATGCCTCTTCTTGCAGTGAGTCTATTTGTGTGCAGAGCCTGAACCTCTGGGCAAAGAGAAGAGTCCTCCTGTCTTGGCTTCTCTCCACTCCACCTTCACTACCCTCCCGGGATGCTCACGGTCAGGCCAGAAAGGAGCTCAGCTGGGTACAGCACCGGCTTAGCCATGTGGCCCCCATCCCACTGGAGGAAGCATCAGTGTTGTGTGTCTCTTTCCCTCCCCGACCGTCCCCCGCCTCTGCAAATCTCAGCCTGGATCAGTGAAGCCTACAAGAAACACATATAGCAGTTGATGAAGCTGCTCGATTCACCATCAGTGGATTCGATTTAATATGCTACAATCTCCATCCTAAACACGGCCGAGCCATCTACGCCAAATCGTATCTTGCGGACGTTTACCATACGGCCTCTTAGACCTTCTACGACTCCATTACTATTGGAACTATTCAGCTCATCAACGTATATAAGCCTCCCAGTGCCTCATGGGATAATGAGGTCCTGCCTAGCCCGAATCACCCAGCCGTTTACGTTGGAGACTTTAATAGTCATCACCAAGACTGGGGATATTCCTCCACTTGTGCTGACGGCTCTATCTTAGCCGACTGGGCTTCACCGAATGACCTCTCCCTATTATACAATCCCAAACAGCCAGGCTCTTTTCACAGTGCTAGATGGAATAAAGACTCGTCACCCGACCTGTGCTGGATTAGCACAGTCAACGGCCAAGCCTTTCCCGCTACGAGACAAGTTCTCAAGATCTTCCCGCACAGTCATCACCGCCCAGCAATCATCCACATTGGTCTCCAGCTCCCACTGATTCTGTGCTCGGAGAAACTAAGATGGAACTTTCGGAAAGCAAACTGGCGTCTGTTCAGTGATCTTACCAATAAATCTATTCCTGCAATTCCAATTAACTCTATCCCCTCTGAAGATTCCTACAGGCGCTTCCGCCAAGCCATCTTCAAAGCAGCTTCCCAAGCCATTCCTCGTGGGAGACGTGCTAACTATACGCCTTGTCTTGATGCTGAATGCGAGCAACTACTAAAGCAGTATGATGAGTCGGGCGACCCAGATGTGGCTGACCATCTCATTGCCTCCCTGGATGCAGCATGCCAAGCCCGCTGGCAACAACTCACAGAAAGTCTGAACTTCACCCACTCAAGTAGGAAGGCCTGGAAGCTTCTTCATAGTCTGGGTGCCGGTAGACAACCCTCTCCCGTCTCCCATCCTCCCGTATCTCTAAACTCAGTGGCCAGTCACCTAACTCAAGTTGGACGTGCTAAGATCGACCCAGTCTGGAAAAGAGAAATTTCCCATGAGTGGTCATCCCACTTCTGTTTATCTTGTCCATCTCCAAAACTCTCTCCCTTTACACTGTCTGAACTGGAAGACGCTTTCAAGAGGGTTAAACCGGGAACGGCTGCTGGCTATGATAACATCACCCCAGAACTCATTCTTAACCTGGGCCCTGTGGCAAAGAAGTGGCTCACTACTTTCCTGTCCCACATCTTGGAATCCGAATCTATGCCCAAAATTTGGCGTCATTCGAAGGTAATAGCAGTTTTGAAACCAAAGAAAGACCCAACACTGGCTGCCAGCTATAGACCAATTTCTCTCCTCTCCGTGTGTTACAAACTCCTTGAGAGGCTGCTTCTGTCACATATTTCTCATCTTACAGAGAAATTCCTATCACCCGCCCAAGCTGGTTTCCGCCTAGGAAGATCTACCTGCGAACAAGCCCTGGCCCTCTCAACTTACATTGAAAATGGATTCCAGAAGAATTTAAAGACGGTGCTGTCTTTGTTGATCTCACAACAGCCTATGACACGGTCTGACACCGTGGTCTCCTAGTCAAGATCTCAAGATGCCTGCCTCCATGGGTGGCCAACACTATATCGTTTCTTCTCCAAAACAGAAGATTCCGGGTGCATCTGGGTGACAAGTCTAGCAGATAGACACTTGTCTCAAGTGGCCTCTCCCAGGGCTCTGTTCTGGCTCCTACGCTATTTAATATTTACATCAGTGACCTTCCAGAAACTTCCTCAAGGAAGTTCATCTATGCCAATGACATCTGCTGTGCAACTCAGGCATCCAAGTTTGACATCCTCGAGGAAACACTCATGAAAGACATGTCTCTGATATCTGATTATTGTAAAAACTGGCGACTAATCCCTAGCACTGCAAAAACGGTATCATCTGTTTTCCATCTACACCATGCCTCGGCCTCGCGTGAGCTTAATGTGCAGCTTGACGATACGAGAATCCGGCACGAAGCCCAGCCAGTCTATCTTGGCGTTACTCTCGATCGCATCCTGTCATTTCAGGAACATCTCATAAAAACTGCAGCAAAGGTGGGCGTGAGGAATAACATCATTGCAAGACTGGCCAGCTCCTCATGGGGCGCGAGCGCTTCCACATTACGATCATCATCTCTGGCATTATGCTATTCCACTGCAGAATACTGTGCCCCAGTATGGTTCCGTAGCCCCCATGTCCACTTGGTCAATTCCAAATTATACTCCTCCATGAGGATAATTTCTGGAACCATCCGTTCCACCCCGGTTCCATGGCTGCCAGTTCTTAGTAACATCGCCCCGCCAGATATTCGTCGGGATGCGGCATCATCTAAATTCATTTCCCACATCTACGCTAGACTGGACCTGCCAATATACGCAGATATCTTCGCCCACCCTGTCCAACGCTTGACGTCTCGTCACCCAATCTGGTCCCCTACGCCTACACTGAACTTCTCTGTTCCAGACTCTTGGAAACAGAGTTGGCAGTCAGCTGAGGTAAAGAACAAACACCTCATCGCAGACCCCTGCAAGCATCAACCCGGCTTTGACCTAGCACATTATGACTGGGCCCTCCTCACTCGCTATTGAACAGGCCATGGCCGGTGCGCCACTATGTTCCATCGCTGGGGAGCCAGAGATGACCCGAACTGCCCCTGCGGCTACAGACAGACTATGCCCCACATAGTCAACGACTGCCACCTCTCCAGATTCAAAGGAGGTCTCGAAACTTTACATCAGGCTCAACCTGATGCTGTTGACTGGCTGCGGAAGAAGGGCAAACGCTAGAAGAAGAAGTGAAGCCCTGCTGATAACAAAGGGAGGAGTCCACAGGCCTGAGGCCTGGCTGGTGTGGCCACTGAGGGTGCTGAGTCAGCGTGCCAGTCGCTGAGCTCAGAGTGTGCTGAGTGTGCACAGGACTTTTCACATCCTTTCTGAGGAGGAAGTCATGCAGTTGATAAGGCTGACTGACTGGTGCTACGTGAACACCGCAGCCCAACTCTGTGCACACACCCACACACCCCTTCCTAGTATGGCAGCCTCCAGTAAATGCCATTTCACGTAAAGAAAAAAAGGGAGTCAGGCGGTGGCGCAGCGGGTTAAGCGCAGGTGGTGCAAAGCGCAAGGACCGGCCTAAGGATCCTAGCTCGAACCCCCGGCTCCCCACCTGCAGGGGCGTCGCTTCACAGGCGGTGAAGCAGGTCTGCAGGTATCTGTCTTTCTCTCCCCCTCTCTGTCTTCCCCGCCTTTCTCCATTTCTCTCTGTCCTATCCAACAACAACAACAATAATAACCACAAGGATAAAACAACAAGGGCAACAAAAGGGAAAGAATAAACACATGGAAAGTGTGCGTCTATACCATCTCTCACCGGTGGAGTAGAGAGTAGTGAGAAGAATCTCTGACACACTCAGCTGGCAACTGCTCTGGCTCATGATGCAAATGTGTAGGGTAGAATTCATTTCTGCCTAAGCCCCTGGGCTTTGCTCACATGCCAGCAAAACTCTGTTGCTGTTCGGTTGTCTCTGGGGTGGCCTAACTGCAGGACAAGCTTTTCAGACAGAAAGGGACGGGGACAGCACCAGCCTTCCCTCAGGGAAGTGTGGGCCAGGCTGTGGCCATGACAAAGCAAGGGCGCTCTGCAGTGAGCTCACTCTCCAGCCCCCCAGGAAAAGTCGCTCAGGAAGGCTACGCGATGGCTCTGGTTACACTGAAGTAACCAGTTAACATGAATCAGAAAGTTTTCCTATGCATATTCTAATGCATAATTTAAATTGCTCACATTTCAAAAATAGTACTTTTTTTTTCTTCCAATATGGCATAATTTTCTTTCCTTGATAAAAATGCAAACCTGCCAGCTTTGAAGTTGTACAGCTTCAGCTGTCTTTATAGCATAGAAAAAAAAAGAGTGTGTGTGTGTGTGTGTGTGTGTGTGTGTGTGTGTGTGTGTGTGTGTGTGTGTTTGTGTAGGTCCTCTTCTTCCAAATGGAAAAAAAAAGTTTTCTAAGCATATTGCAACTGCTCGACAGCATATGAGCGGATCCTTATAAGTATCTTTTCAAGGCAGTAAAGGGACACTGGATGCAGACAAAGGTCTGTGCAGAATGGGCTACCTGCTGGCTAAGGAAACCCCTTCCGAAGAGCTAGAAAGAAAGTAGCAGCACCACATAGTCCACAGCTAGCCACTGTGGTGATCATGTTAAAGTGTGTGTGTGTGTGTGTGTGTGTGTGGGGTAATCTGTACTTAGTAACAACCTTAAAGACAGTGGGGCGGGGGGGTTGATGCACCTGACTAAGTGACTAAGTGAAGCCCTGCTTCACCACTTGCAAAGCTTTCCCCCATCGCAGTCTCTTTATTGCCCTTTCTTTCTTGATTTCTCTGTTTCCCTATGCAATAAATAAATAATAAATAAATAAAATATTTTTAAAAACTGTATAAGAGCTTAGAGAGTACTGTTTCAAACCGAGGAACTAACTTTTTTGGGAATAGAAAAAATATTTTTGGAGGCTATTTCTTTTCAGTATATCCATAATGAATGTCTATGTTTTCATATTACAAACAAATACATGTCAGATTTACTCATTTTTACATTTTATTTATGAGTACCCTGAAAAATGGATCTTATATTGAAAAATCTTGAGACAACATTCATTATAATTTCCCCGATAACATGGCTGTAATTTATTTATATATTAGGTTTCAGTGACTTGTGTTGTTATTGGTGTCATTTTTACTTTTATGGCAAGTCTTATATTTTAACAAGTTTCTGAGCTGCTATTTCAAAATGCAAGCTTTACAGTTGGCTGATGTCTTCTTACAAATTAATTACACTGCTCAAGAAATTGCTTAGATCTAGAAAACTGACAAAATTTATTATGGTTCCTAGATATGAATCACACATATCTAGAAGGCTGAGAGAGTCAACAAGAAGAAAAGGGGAAGACAGGAAATGAAAGCCAGTGGGCCTCAGTAAGCCTTTCACACATCTCAGACTTTTGCTCACCAACCTCCCCTTCTGCAGAAGGGATCTCAGGCATGACATTGCTGGTTCATGCACTGGTGTAGTGGGAATCACTTCACAAGCGGTGAAACAGGTCTGCAGGTGACTTTCTCTTCCTATCTTCTTTTACATTTAAAATTTTAAATCTTTATTTATTTATTGGATAGAGATAGAAATTGAGAGGAAGGGGAGATAGAGAGACAGAGAGAGACACCTGCAGTCCTGCTTCACCACTCGTGAAGCTTTACCCCTGCCGGTGGGGACTGGGGGCTCTAACCTGGGTCCTTGTGCACTGTCATGTGTGCACTCAACCAGGTGCGCCACCACCCGGCCCCCTCTCCCTTTCTCTATCTCTTGGTCCTCTCTCAATTTTTCCTTGTCATAATAAAAATTAGAGAGAGAGTTAGAGAGAGAAAAGGAGGGAGGGAGGGAGGGAGGGAGGGAGGAAGGAAGGAAGGAAGGAAGGAAGGAAGGAAGGAAGGAAGGAAGGAAGGAAAAAATAGCCTCCAGGAGCAGTGGATTGATTGTGCCTGGCACTGAGGCCCAACAATGACCCTGCTGGCAATTAAAAAAAAAGAAGACAAAATTTTTACTTTCCGTTTCGTAGTTAGTGAATAGAAGCGCTCTTAGAGATATTATAGAGGACAACACGATATTGTTCGAATATATAATTTCGAAGAGTGGATATTACTGAAGTAATGGGCTTAATTCCGTAAGCACTAATGTACATCCTGAATCACATTACCAACTGGGGCTACGAAGACCTATTTAAAGGACTTGACATTAGTTGCTGACTCACATAGGCCCCATCCCACTAGGTGAATGTACACGTGTCAAGACCCGCTATCATCCGTAGACACTGAAGTATAGGTAATGCAGAGCAAGGATGATGGACTGCTCCCCCATTCATCTGTTAGGCCACAGAAAGGAAGGAATCCATTTCTCTCAGCCGATCTAACTCATCGGCTTGGACAGTTAAATAGGCTTCCACATACAGAGACTGTTCCCAGGAAAGAGCCTCACTGAGAAATCCAGGGGAAAGGGGTTCGGGAGATGAGAAGCAGCAGAAACAGACCAGGCACAGTAGGGCCGGTTTCCTGGGCATGCTTTCCCCTGTAGGGCGAGTGTCTCTGGTCTCTAAAAGTGGGCGAGGTTTGTACATATTCCCACCTTTGAGGACTGTTCATTTAAGAGACATTTCTGGTTTTTATTCTAGGGAGTTCTAGGTATCCGGTGGACTTCCCCAGGCAGCCAGGCCCCTCAGAGACCCTTTTTTTTTTTTTTCTTTTTTACCAGAGTACTGCTTAGCTCTGGCTTATGGCAGTGTGGGAGACTGAACCTGGGACTTGAGAGCCTCAGGCATAAAGGTCTCTTTGCATAACCATTATGCTATACCCCCCACCCCTTCAGAGACCCTTCTTGAGCTCTATTTACTAACCGGTCTGGTTCATCTGCTGAGAACGTTCCAGGGTCCACCGCCACTCTCAAAGGAAGTTATTCTAGTTACTAAACACAGATTCATCAGAGTGGGGTAAAAAGTGGAGAATACGCAGACAACATCCCCAGAAGTAGATTTCATGATACTCCACTACGAATAAGAGAGCATTATCCTAGTGGAAAGACCAGAAGTGAGAATGCGCCAGCCTGAACAGCTCTGAAACACTCAGACGACAAGCTTGTATCTGTTCTTCTGACGGCTTCTTATTCTTCCTCAACAAGGTATAATTTTATTAAGTTCATTCTCAAGGAGGTTATTCTACATAGAAAACTACTGGGACTTTTAAATACTGCATTTCCAGAGCAAGTGGGATTTACCCCAAGGATACAAGGCTGGTTTAATATACATGAATCAATCAATGTGATCCACCACACCTTTAAAGGAAAACTAAAAACCGCATGATTATATCAACAGATGCAGAGAAAGCCTTTGACAGAACCCAACATCCCTGCATGATCACAACACTACAAAAAATGGGAAGAGATGGAAAATTCCTAACCCAGTGGGGTCCATGCACAGTGAACCTACAGCCAACATCATACTCTGTGGAGAGAAGCTGAAAGCATTCTCCCTCAGACCAGGTACTGGACAGGGCAGCCCACTATCACCATTACTATTCAACACAGTGTTGGAAGTTCTTGCCATAGCAATCAGGCAGGAGCAAGGAATTAAAGGGATACAGATTGGAAGAGAAGAAGTCAAACTCGCACTATCTGCAGAAGACATCACAGTATACACAGAAATACCTAAGGAGGGGGCCAGAAGGTAGCACAGCAGCGGGTTAAGCGCACATGGTATGAAGCACAAGGACTAGTGTAAGGATCCCGGTTCGAGCCCCCAGCTCTCCACCTGCAAGGGGGGTTGCTTCACAAGAGGTGAAGTAGGTCTGCAGGTGTGTTTTTCTCTCCCCCTCTATCAATTTATTTCTGTCCTATCCAACAACAACAATGTCAACAAGAACAAGAACAAGGGCAACACAAATGGGAAAAAATGGCCTCTGGGTGCAGTGGATTCATAGTACTGGCACCGAGCCCCTGTGATAACCCCAGAGGCAAAAAAGAAAGAGAGAGACAGAGAGAGAGAGAGAGGGAAAGAGAGAGAGAGAGAGAGAGAGAGAGAGAGAGAGAGGAGAGAGGAGAAAAGAGAAAAGAGAGAAGAGAGAAGGCAGGCAGGCAGGCCTAAGGTATGCAGCAGAAAGCTCCCGGAAATTATCAGGCAATATATAGTACGGTGACAGGCTACAAAATTAACATCCAAAAGTCAGTGACACACCTATTGGGAACGTCATCATAAGCCCTTTGGAGGCTTCTACAGGACCATACCCTCACTAAGAACTAGCAGTGGTAGTGACTGCCCCACTCTCCACAAAAAGGCTGGGCCAGCCTACTCTGCCACTCGAGGAAGCCTGTTTCTGAAGTGAGCACAGCCTGAAATGTTCCCAGCTGTGACCATGGACTGTGAGTAAAATGTTCCCAGCTGTGACCATGGGCTGTGAGCTCAGACTGACAAGGATCTGGAGGTTGTACAAGCTCCAGTGCTAAATATTAATAGATATGGGTGCCTGGCTATCTCATTGTGGAAAGAGTTCATTGCATTTATATGTTTTCTTCAAGTTGCCAAGCAACAACAAATGCTAGAGAGGTTATGGGGGCAAAAGAACCTTCCTGCACTGCTGGTGAGAATGTCAATTGGTCTGTCTTCCATGGAGAGCAGTCTGGAGAGCTCTCAGAAGGCTAGAAGTGTTCCTACTCTATGATCCAACAATTCCTCCCCTGAAGATAGATCCTAAGGAATCAAAGACACTCATCTAAAATGATCTGTGTGTACCAGTACAATCTATAATATCCAGGAGCAGATGAGTGGCTGAGTAAGTTGTGGTCTATACACACAATGGAATACTACTCAGCTATTAAACATGATAAATTCACCTTCTTCATCTCATTTTGGCTGGAGCTTGAGGGAATCATGTTAAGTGAGATCAGCCAGTGAGAGATGGAGGAATATGTGATGATGTCAGTCATGGACAGAAGTTGAGAAGGAAGAACAGAAAGGGAAACACAAAACAGAACTTAGACTGGGTTTGATGTATTGCACCAAAACAAAGGCTGGGGTGGGGGCAGCAGCCTTCAGGTCTCAGTGCATGACAGTGTGGTGTGATGGTGGAGAAGGACCTAGGCTGGGGGTGAGAGAGTTTTGCAGAAAACTGAGAAAATTTTACACATGCATCAACAACTGTATTTACTGTAAACCATGAGTCCCTTCCTGAAAAAGAAGCTAGAAAAAAGCAATAACAGATAGTTATTGACGCGTTATTGACTTTTTTTCTAGGAGGAAGCTTGAGGATCCATGGTCTTAGATGTAGGAAGATTTGGGGTCTTTTGACTCCGCTCCTGACTGCCCCCAAATCCAGTCCCTGTCTTTCCCATCCTCCCCACATCCGTTTCTCTAAAACACTGACATTCCTTGGTGGACAGAGCGCGGATCTAAGTTAATATCCTACAGGTCTAGTTATGTGTTTGAATTTCAATGACTCACAACATTCTTCAGGTGAAAAGTATTGCATAGACTTGATTGTGCTTCCTCGCTGTAAATTACTGCAGTGTGTACTAATGGGCATCTGTCAGTCCTGGAAGATCTGGGTGAGAGATGAAATCTGGTTTAAATGAAATTGCCAAGGGGTAACGTGTTTGACACATTCTCAGAGGCAGCCAGCTGCACAGGCAGACAACACCATGAAGCAGTCTTCCCACATTTAAGACAGACAACACCATGAAGCAAGCTGTCGTCTCATATTTAAGTCTTCCTCTTCTTTGCTAATCATTTCATTAGGTTCTAACAGTCACTATTTTTGAGTGATCCGAATACAGTAGAGAAGTGTGCTTTACAAGGTCTGTGACGGAAAGTACCATTCACATCTTACGTGCATGCTTTTGCGTTGAGAGTGCTCCAAGGCCATGAGGCCTTGGCCCTCCTTCCTCCACGGCAAACATCACACTAACCACAGAGCTATCCCTGTAGTTTCTCCCTTTCACAGATAGCGTAGGTCGGCTCCTGTTTACTTCTTTCGTCAGATGTGATGAGTCAGTTACTTAGTTCTAGGGTTGCAATACAGTAACAGCAACAGCACACCCTACATGCTGTCCTGTGGGGGTGGCGGCTGCCCACTACGTCCATATTCAACACATGAAAATACTTTGGTGCTGGCTTGGCAGTACTGGTCGCTAAGAAAGCACATCAGAAGGGCACCGGAGAGTTCAGAAGCACAGAATAGGAAGAAGGCGATGTGAAGACTGAGTCGTGATGGGAAGTGCAGCGTGTTCTCATTCCAGCTCTTGGCTTGCAGCTGCATCACTCTCCTATTTCCAGTTTCTACCTCCAGACTAGATTTCAAGTCTAAGTTTATCCATCAATTGAAATGACAGCTACATTCAGAACACAATGGACATAGTCAATGAGCTCTAGATGTTCTGCACAGATGAGGTTCCACTGTCATCTTTCCTCTCTAGAAATGATAACTCCCTTCCCTTGGAAGCTCAGGCAGAGGCCCTGACCTCACGTGGCATGATTCATTCATTTTGCTTTCCAAAGGTATCTTGAGTTCAAGCACTTCACACCATTTGCTGGCCAAGACCTTCTTCCTCTAAAACATTCTAAGAGGACAATATTCATTCTGGAGACTATGCTATGGCCTTCACCTGAACCTACATCTAAGCAAATATTAGACTTTGACACACTTATTGCAAAATATAACTAGGTCTAGCATTATCCATTGCCCTGCAGCTATTATTAAAATGCTAATATCAATGGTCTTAAATTATAATGTATGTAGGAGTAAAGTGATGGTGTAGCGAGTAGAGTGTACACTTCACCATGCACGAAAACCCCAGCTCAAGACCCCAGCCCTCACCTATGGATGGGGCAGAGGGGTGGACTTCACAAGCAGTGAAGCAATGGTGTAAGTGTCACTTTCTCCCACTCTCTCCCTCTCATCTCCTCTCAAATAAAAAGAGGAAAACGGAGCTGCTAGGATGAAGGAGTCATTGTGTAGGAGCCAAGCCCATAAATAACCCTGTTAATATATCTATGTATGTGTATATATTTTTTCTTCTCTCTCTCTCTCTCTCTTCTCCCCTTCTTCCATTCCTATTCTCCTTCCCTCCCTCCTTCCCTCCCTGCCTTCCCCAAATTGCTTTCTCTCACTCCACCAAGGTTATCTCTGGGGTTTCTGTGCCAGCACTACTAATTCACTGCTCCCAGTGACCTTTTTTTCTTCTTCTTTCTTTCTCCTTTCCTATTTCACTGGATAGAATAAAGAGAAATTGAGGGAGGAGGGGGAGATAGAGAAAGACAGACACCTGTAGACTTGCTTCAGTGCTCATGAAGTGAACCCCACCAGTAGGGACAGGAGCTCAGACCTGGGCCCTTGAGCATAGTAATATGAGTTCTCAACTGGGTGTGCCACCACCCAGCCCCTCTCTCTCTCTCTTTTTTTTTTCTATTTCAACCAGAAAAAAAGTTTAAATCTATGCAGTAATGCACAAAGCTGTTATTATGCTTATATTTCCACATATGTATTTGCATCATCTTAATTAACTAATGTATTTATTGGATAGAGACAACCAGAAATTGAGAGGGGGTGGGGAGACAGACAGGAAGAGACAGAGACACCTGCAGCCCTGCTTCACCACTTGAAAAGCTTTCCCCCTGCAGGTGGGGACCGGGGGGGCGGGGGGCTTGAACCTGGGCCCTGTGTGCTCAGCCAGGGTATGCCACACCTGTCCCTACTATATTTCATTTCCTTTCCATGTCCCACTCTGCTACAGCTGCAGTGTCCTTCTTAGCTCTACAAGACTGCCCAGAGCGTTTCCTCAATCTATTTTCTCCACCTCTGATAAAACCAAGACTTGTCCCCTCATTTTTCTCCAGGTTTTAATCAATGGCAATTTTTTTCCCCTCAAAAAGACCTTGCCTAACTACATAACATACAGAAGATATATCTAATATCTACATTTTTATACCTGGACAATTTCCCCTTCCCAAATTACTTTCTGCCTACACAGTTTCACAATTTAGCACGGTATTTATACTCTTCCTGACCATGGTATTCCTACCCTCTAAGATATTATTCTGGAGTAATGATATTTAGCTCAGTTGTTCATTCCCAGGAATATGATACAAAAGAAATATGCTAATTTCTGATACAGGATATGCATTCAACAGATTTAGTTAATGCATTAATTAAATGGGAATATACTTTTTTAAAAAATATTATCTGAATTTATTGGATAGAAACAGCCAGAAATCGAGAAGAGAGGGAGAGAGAGACACCTGCAGCACAGCTTCACCACTCGCAAAGCTTTCCCCCTGGAGGTGGGGAGTGGGACTTGAACCCAGGTCCTTGAGCATTGTAACAAGTGATCTCAACCAGGTGCGCCACCACCTGGCCCCTGAACATAAAGTTGTAAAGTGCCCAGGTAAAAGACAAAAGTGAAGGGTATATGAGGAGAAAAAAATCTTGGCTTACACATATGCAGATTTTCATAAGTGTAAATTTATTTTAGAGTAAAAAAAATCCAAACTATATCAGTAATATTTGAATCTATTGGGTCAATTTTTTCATTCACATATTCCAACTTTCCTTTAAACTTTCCTATTAAATTTAAGAAATAATTCTCAGAGGATTTACTGCCTTATTGAAAAGGTTGCATAGCTGAAAGATCAATAGTCCCCCATCCTAACCTCTGAAACAGATATTACTTACACAGCAAGGGAGGCTTTGCAGATGTGATTATTTTAAGGATCATGAACCAGGGGAACTCTCCTGGATGACCTCGGTGACCGAACATCATCAGGGAAGACATGATGCAGAAGATGAGAGGTAGGGAAGCGGTGACAGACAAGCAGAGGTCAGAGAGAAAGAGCTGAAACGTTGGGCTACTCGCTTTGAAGGTGGAGAGAGTCTGGCCCATGGGCCAAGAGGGAGAAATGGCCTCTGAGAGCTAAGGAGGACAGGGGCCTGCATCCTTGCCCAGAAGAAGGACTCCAAGAGGAATGCAAGCCAGCTCAGGCCTTGATTTTACAACTTCTTACTTCCAGAACTATCGGACAGTAAATCTTTGATGTTTTAAGCCGGTAAGTGTGTGGTGATTTATCACAACAGCAGTAGAAATCCAATACGGACTGCTATGCACTCAGTGTTTTCAGGAACTTTTCATCACTTTTAACTACTTTTCCTAGACTTCGGGTCATATCGTGTCTGTTGCCCTTCTCCCTGTGTGTCTCCTTTAGTCTCAGTCCTATTGAAGAGAAGTTTAGGGGGAGCTTTGAGCTCCTATTCTCATCGGAGGCTCCTACTCACTCTAGATCAGCATCACAATTATTGTGGAAGCTTCAGAAACAACCCCTGAACTATGTATAGCGTTCCACCACCTGGCAATAGAAAATGAAGTAAAAATAAAAAAATCCATTGTTGTGGGCCAGGTGGTGGTGCACCTGGTTGAGCACGCACACTGCAGTGCACAAGGGCCCAGGTTCAAGCCCCCCCACACACACACAAACTGTGAAGCGGGGCTGCAGATGTCTCTCTGTCATTCCTCCCCTAATAATAATAATATAATAATAATAATCTCTAATAATAAACAAATAAATAAAATAAGAATACATGGGTTATTTCAAAAACCAAAGAACCCAGCATGGAAAGAAGGCTTTAAATCTACTGTCCTATGGGTTTTTCTAAAAATAAATAAATTAATTAAATTAAAAATCCTGGAATGTGGTCTTTGCATCAACCTATAGTAATAAGGAAGACAGGGGTCTTGTGAGCCCACCAAGGAAAGAGAAGAGGGGGACATGATGCAACTCTTCCTCCTTGTTGGCCAGTCACAGAAAGGGAGGTGTGGATCCGGAGGCACGGCAGTTCTGCTGCTGGTCTGCAGGGCACATCAGCCTTTGGGATAAGTATCCCCAAGCCACCAAGCAACGTCCATCACCCTCGAGGCTGGATTCATTGTCACTAATGGGTAACCGAAAGGTGGCAGGATGGATGACATGATGCTCAGACCAAAGACCTCCTGAACATCGTCTCTGGCGTGTGTGAAGCATGACTGCATGGGGACGGCGCTTGTATTTGAGATCTCTCGCCTTGTCCCGCATTCCTGGTCACTGCGATATGGACGCGCCACTCATCTCTCATTTCAGCTTTGCCAGGAGGGGTCTCTCTGTTACATATTAGGAACTGAGCTACATGGGCCCGGTCAGCCCATTTTCTTCCCAACGTTCTCTCTCTATGGAGTGCATGAAAAACCCTTCAAGACAACCCTTCTTTTATTTTTCCCCTCTCTCTGATTGCCCCTGGGATCAATTTTTTTCCCCCTCCAGGGTTATTGCTGGGCTCGGTGCCTGCACCATGAATCCACCGCTCCTGGAGGCCATTTTTCCCCCTTTTGTTCCCCTTGTTGTTGTAGCCTCGTTGTGGTTACTATTATTGCCACTGTTGACATTGTTCGTTGTTGGATAGGACAGAGAGAAATGGAGAGAGGAGGGGAAGACAGAGAGGGGGAGAGAGAGTGAGACACCTGCAGACCTGCTTGACTGTCTGTGAAGCGACTTCCCTGCTGGTGGGGAGCCGGGGGCTCGAACCGGGATCCTTAACGCCGGTCCTTGTGCTTTGTGCCACATGTGCTTAACCCACTGCGCCACCGCCCAACCCCCGGGATCAATATTTTGAGCATCCAATTGAATCCACAAATCCTGACTTGCTGTCTACTGCACAGCTGGTTTACTTCTCGCCATGTTATCCCTACTCCAAAGGAACTGGGATAAAGATCATCCATTTCCTGGCCACAGGAACATCTGCAGTCAGACGCAAAACTGCCAGACAAAGATCAGAATGTCTCAAAATGCTTCACTGGGACTCCTCTGGGGGAAATTTCTCTGCCAAGTCGTGATAAACCACAGTGTCACATAGTCTGTGACCAATGACCACCGCCACAAATGGACAGGTGACCTTTTTTTCAGAGGCAGCCAGCCAGTCCATAGTCAGTGTAGATGGGCTTCTGTGTCTGCAGCGGGCACTAGTGCCCAGAAACCAAGCAAAGATTCTAACTTCTACGATAAAATATTAACAGGATGACCACAAAATTAATCGAGTGCAGCTTTTAAAGAGCATCTGTCTGATCAAGCATGTATCCTGAAAGTTCTCTGGAGACCAAATGAAGCCATAAGCCGTATTCCTACCAAACCCTACATGGAAAGTATTTACCCTTCTACTTGGAAAGCTTCAGCTTTATAGCTCCCTCAATAATGACCAGCATTTTTCCTGAGGACAATTCCACAATTACTTCTATATGTGTGTCCACTCTGAAATTAGTGATTGTGATTTGACCCCAGGAAGAATCTGCATAACTGGCAAAGAAAGATTACTACAGTAAATAGAATTTCTTTTATAAAATACTAACTACATTAAGAAAATCATGTAACTGGAAATGAGAAAAGCTGGAATCCTAATAAAAATACTAATACTAGAAAGCCCAAATTTTTCTTTTCGCAGGAGTGTTAGGGTTTGACTTTACCTTTTTGTTGGGGGGGGGGTAGACTTTAATCTTCACCTATGGGGCAGTCTGTATCATTCTTCACCTGTGCACAGGAATTCAACCAACAGTAATTATAAAGCGGATGCACAGAAATATTGCCCTGATGTTGCTCAATAAAGACGTTCAAGCATCTACCATTCCATGACTGTTAGCAGTGCCTTCCACTGATTTCCTCACTTAATTTTCATCCAGCACCATGGGGTAGATGTTATCAAAATTTAGTCCACAGATGAAGATAGAGAAGGGAAGTTAAATGTTTGACGGACTCATACTACATTGTTCAAATAACCCTATCCTGGCATTTTATTTTAATTTTATGTTATTTGCCATGCTACCTAGACAGAGACAAGTAATGTATTTTCCCCTCAAAGCTTGCTGCTCAGTGTGCATCAGTGCAGTGTGGGCATGCATTTTAAGGGTCATAGACATTTTATCTTCCCTCACCTGACAGCAGAAAGGGCTTGGGCAGCCTTCATGTGGCCAAGTGCCCCTGGCGTGTGGCACTGTGCCCAAAACTATTCAGTCTTTCTCTTCCTGCTCAAGGGTGCAACACTGGGGTGAGGACTGTTCACAATGGGGCCCACCATGGTCCTGTCTTTCAGGTGAACATCTTGAAGATCAAATGTCTTTGGAAGGTTTGTTTTCCATTGGGCTGACAAGAGAGTGGCATCAGTTTTCATGAGGTTGAATCTGCCATGGTTTCTCAGTGTCCTTATTGTTCACAAACAACTCTGAAGCAGATGGGAAAGGAGAGATGATGAAAGGTGGTCAGAAAAGGAGAGAACACTGGAATGAAGGGAATTCAGAGGAGAGAGAGGAGAAGAGAAATCAATTTCTTTGCTAGAAGTGCATTAGTACTGGAGAAATTTATGGCTCCTCAGACATGCAACCTGGCTCAATTAATTGCCTTCATGACTGCAATCCTCCTAACAAATGCTAAAAAGGGTGATTTAGAATTACTGACATCTGGGGGTCTCACAACTGCTCTAATTTATATCAAGATCATGACAAATCAAGGTTGTGGATCCCTTTACTAAGTTTAAACTTAATCCCATTTTCAGAAAAAGATGCAAGTTTTTCTTAACGGTATCAAGGAAATAATCACAGGAATATCTCCAGAAATTGTTAATAGGCAAAAGGGGTTGGAAAGATATTTGCATCTGAGTATTTTATACCTTAACTCTCTAAGCCAAACATATTAGTCTTTTTTTTTGCTTTGGCAAATACCCAAAAGATGATATACTTAATTAAAAAATATATTACTTGTGGACAAAAAAGGTAAGCACAATGTGATTCTTTGACATAAATCAACATAAGGATTAGACTCTCCAAAGTTCTTAGTAAGAAGAGACCAAAAGCAAAATATGTGAAAATGTTTCCTACTGGAGTCCTTGGCTCATATTCGGAATCTCTGTAACGGCTGAGTACGCACGTACAGCTGAATGCATCAGGGAGGCAGGGAAGAGGGCTTCATGAATCTCCAGTCTCAGATACGCATGAGGAAAGTGGTTTCTATGGTCATTTCTGTTGTGGATTTTATTTTCTTCTCGCACTTTTTTTTTTTTTTTTAGAATCTTAGTCATACAGCAACAAAATTTCTGATGTAAGAGTAATGTAAGAGCACTATAAAGGGGGTCGGCAGTAAGGCAGCGGGTTAAGTGCACGTGGCACAAAGCGCAAGGACCCACTAAGGATCTCGGTTTGAGCCCCCAGCTCCCCACCTGCAGGGGAGTCGCTTCACAGGTGGTGAAGGTGAAGCAGGTCTGCAGGTGTCTGTCTTTCTCTCCCCGTCTCTGTCTTCCCCTCCTCTCTCCATTTCTCTCTGTCCTATCCAACAACGAACAACATCAACAACAACAATAATAACTACAACAAGGCTACAACAACAAGGGCAACAAAAGGGGGAAAAATGGCCTCCAGGAGCAGTGGATTCATGGTGCAGGCACTGAGCCCCAGCAATAACCCTGGAGGCAAAAAAAAAAAGCCTTATAAAGTGTTAATTCCAATTTTAGCTACCTAACTTCTTTTTTTTTTTTTTTTTTTTTTTTTTTTTTACCAGAGCAGCACAGCTCAGCTCTGGTTTATGGTGGTTTGGGGACTGAACCTGGGACTTTTGAGTCTCAAGCATGAGAGTTTCTTTGCTACTATCTCCCATGCCCACCTGATTTTGATAAAATGAACCATTACCTGGGCTTATTATTTTTTGGATTACTGCATAATAGGAGATTATTATAGAGTCTACAAGAACATGGAGTCCCAAGTAGGTGAAGTGAGCCACTAGCATTATTTTGGGCAGAAGTGTAACTGTAACCCAAGTGACAGTAACAGTACTGTCTATAGAACAGCTTTCCTCAACTGCAATAAATTCATACTTAAAATAAGTTATGGAATACCAAACAAATACAAGTTTACATCTGAAGTCAAAAACATTTTCTTAAATATTTATTTATTTATTCCCTTTTCTTGCCCTTGTTGTTTTATTGTTGTAGTTATTGTTGTTATTGATGTCGTCGTTGTTGGATAGGACAGAGAGAAATAGAGAGAGGAAGGGAAGACAGAGGGGGAGAGACAGACATCTGCAGACCTGCTTCACTGCTTGTGAAGCGACCCCCTGCAAGTGGGGAGCCGGGGGCTCAAACCGGGATCCTTACGCTGGTCCTTGTGCTTTACACCACCTGCATTTAATCCGCTGTGCTACCTCCCTACTCCCAATATTTTGTTTTTTTCCTATTGATGTTATGGCTCGGGCTTGGTGCCTGCACAAGAAATCCACTGTTCCTGGCAACCATTTTTTCTTTTTTTTTAAATTTAATTGATTTAATAATTAAAAACAAGACCGTAAGATGAGAGGGGTATAGTTCCACACAGTTCCCACCTCCAGAGTTCTGCATCCCATCCCCTCCATTGGAAGCTTCGCTATTCTTTATCCTTCTGGGAGCACGGATCCAGGGTCGTTATGGGGAGCAGAAGCTAGAAGGTCTGGATTCTGTCATTGCTTCTCCACTGGACACGGGTGTTGACAGGTGGACCTATACTCCCAGCCTGTCTCTATCCTTCCCTAGTTTCTTTTTATGTGATAGGACAGAGAGAAATTGAGACAAGCAAGCAAGACAGAGAAGGAGAGAGAGACACCTGCAGCGCCACTTCACAGCTCATGAAATTCCCCCCGCCCCCCGCAGGTGGGGAGCAGGGAGCTGAACCCAGGCACTTGATGGAGAACACCACCACCCACTCCTCCCCCTCCTCGTTGTTCGTTTTGTTTTGTTTTATACATTGCTGGAGTAACTTCAAGTGATAAAATAAAAGGGAAACTGGTTATGTGACTATAAACAGTAAAGCAAATCTCAGAATTTGCCACTGCCCTGGCTAACACTGGTAACATGTGACTGTGAGGTCAAGTGTCTGTCACACCTGCAGATGAGGAGGCATGGCTAGAAGTCCTCACCTGAGGGTCAGGACTTTCATCCTTATTGTTTGGGAGGAGGGGTTAGATAATCCACATAGCTGCCCTCCCAGGACAGACTTCAGGATACTGTAGGTAAGGGAGTCTTCACAACAACATTTCCCCAACACACAGAGACGCTAACGGAGTTAGAGTCCTGAGAAATACACAGACTTGTCTTCACGACTTCAGATACTCAGCCATCAGTCTATTTAAGATAACAGGCGGGTGAAACAATATAGGTAATTCTTTGTTGTTGTTGTTTTTTGTAGTTCTACTCATTTTTATTCATGTCAAAAACAAACAGCAAACAAAGGTATACAATATGTTGGAAAATACTTTAGACAAATTTTAAGAGTCTCTGTTACAGAAAGGTATACTGCCTCACGTAGTAATTTCCCTAAATGCCAATCATTCTAAAATCTTTCATTACACACACTGTGTTGTAGTTGGCAATAAAATGATGCATAGGTGCTGAGAGCTGATGGAGTAGTGCTCTGTGGACTTTTTGTCAGGGCAGTCTTAGAAAAAGCACAGGGCCTGAGAGGGAGCTGTACCAGGCTGTACCAGCTGTACCAGGCCAGGACCCAGGTAGGAGCTCAACCTCATATGAGAGCAGTCTGCAAGGGGACTGGGGGGAGCGTCTCAAGGGAAAATGTTGGTATGAAAACAAAAGGACTTGGCCTTAATAGTGGAGGGTAACAGCTTTCCCAGATCCTCTGCAATAAAAGCACTAAATCTGTATGCTTCCCGCTGCAATTTCTTAAATATCTGTATTTCTTTATTTTTATTATTATTACTGGGTAGAGACGGAGAGAAATTGAGAGGGAAGAGGAGGTAGAGAGGGAGAGACAGAGAGAGACACCCACAGCCCTGCTTCACCACTCGTGAAGCTTTCCCCTTGCAGGTGGGGCCCAGGGGCTTGAACCTGGGTCCTGTGCACATGTGTGCTCAACCAGGTGCACCACTGCCAGGCCCCCTATGCCATAATTTTTTAATATTAAGCTCCAATTCAAATATGTCAGTGTGTCTGTACCTCTTTCTTTATATTTATCACAATCCAGTCCTAGTCACAGAAGCAGAGTTGGCCTCCAGATAGCAGACATTTGGATGAGAGAGATGCTAATATTACACATATTATACTACTTGAAAATAATCTTTATGTCTGTTTTCATATGAGTCTTATTCTGAGATATAAGTGAAATTTGAATTAGATACCGAACGTTAAAATGGGGCTTTGAGGGTGTCGGGCGGTAGTGCAGAAAGTTAAGCGCACATGGCAGAAAGCGCAAGGACCAGTGTAAGTATCCTGGTTCGAGCCCCCGGCTCCCCACCTGCAGAGGAGTCGCTTCACAGGCAGTGAAGCAGGTCTGCAGGTGTCTGTCTTTCTCCCCCCCTCCCCTGTCTGCCCCTCCTCTCTCCATTTCTCTCTGTCCTATCCAACAACAACGGCATCAACAACAACAATAATAACCACGACAAAACTACAACAACAAGGGCAACAAATGGGGGGGGGGGAATGGGCTCCAGGAGCAGTGGATTCATGGTACAGGCACCGAGCCCAGCAATAACCCTGGAGGCATAAAAGGGGGGGACTTTATAATGTAGTTATAGCCTTTATTTGAAGAAGGCATTTACTATACAGAAGTAATCACAGAGTATAGGCTAAATAAAACTATATAAAAATGAAGAAACTAAGTAAATGCCTTCCTTAGAAATAAGATCAATGTCTTCTTTTTTCACTGACTATGAAGTAAACATTAGTACACAGTCCTACTCAGATTGGAGTTCCATATCTGCAATATTTTCTTAAAATGGCAATTATGGAAAATGCAGTGTTCCCCTTCCAGTTGCCAGCGCTGGCTTTGCAACCATGTGTACGTATTTCTTTATTTTTTTAAAATTTTTTTATATTTATTTATTTTCCAGTTTGTTGCCCTTATTGTTTAACATTGTTGTGGTTATTGATGTCCTTGTTGTGGATAGAACAGAGAGAAATGGAGAGAGGAGGAAGACAGAGAGGGAGAGAAAGACAGACACCTGCAGACCTGCTTCACTGCCTGTGAAGCGACTCCCCTGCAGGTGGGGAGCCAGGGGCTCGAACTGGGATTCTTATGCCGGTCCTTGAACTTTGTTCCATGTGCGCTTAACCCGCTGCGCCACCAGCCGACTCCCGTATTTCTTTATCTTAATGGAGTTGATACTCCTAGGTTCTCTGAAAATGCCCTCAACAGCAATTTTTAGAATGCTGCTTTTCTAGTGTCTTGCTTAGAGTTCCAGCCCAAAGGTATAAAAGGCTTTTATTTACCAAATTATCAACACACATGCTCCCTTGGCTCCCTTGGTCTGGTGCCAGACCTCTCTCAGAAATTCTTGGGCTAGACACTATAAATCAGCATACAGGAGTTTTGCCATTCACTTGGTGGGACAAGGAAGGAGACAGGAGGAATAATCAGTGCCCTGTAGATCCAGGTGACTCGGTGCTTTACAATTAGCCTGTGTCTTTGCTGGGTAATGGGTTTCTGCATCGCGCAAAGTGCAATGCCGGCTCAGAGGTATGTGGCAGATGAGTAAGTGTGAGCCCCAGAACAGCCTGACTCCTGAAGGTGTATTTGCAGATAAAACAGTTGGCCGTTCCTTTCCTCTTCCTGATAGAGGAAGTTTAAATCTTGGTCGAAGTATATGACTAATAAACAGGATTTTTCAGCACTAAAACTATCATTGAAGGGGCCAGGTAGCGGCGCACCTGGTTAAGTGTTCGCATCGAAGTGCACAAGGACCCAGTTTCAAGTCCTGGTCCCCATCTAAGTTGGGGGGGGAGGCTTCCTGAGTGCTGAAAGCAGGTCTGCAGGTGTCTAACTTCTTCCTTTCTTCTCTATCTCCTCCTCCCCTCTCAATTTGTCTCTATCCAGTAATGAAGAAAAACTATGATGGAGTTTAATTATCTTTCTTTTTACCTCCTAATCCAAGGACTAGAGGAGGAAATAGGGATTTTTTTTTTTAAAAAAGATGGTAATTAAGAGACAGATCTGTGTGCATATAGAGTCCACTAATAAGCTATAGACAGTGTCAAAAAGAAGAAGGAGGAGGAGAGGGAGGAGGAGGAGAAGGAGAAGAAGAAGGAGGAGGGGAAACTGAGAAGAGGAAAAGGAAAATCAAGACACAGGACTGGGCTAAAACAAAGGGGTGTTTGGCTGGTGGCGATTTGCATCTGTTTTAGAGTAGGACTGACTAGTTCAAACACTAGTAGGAATATAATTTCCAAGACAGTGGTTTTTATTTTCACAAAAGAAAAGTGATTCCACTGAACTGCGTAGGAAGAGGAGGCACTTTAAATCAAAAGAATGTCTAAGAATAGAATTGCCATTTGAACTTCAGATGGGAACACTGAATGTATCTTGACATATCATGTGTCAGCCTTCAGTTGAAGAGTATTTCATGCACACATCCCTCTTTCCTAGAAACCGATTAGAATATACTTATATTTTCCATTATTCCTTCCATTTCCTATATTTTTCTGCAAAACAGTTTTCATGGTTGTGTCAGGTTGTCTTCATAGACATGCATTTACAGCAAGCTGTGAGCATTATCCTGAATATATGTTCTCTGCTGGATGCCAAGCTATCAGGTTCTCTCTTAACTGGCTATGTTGGATTTATTGGAATAAAATAGGAAATAAAAATGTAAAGAGTCTATTTATATGCAATGGTCAAAATGTCCATGTTTCTAATAATAGGCATATGTATGCTTATGTCTATGCATATGAACATTGTTGATGCAAATGTGTTATTATTTCATTGATGAGAGGTCCTTCCAAAACCTATGAACTGAGCACTGCTAAAAACACTTGTGAAGACTGAATGACTGATATTTACAGAGGTTGTGTCGCATTTCTATAGTTTAGCAGCTCAGAAGTTAGGGAGATAATAGCTGCACCAAAAGAGGTCTGATGCCAAGATAAATACCTATTTTTCCTTTCAACAGCAAAAATGAACACATGGAAGGAAACAGGAAATGGAAGATGGAATATAAAGTCTGGGTCTAAAACAAAAGCAAAGTTACTCCTAAGTGTATCTCATAAAAATTGATTCCTTTTGAATGAGTGGCCTCCAATCATTCCAGACTTTCAATAGCCACTACACAATCTGATCAGTTATGCATTTCAGAGGCCACACAGCACAGAAGTCTCTGAATTAAAGAGATGCTCAGCAAGGAGACAATTAGAATGCTGAGTCTGCTAGGTGTTCAGTAACGGTGCTTTGTGAGGTAACGCACACTGTTGTCAAGCAACACCACAGCCATAGATGCAGGGTAGCACGCAACTCTCATCGGAACGTACACATGAAGATGGAGTTAGTAGGGCCATTGCTCAGGGCCTCACTCAAAGCTTGGTTATCATCAACTGGATCTAACTGGAAAAAGGGAGTGCAGTATCTGGGACGTAGATCTACTCCATTTGACTGACGCTCCTGAGGGATGAGAGGAGACAACAGTTCATTGTCCAGTGCGTCTCACTGGGGGGATTATTGTATCAACATGTACACAAGAAGTGCCTTCATTCAAATAAAAGTCAAGCTATTACTCTTTATGTAAAACCAAGGGACCCCAAGTAGATGCAGCACTAAGGGAAGAAAGTCCTGCTTCCTTACAGGTGAAGTAAATGGCATTCTCACTCTCAGGGAGAAAACAAAATCAGGGCAGTTTTCACAACACCTAAGCAAAATGCCACACTGTATTGCTAAAAAAAAGTGTCTTCCTCAAAACTGTTCATTGTTGATTTATGTAAGACCTTTCTTAGCACTTGATTTGTTTAATTTCGCCAGAAGAAAGAACAGTTAAATCCCAAATTAGAGAGACAAAAAAATCAAGAGTGGCTTCAATTGGGACTGGATGTTGCACACCCAGTAGAACTCACAGGTTACATGGGCAAGGTCTCTGGTTCAAGTACCAGCCCCACCCCCGCCGTTCCTATCTGCAGAGGGGGCATTTACAAGCAGTGAAGCAGTCCTGTGGTGTCTCTTCCTCTCCCTTCCTCTCTCTCCTCCTCAATTTCTCTGTCTCTATCCAATAAATAAATCAAGTATTTTTTTTTATAAAACAGTAGCTTAAGACAGAATTTTTCATAGAGCTGCTACAAAGAGTTAGAGATTCATGATCTGTCATTTACCCTATGTATAAACCTGTAGTGAGCATGTAACCCTAATGTAGTGAATATATACATGTAGTGAACATGAACTTGTAAACCAAGTGTACCTTTAGTAACCGTAGTGCGCCGGCATGGTGTGATAAGACAGAGACATATGTGTGCATCAGATAAGACGTCAACCCCAACCTTGCCGATGGAGATGTAACTCTGAAACCAGAGGCCAGCTAAGTATAAATAGAGGCTCAGAAATCAGCTGGAGGAGGAAGCAATTCCACCATTACTGAACGGGATGCTGCAGGTGGGCTAAAACCCTAAAGCACATGCCACCTGCCTCAGTAACAGCTTCCCAGCTGCCAGCGCCCCTCGCTAAGCCAGTGGCACCAGTGGAACAAAGGACCTCCAGCCTGGCAACACAGCGGGTGGTGACCACGTCACATTGTGAGTGGTACCTTAAGTAAGGAGAGGGTTGTCAGGTTGACTGTGTGGTTGTGTGAATTGTGTGATCTTTCTATGGCATCTAAAAATAAGTAAAAAAAAATATTGTTTAACCTCAACACGCTCTCCCAGTCAGTCCTTTGCTCTAATTTCCTTGCTCGCAATAAAACCTCTTACGTTTAATGTGTTACAAGAAATTTAGTCCTCTGATTTAAAAAGTATATATTATTTATTTTCCTTTTTGTTGTCCTTATTGTTTTATTGTTGTTATAGTTGATGTCTTTGTCGTTGTTGGATAGGACAGAAAGAAATGGAGAGAGGAGGGGAAGACAGAGAGAGGGAGAGAAAGACAGACACCTGCAGACCTGCTTCACCACCTGTGAAGTGACCAACCAGGATCCTTATGCTGGTCCTTGCACTTTGCACCACATGTGCTTAACCTGCTAGCTACTGCCTGACCCGTCTCTGATTTATTTTTATACACAAAATATCTTTATAAAGTTTCTCTAAATGTATGTGTTCATTTTTTGTAAACATAAAAGTCTTACATTGTTTTGGTAACATATTTTTCTAATTAGTAATGAAAATATATGCCATGGCTATAGGTCTGACTTTAAAACATAACTTAAATTACATAATTTTATGATAGCCACTTAAAGAGAAAATGATAGCTCAAGCTATGCTATGGACAGTAAGACTTTGATCAGATATTGCTTATTAGCTTGAGTGGTTGCATTTGACTCCCAGGAAAATGTACATGCATAGCAGATAGCCAGCCTATTGCTGCCCCCATTAAGATACTGTGTTTTCCCTCCTTTAATTTAATTTCTTATAACAAAGCTACTTTTCAGGGTATTGAAATTTTGGGTAACAAGGAGAAATGTATGCTCTATTACTTCTTTACAAAGGCACCTACATAAAAGTGAGCTCTCCTCTTTTCTCTACTGTCTTCATTCTGCAAACATTTGCACATTTGAACAAGCCCTTCAGAGCTCCTTTTTAAGCTCAAGAATAAAAAGAATTGGCAATATAGCATGGGAAATAGTGATGCAATACGACTAATTCACTCATTCCCCATGAATTTCTTTAGGCTTAGAGATTACAACTGCTAAGAAGTAAAAGAATGAGATCAAGGAATGGATTTGATTTGACAGGTAAGAAAAAGGGCTTCAAAAACTTTTACCACACAAATAACTTTTCTGTGTATTAATTATTAACACAAGAACCAGGAGTTTGAAAAAAACTGGTTTGTTTCTAACTATTAATTTGTTGCTCTTTAAAAGAGCAACAGAAATCACCATTGCAAATTTCACATTTATGGTGTGATGTTATTATGACCACCCTAGTGATTCTAAATTCCTTGTATATCACACAAACATAGACTCTGCTAAAAGTCACTATTAAAAATATTTACTAACTCAGTTTTTTCCTCTTATGTCTCTTACATATATATATATATATATGTATATATATGATCATTTTTATTACTGCAATCTGCTATATAGATTCTGCCTTGAGGTTTTCTGACTTACACACTCATGTTTCAATTATAAGATTAACAAATCTTAAAGTATAAGAGGTACATAAAAAGAACTAAGCCCTACTCTTTATATTTAGTTCCAGTTTCTAGTTCTCTGATGTAGAACAATTCAGGGGTATGCATTCACCATTCTCATGCTAGACATATCATGATCTAAAGCTGTTGTGATGCAAAGAGAGTCATGTTCTCCTTCGTGTGACTGGATTGGAAATCAGCACACACACACACACACACACACACACACACACACACACACACCCCTTTGCGTACAAAATTCTCTAGAGAATCTTCTCCCTTTGTCTTTTAACTCCCACAGTTAAGATCATAAACATGTTGCCTTTTCCTACATTTTCTACGTTGCCTATAATGTCTAACATTGT
This sequence comes from Erinaceus europaeus, assembly GCF_950295315.1. NCBI lineage: Eukaryota > Metazoa > Chordata > Mammalia > Eulipotyphla > Erinaceidae > Erinaceus > Erinaceus europaeus. The sequence goes on from NC_080181.1 coordinate 2,941,617, forward strand.
CCAAACCAGTGCACTTTACAAGCCGTGCCTAGAAACATCCCTAGAAACATCCCTAGCATGTCCACAGCTAGCTTGGATACAGCACCACGTCTGGCATCTTCGGCTCAGCATTTCCTGGGGGATGTCATGCTATTTTCTTCTAGCTCATTCCCTTTCAGATAGTTAATGCATCCTGGAAGCTCCTTTGAGTTTTCTTGATAAAAAAATAAGCCTACTTCTTGACCACACTAGTGATTTAAGTCATGCTCCACTACCTCTCCAGCCTCCTCAGGTTACTGTTTTTCCCGATATCAGCCATCTGTGGAAGAGATGTCTGATATAGTTCGTTCTCTAGTGTTGGGAGGCTTGGCATACTTTTCTTCTCTGCTGCATTCAGAATTTTAAAATAATAATAATAATCATAATTGTGAATCAGCATGATAAACTCCCCCTTGAACTCCAAATAAATACTTTCCCACATATTAACAAAACTTTAAGCCAGAAGTCTATCACCTCAGTGAGAAGCAATAGCTTAATGATGCTAACCACTAGGGTCCATGGTCTGCCATGATAACACCTCTTCCAGTTAGATAAACAGTTTTGGACAAATACTCTTATGAGGGGCCCTCCCTCCCTTGGACATTAAGCCTTGCACCAAGCCTGCCTCCATGGATGGGCACGGCCCCCTCAGGGCCCCACGCCGTTCGTTAGCCCCGAGCGAGCGCCAATCTCAGAGCAAGAGTCATCTTTGGGAACATTTGCCATGGTCTCTGTTTTGGGCAAAACATCATTAAGTTTGTTTTTCTCCCACCAGCCCTAGTCGCATCTAATTAACTAGCCTTCTGAAGAGCAAGCAGTAAGAACCTTTCATTTGGTAACCATCTGGAGAAAACAAGTTCATTTCAGAGAAATCAGCAATCAGCTTATATTTTCAGGGAAAGGATCTGCTGTTGTAACAGAACTACGAAGCTATGTTTTTGAGAACATATCGCTTGTGTCAGTATGTCACAATAAGTGAGGAACTGTAGTGTTCGTGAACAAAGTCGCCCTTTGCTACTGCTCCTCACTCACAGCTATCAATTGTTCCTGATGTGACCAAGTGTGATTTAGTTTTCCAGGTGACTCAGTGGACTCACATCTACAAAGCATGCAGTAAGAAACCAATTTGCAAAGTAAAGTGGCCTCTACCAGGTGAATTTTAAAGGACTATGATTTTTTTAAATATTTATTTTCCCTTTTGTTGCCCTTGTTTTTTTTTTTTAATTATTGTTGTGGTTCTTATTGTTGTTGTTATTGATGTCTTCGTTGTTAGACAGGACAGAGAGAAATGGAGAGAGGAAGGGGAAGACAGAGAAGGGGAGAGAAAGACACCTGCAGACCTGCTTCACCAACTGTGAAGTGACTCCCCTCTGCAAGTGGGGAGCCAGGGGCTCGAACCGGGATCCTTATGCTGGTTTTTGCGCTTCAGGACTATGATTCACTTTTGATTTCTCATAGCCCACAAGTCCATAAATGAGCTACTCCTGTTAGATTATCCCACAGAAAGGGCCATGCAAGTGTCTTTGACTTTTTCTGTCACACAGGCTACCATTAGTCTCAGCACAATTTAATTTAAAAAACAAAAAAAAAGAATAATAACAAAATGTTCTATTGAAGGTTCAGCCGAGGCCAGATCCCAATGCTAGCATTTGCTTATCAGGACTATGTAACCATGCATTTCACAGAAGGGTCCCAGCACCGACTGCTTAGGAAGCAAGCTTGGGGAGAACAGCCAAGATCACACGTGAAAGCACTTCCTGCATCCTCACACGGAGTTCATGCAAAGATGTGGAGAGATCTCTACAATGTTCTAGATAACCCATTTCCTGCAACACCATTTCTGACTGTCATTTTGCTATTTATCTCATTTCAGCTCCAACAGACATTTGCTAAACAGCTGGTGCAGATGCTACACAGAGAGGGAGAGGTCACTCACTGGATAAGCGTCCTCTGCACCACAGTATTGGAGTGTGAGTTACTGACTTAGGAACTAGCGCAGAGCACAGCTTTGACAACATAACACTCTGTCTGCGCTCAAGAACTTCCAAGTCAACGCAGGTATCAAAACAGTATTCTAGCTCGGTACAGTGGACGGAAAATTGAACATGCAAAGCATAAGGCTCTGCACATGATCCCCAGCACTACACATGCCAGACTAATGCTCGGGTTTTCTAGCAATAATACATGAATCTTGGGGGCTGGGTGGTGGTGCATCTGGTGGAGGGCACATGTTACAATGTGCAAGGACCCAGGTTCGAGCCTCCAGTGCCCACCTGTAAGGGGAAGGTTTTGTGAGTAGTGAAGCCAGTAATGTAGGTGTCTCTCCTTCTCTCTCCCTCTATCTCCCTCATCCCTCTTGATTCCTGGCTGTCTCTATAAAATAAAAATATATTTTAATTTAATAAAATTATATTAATTAATCTTTAAAAGTGTAATATAATAAACTGACATTATGTAAGCTATATGAAATATACATATGCTAAATATTCCTGGGAGATATACCTAAAATATTAACAAAAAATATGTCACTTACACTCTGGCAAGTGTTAAGTCATTTTTATTTTCTTCCTTAAGAATATACTTTATTTTCTAAGATGGTACCCAATAAAGAAACACTAAAAATGTTAAAAGGGACATATGTAGGTTAGACTACTTAAAAGAAAAATGCAAAGCTTATCAGAAGAGAGCCTTAGGAGCTGTGTTCTAAGTGCAATAACATAACGGATGCTTCCTGCAATTCTGTCCCATCTCCTTCCTGTCAAAACTGAAATGGAGTGTCTAGGATTAAAGGAGTAACAACCAACCAAACAAAACATTTGGGTCTAAGCTTGTAGTCTGGAGAGGTGATAATCTGACCATGGGAGATATTCCTTTGGCTTGGACTGGACCAGGAATCAACAAGGTGGGGGTGAATCAAGACCCTGCTCTGGATGCCAACTGGCCATGGGAGGCTGCAGTGAAGCTCGCCCTGCCTGCCGGTCACCTGTGTCCTCAGCACCACTCTGCCAAGCACACCCTCCAGGGCCCTGCACCAGCACTTTCTATACATGTGACATGGGATCAGGTATCTTGATGCCCACCTTTCCTTCCCATAAATACTTACGATTTTTCCTGGACAACTCCTTACAGCACAGGAAACCAGACGCCCCCTTCCTCTCTCTGAGGCTTGCTCTGCAGCCTAGACTGGTTAGACATGCTCCCCACTCAGTGTTTTCTAACCAATAAAATCCTTCCTTCCTATCAGGTGTTCCAGTGATTTGGGGCCCCCTTAGGCAACTAGAAATCTACCCGTCTTATCCTATGGTCTTGTCAGTACTTACATTTTATGAAGAAAGAAAAATAAAATAAATTGTCAACTTGACAGCGATGGTTTGGACTAACGGCGAAATAAAAAAATAAAATAAAATAAAAGGGCAGTTTAGAAAACAAAAATGAGATCCTCACAGTTCTGAAGGCTGAGCAGAGCAGTCTGTCGGAGGAAGTTCTTCTCTGGTTTGAAGATGAACACTTAGATACAATGTCCTCACCTGTCAGAAAGAGGGAAAGAGACACAGGCTCTCTCATATCTGCTCTTCCCTGGGTAGAAAGGCACTCACCACTGCTCCTCTCTCACACCCTAGCTACTTCTCAAGGGCTCCCAAGGCTGCCACCATCAACCACACTGGGGGGTCAGGGTTTCAACACAGGCATCTGTGTGGATGTGGGAGGGGCACCGACACCCTCCATGCCCAGCTCACTGGGTGGGGACCCTTCCAAAGACCACAACTCCAACTAGTAGATGACTCCCAAATTTTCTTACAAAAATTATGCTCTTTCGCTTAATTCATTTAATTAAAACATTGGGACTGTCAGGACCCAAGCAATTAAAATTAAGAAAGTCAATAGTCCTTGTTGAAAATAAGGAACCTTTGCATGCCTGAGGCTCTGAAGTTCAAGGTTCAATCTCCAGTACCACCATACACTTATCAGTGCTCTGGTCAGTCTCTCTCTCAAAATAAATAAATAATAAAATGAATAAATATTAAAGAAAGTCAGTAATTTCCTTGTTCTCCTTTTTCTTAGAGTTACTAACTTTAGAGATATTGTAAATTATTTCTGTTTCACTGAAATGTATGTAAATCCTCCTAGAGGCTAAGTCCTTTTGTCAGTTATATGACAGAGAAGGTGTATCTTGGAATCTACCTAGAATGAAAACACCCCAGGACAGTAGTGACCAGATTCATCAGTTCTTTAACAGGTCTGCTTCCAGTTTGAAAAATCAATTTATGACATGAATATATGACAGACATAGTTTCCATATCATAAAATCAGCAAGTTCGTTCAGATGATCCACTGAACTCCAGAATTAACACAGGGTAAGAGATGTGTGAGGAACAGGGGGGCTGGGCAGTAACGCACTGGGTTATGTGCACATAGTATGAACAATATTTCTGCCAAGTCCTCTTACATGAGAACTAGTAATATTTTATCTTGAGGGCACTTATGCTGCGTAAAGGCAAGATACCTCTTGTATCTTTGCAATATTTTTATAAATGTTTTTTTTCACATTCTGGTTTGATGTCTAGCCAATAATAAGGACATTTTATCTTTAATTCTATTTCTTCCAACACACCATGCTTTCAAAAATAGCTTATAATGACTATATACTTTTTAACATATATATGATCTGTAACTTGTAAGTAGCCATCATTTCTGCTAAGGAAATCACACCCACAGAAATATTAGTTTGTAAATGTCTATTTTTCTCATTCCTTAGAGGCTGTGGCTTAACCTATCCTTTATATTACACACATATATAGATACATGTGTAAATATGCATAAGTGTAAGATATTAATTATACATGCTATATGATATGGAATTCAGTATCTACAGATCATTGTTATATGCTATATAAAATTATATATATTATTCAATTAACAAACACAATTTTTAAAAATTATCTTTATTTATTGGATAGAATCAACCAGAAGTCAAAAGGGGAGAGGATGATAGAGAGGAGAGAGAGAGAGAGAGAGAGAGAGAGAGAGAGAGCTGCAACACTGCTTCACCACTCGCAAAGCTTTCCCCCTATAGGTGGGGGTTTAGGGGCTTGAACCTGGGTCCTTGTGCATTGTAATATGTGGGCTCAACCAGGTGCACCACCACCCAGTCCCCAGCAAACATAAATTTTATGATTTAAAAGACTACAAAGGAGGGAGGGCAGATGGTAGTGTTACAGAAATGATCCCCAAAGCACAAGACTTGAGCCAGTTCTTGGTAAAAGAGAAGAGTTTATTACACCGGTGTGTAGGAGACTCCAGAGCTCTCCGGAAGTCCTCCCTGCACCTTCAAAAGCACAGTTTTATTGAGGCTTGTTTCACTATTCCAAAGTAGGCAGAAACAGACCAAGGCAATCTTTCACAGACAAAGGCAATCTGTCATTGCTATACATCTTCCTTATCTGTGGCTTTGCCAAAGAAAGGGGAGAACTAGTACCTGGTATGTATCAGTCTTGAGACAACTGTATTACTCCCTCCTCATCTTTTGCCTTTGCACGGAAGTCTTGGGCCCATTAGCTTCTACTACAGCCACTGTTTGAATGGCCTGAAGAGCAAACACAGAGAAAATGTCTCCTTAACAGAGAGGAAAGGTACTTCTCCACCAGGCACATAAATTAAATTATCCACATAGGGTGAATCAGGAAAGTGTGAACTCTGTGTTCATAGTTTCCCATAATAGTAGTACATGGGTTAAACACACATGTTAAGAAGTGCAAGGACTGGGTGCAAGGATCCGGGTTCGAGTCCCTGGCTTCCCACTTGCAGGAGGTCCATTGTATAAGTAGTGAAGCAGGTCTGCAGGTGTCTATCTTTCTCTCCCCCTCTATGTCTCCCCCCCCCTCAATTTCTCTCTGTCCTATCCAACAACAACAACAACAACAATAACAACAACAGAAAAATAAAATAAAATAAAAAATAGCCTTCAGGAACAGTGGATTCGTAGTGCAGGCACAGAGCCCCAGTGATAACCCTGGAGGCAAAAAAAAAAAAAAAGAATACAAAGTAGGGTATACGAGGGGTTAAAGTCCCCTTCTCTTCCCTCCAACACTTAGTCTCTCCACTTCTCTGATGCAGCCAACACAGCCTATTGGTAGTGTTCTCGAGAGCTTTCATCTATAATCTATATAACACCCTATGAGCTGTGTAGCAGACTTAGAGCTCACTTTACAGTACCATGAATATGACAGAGTAGATAAAGTACATTCTCAATACCCTTCATCTCTATTCCTTTTTATTTTTTTTAAGATTTATTTATTTACTTATGAGTAAGATAGGAGGAGAGAGAAAGAACCAGACAACACTTTGGTACATGTGCTGCCGGGGATTGAATCAGGGGCCTCACGCTTGAGAGCCCAGTATTTTATCCACTGTGCCACCTCCCGGACTACACCCTTCATCTCTATTCCTAAGTATGACATCTTTGTTAGTGTCCAAGAAAAGTTGAGGTGGGTGGAGCTAATAAGGGCGATTTTACTAAAGCCTATGAGAGCAGGGGTTCAGATTTTACATGAGCAGGGAGAGACTGACCTCCATTCCAAGTCCACTGAAACAAAAGAAGATTTTGGAAGCTCTGGGATGAGTGAAGGGCGAGTTATGCAGGACATTAGGTGGAGGTGGGCCAGTGTGATGAGGCACCTCTGTTTGTCAGTGGGTTATTACTCAACACAGACCCTGGCTCATAGACACTGTGACCTTCGAAGCTTACACTTAAAAATATAAGAGTGTCATGGCTTTGAGGAGGACACCTCAGTGTTACAAAACTCTCAAGAGGTTAAGGAGACCGTTCATGTCCCACAGGGACAGAGAAAGAATTTGTAATTGCAAGGTGAATGTCTTTAAGGAAGGGGCAAGGGTCAATGATCTAAGTAGTAAAGGATCTAAAGTTTGGTTAAGCTGTAGGGAATAGTGAAGCCTTTTAAAAAACATATTATGAAGATATCTGGATCAATAGTTAATAACCTTGTGACTGAGCAAGAGGAAATTAAAAAATGATTGTCAGGAAATTCTAGTTAAGACTGATGCCTAAGTTTGCATCTACCATTGCCTGCTGCTCTTTAAAAATGGGATTTTAATTTCAATCTATTAGTGCTAAAAAAAAAAAAAGGAGTAACAGTTTGACTTTTACTTTAAGAAGGGAACTCTGGTTAACATCTATGAGTTAAGAGGAGGCCTCTACTTTATTCTCTTCACATCTTCTGCAATGAAAAGGATGACTGCCCAGCTTTCCAAAAGGCTTTTTAGCTTATAACAGACACTGAGGGCCTGGAATCCAGCACTGAGGCACAAGGGATGAGGCGATATTAAAAAGCAGTGTATTGAAGAAAATGCACCGCAAGATTCTGCAGGAATCTCAAACTTTATTCAGGAATATTGAGAACATCCACCTGTTGGAGTACGTGTGGAGAGAAGGGGGAGAGGGAGAGGGAGAAGATGAGTATGAGGGCAAGTGTGAGAGAACCTGAGAACCCTTCTGACGTGATGTGAGACTCACCTATGCAGAGGCAGAACAGCCAACACCCCCATAGGTGTAGCTTATAAACATCCAAGCCCCGCCTTCATCGCTTATAAACATCCAAGCCCCGCCTTCATCGCTTATAAACATCCAAGCCCCGCCTTCATCTCTTATAAACATCCAAGCCCCACCTTCATCGCTTATAAACATCCAAGCCCCGCCTTCATAGTTTATAAAGATCCAATGCCGGGAGCTAAGACTCTCATATAGCCGGTGAGAGGACATTCCGATCATTGGAACTGAGATTACCTTTTAGCTGTTTGGAAAGTCATTCACCCACCTCCCTCCCCCACTACCTTAGCAGAACTTCCTCATGGTGTGTGCTTAAAATGCGGCTGCAAAATAAAATTTTCAGAGCTTGATCAGACCTCATGACCTGCTCTCGTTCTTCGTGTCTCTTGTCCCCTCCATTCTCTCACCCCCTACCCTAGGTTTCCGTAGATAACCCTGCAGGCTGGGGCAATCCAAGCCCCGCCTTCATCGCTTAGAAACATCCAAGCCCCGCCTTCACTTCCTTGCTAAGCCACACTCACACCTGTTAACACTTCCACTACCTGTGTAGCAATTTCCTTCCCCCTTGGCATGTGTTCTGGTGTGGTGCAGCAGTGTCTGTGTTCCCCTAGGCTCTTCTTGTCATTTCTGACTTCAACATTAGGACAACACTAATATAGGGGGAGGAGATGACTTGGGACAAATGATTTATAAAGGATATGAGAAAGTTACTGCCCTCCTCCCCGCCTTGCCTTGGGGGAGGAAAGCAATTTGAGACATACACATGCCCCCTCCCCTCACTGTTAGACAATGATTTTCCCTCTCTCTCTTCCTTCTTTTTAATAAAGTTTTACCTTTCGTTTTCCTTACCAGTAGTTGTGTGATAACTAATTTTGATTTTAGAAATATCTTATTTTTTAAATTTGTTTTAATATTTATTACTTTTTGTTGCCCTTGTTGTTTAATTGTAGTTATTACTGTTGTTGTTATTGATGTCGTCGTTGGATAGGACAGAGAGAAATGGAGAGAGCAGGGGAAGACAGAGAGGGGGAAAGAAAGACAGACACCTGCAGACCTGCTTCAACACCTGTGAAGCGATTTCCCTGCAGGTGGGGAGCCAGGGCTGGAACTGGGATCCTTAAGCCAGTCCTTGCGCTTTGTGCCACCTGCACTTAACCTGCTGCACTACACCCCGACTCCCTAGATATATCTTATTTTCAGGCTCCCTTTCAACCTGACGGTAGTGGGAAATATCCCGGTAGGAAGGACCAGTTCCAATAGGCATCTGGTGGCAAATGTGATTCCTATGTAGCTCTGTTGGAAGTCGATGTGCTAATTACAGCTCTCTTTCCAAAGTCAAGCTCATCAACAGATGGTGGTGGACAACAGAGATCAAAGATGCTCTCTATGTAAACAGCTTTTGCCAAAACTGTAATCTCACTCTGGATTCTCCAGGAGCTCAGGAGATACTGGCAAGAATAAATTATGAGACTGCTGATTACCAATTTAAGTAGTGATCCCTTTTAGTTTCGTTCTTTTTCTTATCTATCTATCTATCTATTTATTTACTTATGCCTCCAGAGTTATCACTGGGGCTTGGTGCCTACACTAGGAATCCACTGCTCCTGGAGGCCATTTTTTCCCTTTTGTTGCCCTTATTATTATTATTGTCATCATTGTTGTTGATAGGACAGAGAGAAGTGGAGAGAGGAGGGGAAGGCAGAGAGGGGGAGAGAAAGACAGACACCTGCAGACCTGCTTCACCGCCTGTGAAGCGACTCCCCTGCAGGTGGGGAGCTGGGGGCTCGAACCGGGATCCCTGAGCTGGTCCTTGTACTTCATGCCATGTGAGCTTAACCTGCTGCACCACAGCCCAATCCCGCCCCCCTTTTAGTTTCTTTGTATAATCAGTTTATGATTTCACTACATCATTAACTAGCTGTTGAAACGTACTTTTTCTAGCCATCATTTCAGAAATAAAAACTAAAATCAGATTGTTAGTCAATATTGATCGAACGTAGTTGTCAGTATTCCCCTTAGCTTGGATAAAACTCAGTGCAACTAACTATAACTGATAAATTCCAGGGTCCTGTAGCATTAAGCCACATCTTTTTCCAATGAATTTAACCATCAAGAATTCTACCCATTGACTATTTTATAAAGTATGAGATATTTAGAGCGGTTCTACTATGTGTGTGTAAATGATTCAAACATTATTTTACAGTCAGAACAGCAGTGAGATCCCATGCATGCTGCTTGTTCAGGGCACAGTCACAGGCAGTGTCACCAGTGTCAGAGGTTCCTAACAGTCCATCACCAAGCACCACCCTTCACTAGTAGGAGGAGAGTATTTCTCTTTAAACTTCTATTTTGTTTTCTTCTGTTTGTAAAAGAAATAGAAAACTAAACTGCCCAGCTTGTGGGCTACAGCCAGCAATTAACACCACTTAGCAGCTGTTAAGTTGAGGAGTAGCCTGTTGATATCTTCATGTGGCTTAACTCAAATGCTAATTGTGCTCTGAACACTGATCATAAACCCACCACTGCCTGTAGAAATCTACAGACTTTTTCCAGTAAAATAACATAATACTTCCTCTTGTGTTTGTTCTGATGACAGAGGACTAGAGAAAGGTTTCCAGAGATGTCCCAACCTGGACAATGGGGAAACCCAGTAAGATCATTTCCAAAGGGACCCAGTGCACTGTGGTGCTACAGGGTTGCCAACAGATCAGCCTGCATTCCTGAGGTTCTTCAGTGGCTGACAAAAGAATCAAACAAGCCTCCATAGACTGACCAACAGAAGAAAATAAGGACAGTTTCACTGAGAACATGTATACCACTTACACACAAGGGAGAGCCCCAACAAAACCTAGTAATCCACCAAGTGATATATATATCAGAGGGCATTTTTAGCTTAGCTAACTCAGAGGACGCTGGGAAAGAGAAAGGAAGGTCAGTTAGGAGAGTGAGCAAGGACAGACAAACATTAGGCAGACAGATTAAAGTTGTGCCTTCTCCTTTGATGAGCTTTCTCCAGACATTCAGGGAGATGTTTAAAGCCTGCCTTCAGGCTGTTACCTACTAAAAACCAAATGCACACTTGGGAGTGGCGGATAATGCGGGCCTTGCGCAGAGTAGGTGTGCTCTGAGTAGATTCAGACACTTCTTACTAATTAGGAATGAAAGATATCTCATTACTATTCTTTACATTTGATTTCATGTTGAAATGATAGCATTTGTGATATACCATGATAGCTTTAAAATTATGGTGTTTTTTTTTCTCTTTCTTTTTCTTTGTTTATTTTTTATTTATTACCAGCTTTCTAGTCCCTCTTGGAGAAGGGCTATGTGCTCAGGGGATGTGCTTTAGCCTTTTTCTCCAGGTGTTACATCTGCCTGCATCTGCATGCTGTGACCTTTGAGGTCTGGGAGGCAGGGAGCTGGGGCAGGATAAGCAGACACTCCAGACTTCTGCTTCTGCCTCTGGGCTTTCTGACTTCTGCAGGTGCTCTCCCTAAGCTGACCTCCAACATAACCAGTCTTAAAATTCTGTTTACTCAGCGGGTTAAGCGCAGGTGGCACAAAGTGCAAGGACCAGCATAAGGATCCCAGTTCGAGTCCATGGCTCCCCACCTGCAGGGGAGTTACTTCAAAAGCGGTGAAGCAGGTCTGCAGGTGTCTATCTTTCTCTTCCCCTCTCAGTCTTCCCCTCCTCCCTCCATTTCTCTCTGTCCTATCCAACAACAATAACATCAATAATAACTACAACAATAAAACAACAAGAGCAACAAAAGGGAAGAAAAAAAGATCACTTCATTAAAAAATTCTGTTTACTGTGTTATATTACTATATGTAGTGAGCATGTGACCCTAATGTAGTGAATATATAAGTGTAGTGAGCATGTGACCCTAATGTAGTGAATATATAAGTGTAGTGAGCATGTGACCCTAATGTAGTGAATATATAAGTGTAGTGAGCATGTGACCCTAATGTAGTGAATATATAAGTGTAGTGAACATGTGACCCTAATGTAGTGAATATATAAGTGTAGTGAGCATGTGACCCTAATGTAGTGAATATATAAATGTAGTGAACATGAACTTGTAAACCTAGTGTACCTTTAGTAACCATAGTGCGCCTGCATGGTGTGATAAGACAGAGACATATGTGTGCATCAGCTAAGACGCCAACCCCAACCTTGATGATGGAGATGTAACTCTGAAACCAGAGGCCAGCTAAGTATAAATAGAGGCTCAGAAATCAGCTGGAGGAAGCAATTCCACCATTACTGAACGGGATGCTGCAGGTGGGCTAAAACCCTAAAGTACATGCCACCTGCCTCAGTAACAGCTTCCCAGCTGCCAGCGCCCCTCGCTAATCTGGTGGCACCAGCACAGCAAAGGCCCTCCTCCCGGGAACATGGCAACACTGCGGGTAGTGACCATGTCCTGAGCTTTACCTTCCAGCAACTACTAAGTAAGGAGAAGGTATTGGGTTCACTGTGCAATTTTTGTTTAACCAGATACGCGCTCTGAGTGAGTCCTTGGCTCTAATTCCTTGCTCGCGACATTACGAAAGAATTTTAAATCACCGACGTGGCTCACATCAACTTTTAGGGCTCATACAGAGTTGGAGTATGGACAGCTCCGTAAGGTGCCAGGAGAAATTGAGAACTGTGCAGACCTTTCTGCCTGCCCTCTGCAGTCGTCTTGGTACTGCTGGGCGCAGCTCTGAGGGGTGGGAGGCCTGGAACCTCAGTTATCCAGGACCCAGTCTAGGGGCGCTTTGTTTCTGATGTCCCTACCGGTGGGGAAGAACTTGTAGGTGGCACTGAGGAAGTAACAGGAAGGGCCTCCTAGGACACAAGGGAAGCACTCTGCACTGTGGGGAGCGCTTTAGGAAGGAGACCAGAAGCCCAACAAGGACAGATCACCTCAGCAGAGCAGTGGGGAGTCAGTCGGCTCAGGGGGTGAGGAGGACTGGGGACTGAAGAGAGGGGAGCACATGAAAGGCCATCTCTCCTCCTTCTGCAGTCTATCGCAGCATACACCCTGCATGCTTATTGTTTCCACGTGAAAGGCCATCTCTCCTCCTTCTGCAGTCTATCGCAGCATACACCCTGCATGCTTATTGTTTCTGCACCTACCTCACTTCTTTGAAACCGAAGGTGTGAGCTTTGCACACTTTGATCACAGAGTCATCTGTGACTGTTCCCGAGCTACATCATGAGAGGACTTGATCTCTCCCTCTCCCTCTCCCTCCCAGGGGCACTCCCCCCACGGCAGCCTGGGGAGTTAAGGGGCAATGGACCTGGAAAGTTGTCACCATTACTTGCAGAGCACAGATTCCAAGGAGCCTGGAGGTATTAGAGGCTGAGGAGAAGCTCTGGCCCTTGTCTCTGTCTTTTGCCCCCTTCCCTTATTGAGAAGCTGCCTGTGAGGGCCACTGTTACTTCCTATTGTCCTTGAAGCTCCTCCATACTGTAACCCAACAATTACAGCTACAGAGCAGCGGCCCCTTCTCCTTGAGAAACCAGTCTCCATGTTCTTAATTACCAGCAGTAGTTCTGTAAACGAAGGTCATGACAACCCTGAGACCCCAAATTTGCTTAACAGACAAGACTGCAGGACTGTAGTCAAGGACTGTGGTCCAAGAACCCCGTGACAAGCAAGCCTGAACTTAGGTGACCCCCCCAGTTCCCCCTCCTGATGTGCATAAAAATAATCTGACAAGCAAGTCTGAACTTAGGTGACCCCCCCAGTTCCCCCTCCTGATGTGCATAAAATAACCTGTCTGCCTCTCTTAACCTCACACGCCGCTACTGGGAGGTGCATGGAGCCCAGGCTTAAGCTTGCTTCAGTCAAGGGTCTTTGCTTTCACATGTGATTCTGGCCTCCTCTCTGTGGGATGGGATCTGAAATCTGGGCGTAACACTGCCACCGTCCCCACTTTCTCCAGCTGAGAACGGGGCTTGGGGAGGGGCACATCCAGGTGACGGTTTATGGGTCCCGTGTCCCCTCCGAGAATCTCACCGCCAGGGGTTACGAGGGAGTCTTCCTGCCCTTCCCATGCAAAGTCCTTTTTCCTAAACCCCACTCCAGTAACACAAGATACTCCTCCCTCCCCACTTCACTTCAGAATTGACAACCCTGGGCGTGGGGGCAGGCGGTGGCACCCCAGGCTGAGCGCACACAGGTTGCCAAGCTCAAGGAGCAGGGATCCACACCCGGTTCCCACCTGTAGGGAAGCCTCATGAGCTTCCCGTGAAACAGGTCTGCAGATGTGTTACCTTTCTAGCTCCCTATCTAGCTCCACCTCCCCTCTCAATTTCCCTCTATCCTATCCAAGAAAAGATAAATGCTCATGTTACAGAGCACAAGGACCCAGGTTCAAGCCCCTGGTCCCCACCTGCAAGGGGAAGCTTCACAAGCAGTGAAGCAGGGCTGCAGGCATCTGTCTGTCTCTTTCCTTCTATCCTATCTCCCTTTCCTCTCAATTTCTCTGTGTCGACCCAATAATGTTTATTTATTTTATTGTTTTTTTCATTGCTGTAGGTATTGTTGTTATTGATGTTGTTGTTGTTGGATAGGACAGAGAAATGTAGAGAGGAAGGGAAGACAGAGAGGGGAAGAGAAAGATAGACACCTGCAGACCTACTTCACTGTCTGTGAAGCAGGTCTGCAGGTGGGGAGCTGGGAATAAAAATATATTTTTTAAAATCAGGAAATAAAAGGGAAATGCTCTCTGGAAGCAACTGATTTAGTCATCAGACACCAAGCCCCAGTGATAACTCTGATGACAATAAAAAATAAAAATGAAAAAACAATTAAAATAATTAAACAGTAATTCATCTTATTTTATGAGGACAGAAATTAAGAGGGGAGGGGCACAGGGAAGGAGAGAGACAGAGAGACATTCATTTTCAAACAGATGTCTGGCCCTTTGCTGGCCCCATGATGCTGCTTGGAGGGATCCTTCAGCCAGCTAAGGACCCAGAGGGAGAGGATCTGCCCTGGCATTCCAACAAAACCCCTCACCTTGCCAAACACTGAACTACTCTTCATGCTGGGGGCAAATGAAAATGAATCCGCATATTCAATGAATGATTTTAGAAAATTGCCATATTAAGTTATTTCTTCACTATTTAAGAGAAGCCAGTTAAAAAGCAATACAAAACAATTCTTAGAACCAGCGTGTTGCATAGTTTGCTGGTCTGCCATGAAAAACCCACCCAGGCCTGAGACTGGTCCCCACCACCTTGAAGGAAATTCTGGTGCTGTGATCTCTCTCTCTCTCTCTCTGTCTCTCTCTCTTCCTCGTCCCCTCCCCCTGAAAATAAGAAAAGGAGAAAGAGGGGGAGGAGGGAGCAGTTCCTAAGCTGGCAAACTATAAACATGCAAAGACAAATGCAACTGGCAAGTGGCATGCAGAGAAGTGACCTGGGCTACAGTGAGTCGATCGCTGAGTGACTGGGGGGGGGGGAACAGCATGCATTTTTAAAGCCAGTTTTAATAAGATGCATTTAATTGTGTGCACTTTGGAGCCTGCCAAGCTAGGGGGAAGGGAGAAGTCCATCTGCGGGCAATTTCAAGGAGAGCAAATCCCACCTACTCCCTGCCTTGGCTCCATGGTTAATAAGAAAATGGATGGAGCTCTGATCTAAGTAGTCTTATTTGAACAGAGCACTATTGATTTCCTTATGACTCACTCTTCATCTCAAGGTCTTGAGAGGCAAGAGATCTTATTGAATGAGACATAATGCTGAAGTCCTGGTCATTTGTGGTCATGAAGCATCCCAAAGCACATGTTGTTCGAGACAAGGATGGTCAGCCTAAACCTCGGCCCTGCTCCCATCTAAGTAAGGACAGCCTAGCGACTAAAATTCTCCAAGCCTGTGCCACAGGGAACGCTGGCTTCTCTACCTTCATGTCATGAACCAGAAAGTTTTGGCTGTTTTGCAATTGCAATTACTGCCAACGTACACTGCTTAAGGATTTGCCCTTTGAGCCCACTGGATAGATAGCTGAAAAAATAAAACCCAGATGCTGGTGAAGCGAGTTTCTGGGTAGAGCTGAGGACTTGCATGTGTCCTGGACCCAGGGTTTAATATCCAGCACAGTATGTCGTAGATTTAAGCTGTGCCCTGGTTTCTCATTCATTGGACACATTATATATGCATATTTATATACATATATCTACACACATAAAAAGCTTGACATGTAAGGTCAGTGATAAGTCTGTCATGAATTAAGGATTTTATTTTCATAGGTTAGTACTCTACTGTATATGACAGACTCTTTATAAATCTAGTAACCTGTCTATATATTATGGTCTATGTCATTTATTAAATTAAAAAATTGGCTTACTTCAGCAAGCATCTATTGAGTACCTACTATGTAAAGGTACTTTTCCAAGTAACAAACATGGGCATACACTCTAAAACTTAACATTTTGGGAAGAGACAGGAAAGCTTGCTCTCTCAATGATCCAAGTCACCAACTTTATGAGCGAAGCAGACAGAGAAGGCAGTTTCCCACTACTCCGTAGGGCGTGGCTATGAAAGGGAAGTCAGAGAAAAGGGGTCTCTGCATGGAGAGGTGGCGGGCAGCAGTTAAGGGCAGCAGTTAAAGGTGGGGAGTACTGCCAGCAGAGGCAGAGGGGTGTGGCTGGGAGTGAGGCTTTCAAGAAAGACCAGAGGCCTTGGTTCTCAGTGTCTCAGAAATGATGAGACCTAACTGAGCTGCGGGTGTGCTTACTGTTCGTGGAACAGAGCTGCAAGGAGAAAGAACACGTAAAAACAAAAGCCTAAGGACACTTGCTTTCACACACTCTAACTTGCTCCCTGGGTTGCATCTTGATTTTCAGCAAAAGCTAAACACTGGAGAAATCCCACTGTTGCCTTTTCTTCTCTTTTAATTAAAATAATAAAGGCTTTTTTTTTTAGATTACATGTATATAAAAACTAAAGTTTTAAATCTTATGAATACATATGGCTGTGTAAATGTTGTCTTTGTTTTATCTATTGTTTTTATTGTTGTCAAGACTTGGCCACTCTGGGCTGAGGTCTTCAGAGAGAGAGCAACTGCAGTGGGGGCTGTGCTTGAACCCGGGCCACAGACATGCCTCCAAGTGAGATCTCTTGCTGCTTGTGAAAGTTCTTTAACATGTCCCCCCCCCCCTGAATATAGTTTCCTCTACCCTTAGATGAGACTTCTTGACTGTTAGCTATTCCTCTCACTTTCTTGTCTTCTGCCCTAACACATCAACTCTGTAAAGTGCTAGCCATATAAGTAAGAAGTGTGATTATCTACAAAACAGAAATGGCCTTGTAGAATCATAGTTTTTACTGCAGTGCCCCAACCCAGGACCCATCCATATAAAAATATGCAAATTAATGGTGTCCTGTCTTACCAGTCATTTCAAGAATTTTATATTTTGCTTATATGATTTTACATAAGGCCATTGAATTAATTAATTTTTTTTCTGTTTTTGCCTCCAGGGTAACTGATTGGGTCTCATTGCCAGCACTACAAAATTCCACTGTACCAGAAGGCAATTCTTTTCTTTCTTTTTCTTCCTTTCCTTTCCCTTCCCTTCCCTTCCCTTCCCTTCCCTTCCTTTCCTTTCCTTTTCTTTTTTTCCTAATTTTTATTAGATAGGACAGAGAGAAGTTGAGAGAGGAGGTGGAGAAAGATAGAAGGAGAGAAACAGAGAGACACCTGCAGCACTGCTTCATGGCCTAGGAAGCATCCTCCCTGCAGGGGGGGAGCAGTGGCTCAAACCCGAGTCCTTGAGCACTGTGATATGCCTGCTTAACTGGGTGTGCCATCATCTGGTGCCTTTTTACACAGAGAAAAATTTGCCCAGATTCGTTTATCGCGTGAAAGCAGATACAACTGTCCCCGTTGTTTTTCCTTGTGGTGCTAGAATAACTCCTGTGCGTGTATTTCTACAAACTGAAATGGTGGAGAATCTGTCTCCGGCAGCACTTGGACTAGTAAAGGAGAGATTAAAAAAGAAACACTCTTTCTCCAGTTGGTGCTGTGAACCCAGCCCTCTAACTTTGAGAGTGAACAAGTCGGAGACCTGCTTCTAGAGAAAGTGAGCATCTGCAGTGATTCTGGTTCTCGAATCATCTCACTTCAGTCCACGTCCTTCCATGAAATGTTGGTGAGAAAAGAACAAAATTGGTGAGAAAAGAACAAAATCCCAGCTGAAAAGAAGGAAACAACTGTGGGGTGGGGAGTTGTACGGCAGTGCAGAGGGTTAAGCGCAAGGACCAGCCTAAGGATCCCAGTTTGAGCCCCGTGAAGGTGAAGCAGGTCTGCAGGTGTCTATCTTTCTCTCCCCGTCTTCCCCTCCTCTCTCCATTTCTCTCTGTCCTATCCAACAATGACGACAGCAATAACTACAACAATAAAATAACAAGGACAACAAAAGGGGATAAATATTAAAAAACAAAAAAGAAGAAGAAGAAGGAGGAGGGAACTGTGAAGATCTGCTTTCCTTCTGAGGTTTGGCTGGCAGCCGCAGATGTCAAGTGAGGACTCTGGTGTTCACTGACCACTTGGTGTGCCTGTCCCTGTGAAAACCATTCCTCTGGACTGTGAAGTTGCTCTCAGGTGGGCTGACTGGGACAGGAGAGGTCTGCTTTTCATTTTCTTCCATTTTGATACGTGTGTTTTCCCTTGATTGCTAAATCAAAGATATGTGAATACATTCTGTCAACATGCTACAGAGGAGCACTGGTCCCTTGGTGGTGCACAGCAAGCCATTTCAGGGCGAGGCACTAGAGGGAGGATATGCAGGCAGACGTGTACTGTGGATGTTGGGGGGGGGGTCTGCACAAGAGGAGACACACAGGAGGGCACAGAGCAGCAGTCAGGGCACCTGAGGGCCACTGCCTACCTGTACTGGGCAGTCAAAACTAGTCAGCTATGGAAATGTCAGAAGGAAGTTGTGAGCATGCCCAGCAGAGAAACAGAAAGTCAGCTTCAAGTGCCTTCCAGTCCTCAAAAGCGCAAAGCCAACAAACAGTTATTTGGAGGAGAGCAAATCTAGGTGTTTGCATCACAGCACAGGGAGTGACTGTTCGGTATGGTCAGATGGGCACAAACGACAAATTAGTGGGTATTCCAGATAACTGGTTTGTAGATAAATGATCTTACATTTTGAAATCTTTGTTTTTCCACTTCTGCTCTCCTTAAGCTTTTCCAAATGGACGTATAGTAGGCACTGAACTAACCAGGTCAGGGACCCAGGGAAGGACACTCTTTTAAACTAATTCATACTATCATTTATTTTTCCCTCCAGGGTTATTGCTGGGCTCGGTGCCTGCACCATGAATCCACTGCTCCTGGAGGCCATTTTTTCCCCCTTTTGTTGCCCTTGTTGTTGATGCCTCGTTGTGGTTATTATTATTATTACCATTGTTGATGTTGTTCGTTGTTGGATAGGACAGTGAGAAATGGAGAGAGGAGGGGAAGACAGAGAGGGGAAGAGAAAGACAGACACCTGCAGACCTGCTTCACCGTCTGTGAAGCGACTCCCCTGCAGGTGGGGAGCCGGGGGCTCGAACCGGGATCCTTACGCCGGTCCTTGCGCTTTGCGCCACGTGCACTTAACCCACTGCGCCACCACCCGACCCCCTTCATACTATCATTTTCTTTACGCAATTTTGAATTTTAAGGAGAAAATCACGTCCTACACCAATGACAACAGTGAGGTCAAGGAGAATGAAAGGAGAAAAGAGCTTGAGCCTTGGGCTGTGGACCACAACTAAAGGTAAATAAATGGTGCTGCTGTTGTTGTTGCTGTTGATGGAGCTGTGTGAGCTCCACAGCAGTGAAACCGAGTGAGCAACAGCAGGGCAGCAGCAGGAGGAGGGAAGGCCCTGAAGAGGCCGGGATACACATAGCTGTTCTTCCACCGTATGGCCCCTCCAAAATTACAAGGGCAATAGTCCAACCAGGAAGAATGTGGAAAGCAACACAAAAGACAGATTGTAAGGAATGCATTTTTGCTCCACATAAAATATCTTCAGTGCCTCGTAAATCATGAAGACTCAAGCCCATATATGAGCACACACGTATGTACACGTGCATACCTGCTTCAGGATACAAAGGAAAAGGATACTGGGGAAGAGACTGTAGTTTTAAAGGTCTTTTTCTCTCTTTGGAACACGTTCTGGATTAAAAACAGCCGTATTTCAACTACTGAACAGTGTAAGCGTTTAAGTTATTTTCAATATTTCAGCCTTGCTTTACACTAAATTTGTATGAATTTTGACTGAAAACGTTTTGATCAATAGTCAAACGTTTTGACTGAAGCTAGTTTCCGTAATCCCCTGAAGCCTCTCTGACTCTCCTGTTACTAAGTAGCAGTGCATGATCCTCCCTTGTTTTCCTGTTAGTGAAAGTGCAGTCTGCCTCCACCTGAGTATGTCTTTACTATAAGATGGAACCAAGCAAGACTCCTTACTTGTGGGCCTAACCTATCTCACTTGCCTGCCCATTACACCTCGTTAATTTTCTTTTTTAAAAAAACTTTTTTTTTTTTTTTGGTCTCCAGGGTTATGGCTGGGTTCAGTGCCTGCACCACAAACCCACTGCTCCTGGAAGCTATTTTTTTCTTCCTTTTTGCTGCCCTTGTTGTTTTATCCTTGTTGTGGTTATTATTATTGTTGTCATTGATGCTATTGTTGGACAGGACAGAGAGAAATGGAGAGAGGAGGGGAAGACAGAGAGGGGGAGAGAAAGACAGACATCTGCAGACCTGCTTCACCGCCTGTGAAGTGACTCCCCTGTAGGTGGGGAGCTGGGGGCTTGAACAGGGATCCTTACTCCTGGTCCTTGCGCTTCGCGCCACCTGCGCTTAACCCGCTGCACTACCACTGTACTCCCCAGTTAATTTTCTCAAGACCTCAACTCCTCTGCCAAAGAAATGCCTGAAGAGTCTGCTTTGTAGCCTGGTAGACTTTTCTAAGGAGTAGACAGTCTCTGCCCTTGTATGTTGACTGAGCAGTGACAGCACAGAACTTCCCACCTAAATATATATATACATTTTTGCTATTACTTAGCTATTCCAAGACATTACTGGTGCAAAATACCCTTATAAACAAAGGGAATTAATGAGAGGTCTACTCACAGAGCAGAGGTCAGAGGTCAGAGGTCATTCTCCATATGCCTTCTGTGGGACAGCATGGTTGGTGGCCAAGTTACTTCTAGATCTTGTGAGTAGAAAGAAAATGACTGTATTAGTTCACCGTTAATACCGAATCTCCATGATGAGACGCCATTGCCTGTCCTGTTTTCTGATATTGGCAAGTCTCTTTTTGTCGCTTATATCTTTATCTTTTGCTCCAAAAGAATAAATCTGCCAAGGCTTCCTCACTTCTATTTAAAAAAGACCCTTGAGTTTCAAGTAACCAAGTTATTTTTAATTGTTTGTAATAAATAACAAAACAATAACATTTAGGAAGATTTCTACAAAAAGAAAAAAAAAACCCACAAATAAACACCAATCACTTCTCAAGAGTTTTACCACTCTTGTACGGTTTTTGCTTTTCATCTTGATTATTTTTTTTCCACACAGATTCAATTATTGCACTCCTATAGGATTGGTCTTAGCTTTCTACAACTGATTTTAAATTTTAAATACTAAAAAAAAAAGTCTTCATTCTATTAAATATTTACCAGCTCAATATTATATTCCATCTAGTTGACGTCTCATGGTATTTTAAATCATTTCAGTTCTTTTATTGAGAAAGCCTAGTTTAACAACGAAGCGTTCCAGTACTGACTTGATAAGATGAGGATTGTATATAGGACCAGCACTGTACAGAAACAAAACTGCCAGCACACGCTAAACGTCACACTGCTCCTATGACCACCTCACACACCACAGCCCCCGTCACTGAGTGCTTTTTTCCCTGCATGTTTTAGTAGATGAAGTTTAATTAGAACACATTCATACCTATTCATGAAGGTACTGACTGTCCCTTTAACAGAGCTTAATAGCTGGGACAGATACACAAGGGTTCACAGAGTTTAAACATTATATACACCAATGTTAGGATTAATCCATATAAAATCATGTCTTGAGTTTATAAAAACATTTTCAAAAGATGTCCTTTAGGACCAACTCCTTCTGCCCCTTCTCTCTACCAATCACCATCCTGAGCAACAGATGGCTTTTCTAGTCAATGAAAAATATGTCAGTCTACTAAGAAAGTGATACACATGGCTTCCAGAGTTCTAATTTCCCTTCCTTCCCTTCATCCCTCATTCCTTCCCTCCTTCCTTCTTTCCTCCCTTCCTTCCTTGGTGGAGACAGAGAGAAACTGACAGGGGAGAGGAAGATAAAGAGATAGAGAGACAAAGAGACACCTGCTGCCCTGTGTCGCCACTCATCAAGTCTCCTCCCCTACAGGTGGGGACCAGGGGCTTGAAACCAGGTCTTTGCACACCATGGTACGTCCAATTCACCAGGTGCACCACTACCTGGCCCCCAGAGTTTTAACTTCTTAACTTGTTTAAGGAAGAACGTGAAGAGGTAGTCTGATGTCATCATAAAAGTTTCATTCATAGCAGACTTGTAAAAACTCTATGACTGTCAATCAATAGTTGCACACTTTTATTTGATGTTTTATTCATAGGTTCTTATATGCCTAGCTTTCTTTACATCAAGTGTTTTTGTTCAGAATTTATTATTTTATATCTGTTAATCCCTAGTTGAATATTTGAATGTTGGCAGTGCCTTCTATTTGCATAGTCGCAGGTATTACAATAAAAATTCATAGGAGCCTTTTTAAACAAAACTTTAATATAATTCTTCAAACACTGCATTAAACTGAAATATGCCTGCTTTGGGTAAAATCTAGAATCATAAAAATACTATCCAGTAACATTATTCTGGCTTACATTCAGCTCTAAAATCAACCTGTTAGAGATGTAGAGTCACCTTCATAATAAAAAATTAAATATAAAATTCTGATTGATCTCCTTCAAAATGTGAATCATCTCCTTCTAAATGTCAAAACAAGAACACAGATTTGCGTATTCCACACTCCAGTGTCTGGAATTCTAAGGGCAGTTAGTGCATTCTCTCACTTCCCACCCCTCACAATGCCTTCCCCACAGCATCCAGTAAATGCAGTGAGCAAGCCACACCTAGCACTCTGCCTTCTACAAATGCTGGACTTAGAGGCTTCAGGACTTTGGCTAGGAAACGCAGTGTATGAAACAATTTCCAACCTACACAGAAGTCTAGGATGTGTTAAAGTGAGTGGATCTCGGCGTTCTTCATCTAATGAGACGTCCAAGTGAGCAGCCAAGGTTGTGCTGGCTCGCCTTGGACTCCACCCAAGGTAGTGAGTTACCAGGAGAAGCACAGGTATCCTTGTTACATCTTCACTCTAAACAATGATTCATCATTAGGGAAAAGATAATTCCTGATACCAAAGCAAATCTCCACTGTAGACTCCTGTTATTGTCATCATATCAAATAATAACAAAGTAAGTAAGTAAAAGTCAGCCCAGGAGGTGGGGCGAAGGAGTGTTGGTTGGACTCCCAAGCAGGAGGTCTTGTTTAAGACCCAGCAGCTCACACAGCTGAGTGACGCTCTGGGTCTCTCTCTTTCTCTTCCTCTCCCTCTTCTCTTCTCTCTCATTAAACAGGCCTTAAAATAAATGAATAAAAGTTAGTGTGCTTCACTCCAGAAGTTGTGGAAACGTGGGTGGATAATTCTGGGAGTTCTGATTTGTCCAAATGCAGTGGAACAGGAGGTGTTTGCCCTTTGCAGCAGAAAATACTGCAGTCAAACTCAACTGCAAGGAGGCCAGGAGCCCCTTGCTACCCACACACGCATTTCAGCAGAAAGCCTTGTAGAGCTTCGAGTGCTGGCTTCTCCTGGAGGTCTGGCCATGGAGTGCTGGGTAACTCCAACAGGAACTGGACATATCCACACTGACACCCAAATCAACTTTGTCCTGCTGGGACCACACAGAGGGAGGAAGACACGTGCTGAAGACCCTGAGCTGAAAGTAACTCCCTGTTTGGGCAGAGCAACAGTCCTGTCCTGTCTGCTTGCTGGGCAGCAGTGGGAAGGCAGAGCCCTGAACTTCCGTATCCCTCTGTGCTCACTCTGCCTGAGAGCACCCCCCACTTCTCGAAGAAGCCCAGGTTTTGGCTGTGAGGTTATGTAAAGTGAATCTCCAACCTAGAAGAGACCATTTTTGGCACTGAAAGGTAAGGCCTGTTATACAGATCAGTTGTAAATATCTATGGAATAAGAAGTAATCATAGCATATATGTACAGCCAGGAGCTATTTGAGTGTATCTGTGAATGGGGAATCTGAAGAAAAAAAAAAAGAAGTAATGGTTTGCTAATAAGGAAAAGTAACCAATTTCCATAAATCAGGAAGACCTCATTATTTCAAAGGCATTCACTTGGCCAGATCAATGGGTCTAAAAATCTCTGTGTTCATATATGTATACTGCAGACACTTGAGGGCCAAGGAAATTTCAAAAGCTCACAAGCAAAATGGCCTGGGCTGTTCTAAACTAAATGCCGTCCACCCTCACCTGAATTTTCACTGTAGAAATCAACTTCAGGTGGAGGTGGATTGACCTAGTGCTTCTCTTATCAAAACAGGACAGCAGGTGGCTGTCTACCATGATGGACCACAGACTGATTCTCAATTAAAAAAAAAAAAGAGGCAGGAATTTCCTGCCTAGGAAAATGTACAAGTCACACTGAGCCCACGGGCAGTTTAGATTACAAACCCAACACGACCAAATGTGACCAGGGACATAAAATCAAAACTGTGTACATAACATTTGCTCCGGCATCACTCCCAGAGGGCAGTGGGAGTCGGAAGGATTAAGAATTTGGAGGTTGGGAAGGGACATGTTTGCAGATATGCTGGGAAGGCAGGGAGTTGGGGGTCAGTCAGCAAAGGAGGACACAACAAAGTGAGCATCCCTGGAAATAAACGGAAGCTAAAATGTCATTCCCTGATGGAGCTACAGAAGTGCTGCTGCCTGAGCACAGCCTTTTCTAGCAACTTGTGAAGCCCACCACCTCCTTCACACGGGTCTGTCTACCCTCCCTGCGGGGGGCTCCTCTGTCAGCACAAGCCCTCCTATTCTGTCAAAGTCTCACCTGTGGTGGAAATCTCCACATGCTTCTTGCTTAGCCGACCTTTGTTTCATGATTGATTGATGAGAAGAAGGGGACAGGGAGAACCATAATGTCACTCTGGAGAGTGAACTGGGACCTCGTGCTTGTGAGCCCCGTGCCTGAACCACTGTGCCAACTCCTAGGCCACCAGTGAGGCTCTTCCTAGTCCCCTTGGCTACAGCCCCCTCAAGAGAGCACCTACAAAATATGGAAACCTTCACAAGCACCTCAGTTCCCCACCCAAAAGCCACATTAATTACAGACTCATGTGCTACTGGTGCTAAGGAAAAAAGGATGTATCCATAAGCCTATGTACAACCAAATAAAACCATGGTACCCTGTGACAGCAGGGGTCATGCTCAGATCTGTCCTGCCCAGTCTGCTTTGTTCCCCCATCCTATAGGCCCCTTGGTCCTGCCTAACTACCACAGAGACAAGCCAGGTGTCTTTTTCCTATTCAGCCAGGATCTGCAGCCTTTTAAACCCTATCTGTTGACGGCATTGCACTCAGGAAAGGGAAAAGACTTTATTTCTACCTGTTCCAGATTAAAATCACTTGCCAGCAGTAGTTTTCCCACATGCCTTTTCTGGGCCTTCCAGGGAATCTGTTTCACCCCTGACTCCATCCACATGCTTCAGTGTAAGTAAGCGGGACGTCAGTAACAGCTGGCCAGGTGCATCCAGGCGCCCCAGAGAGCCAGAACTTCCTGATAAATCCCTCATTTTTGCCTGACCCACGTATTGTCGGGAAAGCTTGAAATTCTGTACTTAAACCTAAGAGACCTTTCAGACAGCCACCTTTCTTTTAGAAACAGTCGTTAATATTTCCTGGTATATGTGAAGAAAAAGGACATGGTATTTCACCGAAAACCAAACAACACCTCTCATCTCTAAACAGAAACTCTAGATCAGCTCTCCCAGGAGAAATGATACTTCCTTGCAACTTGCACAACGCTCTTCCTTGAAGACCTAGCCTAACGCAACACGCTGGACACTGAGGCGAGATCACTCAGGCCCTGCAGCCCTGCTCTTCCAACAGTGTCCCCCAGGCCCGGGTGCCTCTCCTGCACCCAGCATGGCCCCTCCACTACAGGTGCAGGCTGGCGGAGTCTTCTCCTCCTTAAAGGGATAAAAACATTATGACAGGAAAAGCAAATAGAAAATCCACAACTGAAGGAATTCAGTTTTCAGGTCTTGGCCAGCGAGCACATTCTTTTATGAATTATTTATAAATTAATTAACATAGCATAAATCACATATTTCTGATGGATACAGATGGGGCTCTTACTCACAGTCCACCGGGAAGGACAGTTTAGCTCTGACCTTAAAGTGCTTAGTAATTGCTATTTAGTACAACAGCTGAACACTGCAATATTGCCTATTTTGCAGCCCAAATTGAACCAGCACCATGTCGATTAGCGTATGCTAAAGCCACCTCTGGTCGATTCTCTGGCTGGTGAAGCAGCTGCACCAAGTAACTGATTTCTCGCTGGGCGCTTCAAGGCAGGAAACCTCAGGAGTGAAAGCAGGTATACAACCCTGAGAGTGCAGGACACCCACATATTGGTGGCGAGCATGTGAGCACTGATGTGACCAGGGCATGTGTCCAGAGCCTGGCTGCCTGTGCCTGGCTTCTTTCTTTCTTTCTTTCTTTCTTTCTTTCTTTCTTTCTTTCTTTCTTTCTCTCTCTCTCTCTCTCTCTCTCTGTCTCTCTTTCTTTCTTTCAATATTTATTTATTCCCTTTTGTTGCCCTTGTTTTATTGTTGTAGTTATTATCATTGTTGCTATTGATGTCATCGTCGTTGGGTAGGATAGAGAGAAATGGAGAGAGGAGGGGAAGACAGAGAGGGGGAGAGAAAGACAGACACCTGAAGACCTGCTTCACCGCAGGTGAAGTGACTCCCCTGCAGGTGGGGAGCCCGGGGCTTGAACTGGGATCCTTACACCAGTCCTTGCGCTTAACCCTCTGCACTATCGCCCGACTCCCCTGGCTTGTTCCTTGGCATGCTGTTCAGCCTAATAAAGTCTGCCTTCAGATTGCTTTCATGCTTGGGTGGAGACTGATCGCAAGTGCACTCAGACCCGGTGGAAGCCCTCTGAGCAAGCGAGGGAGCAAGGCTCTGCCTGCTTAGATGGGGCAGGAGGGAGACCTGCACATGGATCTGCTGCTGGGAGAGCAATGACACAGGGGCGGGCAGAAGGGAAGGCCTAGAAATCAGAGTGCAGGAGAGCCAGCCAGACAAGGAGTACGGGAGAGAGGACAGGAGGGGGAGGGACGCTGGCTCTGCAGCCAGCTACTTGCCACAGGACAAGATGGAGCAGAAACACTGCCAGCGCCTTGTGTATATTCTCTCATTTTCTAAGTTGCCGTGATGCGTTACTAGGAACTTGGTGCCTTAGAATCAAAGAATTTGTTTCTCAGGGGCCAGAGGGCAGCTCAGTCAGTACAGTGTACTTGTTGCAAGCCTAGGAGGACCCAGGTTCAAGCATCCAGTCCCCAACTGCAGGGCAAAAGCTTCTTGAATGGTGGAGCAGTGCTATAGGAATCTCCCTCTCCCTCTACACACACACACGCACACGCACTCACACACACACACACACACACACACCACACACATATGCACACACACACTCCATAGAGTTTATAATTCATAGACCTGATTTCTGTTGATAACATAGAGAAGTGTTGCTAGAAGGAGGGGGATGGTACAGGCACCCAGTGCCAGCTCTAACTCAGGTGCCAAGAAAAGAAAAGGGAAGGGAAGAGGAGGAAAGGAAAAGGAAAGAAGTTGTCCTATGTTGTTAAAAATTCGTAAGGCTCTTGCCGGGTCGGCTTGCTTCACAGGCGGGTAACAGAGACGCGGAGACAACGGCTGGGCAGGGAAGCTGTATTTCTTTATTCAGGAACAACGATTCACAAACTAAGACAAACTAATCACCAAACAGAACTCGGCTGTCTCTTTGCGGCGGCACAAGCACTCTCCCTTACTCTTGAACTCAGGAACCGTCTCTTACTCTGGAACTCAGGAACCCAGGAACTCTGGAACTCTGTCTCTCTGGCACTCTCTCTTACTCTGTAACCCTGAAACTCTCGAACTCAGGAACTCTCGAACTCTCGTACTCTGAAACTCTGGAACTCTCTTACTCTCAACTCAGGAACCCTCTCCCGGGGTTCCTTTGGGCGGGGGCCAAGCAGGCCCGCGAAATTAACAGGACTGATCCAATTCTCTTGGCGGGGGGAGGGCTAGGACAAACCAATGTAAAGCATACGACAATTCCCCCTTTTCTTTTTAACTAAATGACTATAGTATCAAGGGTGTGGGGTGAACAGAAACATATATAAGAAAAACCAGCATGTTGCCAAGGGAAGGCCTGAGGGGGCCATATCTGAAAAAAAAAAACATTTCTTGCCTCTGGGGAGCTACTTGCCTCGACGGGCAATTGCATGGGGGCAGGGAACGGCCTAGGGTCCCAAAGGCAGCTGGCTGCAACTTATTTACTATGAAACAAAACTTGTTATTAGCATATCTACTGTACGATCCAACGTTTCTAATAGAGAAGGAATTTGAGACTTTTACATATCAACAATGTCTTTTAACCTTTTGTTACACCCATTCAAGATGGAGACACACCCTAGGTGTGGGCCCGAGAGGAAACCTCAGGCATGAGAATAATTAGCATAGCCATTGTGCGATCTACCATTTCTAATAGAGAAGGTAGTGTTTTACATATCAACAAGTCTATTTAACCTTTTGTTTAGACCAACTTAGTTAAAATATATTGATTGTTAACTAATTTTTACCTCAGACTTTAAATGTAAGTTAATTTTATCTTTATGAGAATTATATTGAAAACCTTTTTCATTTAACTTTGACTAGTAAGAATTTAGCCTTAAAGCTACTGTTTACCAAACTTTAAACATACACATAAACATGGTCATTAATACACAAGGAGAGAAACCTTTGTTACGAAGACATGTCATTTTAAACACGAATTTAAATCTGTACTGTCTTAGTTGTTGGGGGGGGCGGGTTTCACCATCCGGAGGTGGCTTCCCACGCAGCTTCACTTTTAGGAATTGCAGGTTGCGATCTCTGCACAAATCTCTGCATACTCCAGCTTGTCTGCCTTCAGACCGGACCGGCGGCTGGAGATCTCGTGTGTCCAGTTTCGGCAGGGAGCCCGGGGGTCCAGGAGGCCCGGGATGGTTCCAGAATTCATAGAAAGAGGGCAGGCAGGCCAGCTTTGCAGAAGGCGTGGGCCTAGGTGCCCAGGGGTGGCAGCCATGATGGGCCGCCGCGGCCCTGCCCCATGGCCCTGTCATGTCTGCTGCCCTGTTCGCAGTGGCCGAGCAGCGTGGAGGGATCACGCGTCCAGTGCCCTGCGCCACGCGGTGGAGAGCCGGCTCCTGTGGGCTGGCCTCGGGCTCTTGCATGTTGGCCACGGGCTCTTGCGTGTTGGCATAGGGCTCCAGCATGTTGGCATTGGGCTCCTGGGGCTTTTGTGTGCTGGCGTAGGCCTCCTGCGGGCTGCGGGGCTGCGGGGCTGCAGGCGCAGTGCGCGGGGTTGTCTGGGCGCAGCCGGCTGGCTGGCTGTTTAACCAGGTGGAAACAGCAGCTCCGTGCCTTGCCTCCCTCCCGCTGGCACTTCCCGACTCTTCTGGCTGTTTTGAGTTCGCCCAAGCGAGTGGGAACCACAGAGTGGTCCAGAGATAAATGTTCCAGAAACAGCAAAACAGTCTCATGAAGAAAGAGCAGAGGCCTTTGGAGATCTCTTCACAAGCAGAAGAGAAGGCCATCGTGCATAGGTAGCCAAATTGTCTTTACTTATCTGAGAGATGCGCAGGTCAGGTCCATGTGGGCGCCCCCTTTCAACCAATCCTGGCCCTACACGTCACCCCTGGTTGTCGCCCAATAAAAAGCCCCCTCACCCCTCCCCTCTCTCTCTCTGGGCTCTCGGCTCTCCCTCTCTGAGGTCTCGCTCGCTGCTCTCCCCCCGTGGTCGGCCATTGCTGGCTGGCTCCACGTGGTCTGAACCAAACCTCCCCCCCCCCATCCTATAATGAAGATCTGTGTACCCCTTTGCTCTGGACGTCCGCTCTCTTCTCCGCGGTGCAGCCCGACACCAGACCACCTCAACAACAGTCCTAGATGGTTTATTTTCTCACAATGTAACAGGCCAGAAATTCGGAATCAGGAGAGGCAGGCTGGTTCCTTCTGGAGGCTCTGAGCCAGAAACACTCCGTTTTCTGTTTCCGTAAGTTAGTGGGTGCCTCGTCTTACACTGGACCTGGCTTCAGACCTTCACACGGAGGATAGGCCTTTAAGAGTCAAGCCGATTTCCCCATAATTAGAGTATAGCTTTATTGGGAGAGTCCACACTGCAATGATTCCAACACACAAGTCAGAGTGGCAGAGGGTGGAGGGAGGGGAACCCTCCAGTGTGGCACTGGTAGCTCTGGCGAGGCTAGCAGCAGACTCTGAGGGGTTTCCCTGCAGAAAGAGAAGCAGCTGCTTCTCTCTCTCTCTCTCAAGGCTGCTGATCACACTGAGGGCAGAGGTGGGCCAGGGGCTTCAGGCCTGTGATCACGACCAGCGGGGGCGTTGCTTCCCCCAGGGTCAGGCCTCACTTGATCTGGCTTCATGGACTCGAGGTTGCCTTAGAAGGATAAGTCACTCTGTCCTCTCCTCTGCATCAGGGTAGTGTGGGGGCTGGGGACAGGGGAGGGGGCTGCTCCTTAGTCTAGTGTAGCCTTATCTCTGTCCTCAACTGTTATATCTTCAAAGACCTTATTCTCAAATACCAGAATATTTATGAGTTCAGGTTGGCATAATCTTGGGGAGAAACTATTTAACCAAATGCATCTGATTCGTTAGAAAGCCTAGAAACAAATCATTCCGTCATTTCCAGATATTTCCTTTTCTTTCTTTTTCTTCTTCTTTCTCTTTTTATTTTTATCTGGCCTCCAAGGTTATCGCTGGGGCTTGGTACCTGCACCAAGAGTCTACTGCTCCTGGTTGCCACCTTTTTCCATTTTTGTTGTTGTTGAACGGCACAGAGAAAAGTTGAGAGGGGAGGGGGAGACAGAGGGAGAGAGAGAAAGACAGACACCTGCAGACCTGCTTCATAACTTGTGAAGTGAACGGGGGCTGGCTCACATGGCTGAGTAATCCCACTGCAGGTGGAGAGTCAGGGACCTGAAATGGGATCCTTGAGCCAGTCCTTGCACTTCGTACTATGTGCACTTAACCCTGTATGCTACCACCTGGATCCCCAGATATTTCTTTTTTTTTTTTTATTGTTGTTGTAGTTATTGTTGTTGTTATCGATGTCATCATTGTTAGATAGGAGAGAAATGGAGAGAGGAGGGGAAGACTGAGAAAGGGAGAAAGATAGACACCTGCAGGCCTGCTTCACCGCCTGTGAAGCGACTCCCCTGCATATAGGGAGCCGGGGTTCAAACCGGGATCCTTATGCCGGTCCTTGCGCTTTGTGCCACCTGCGCTTAACCCGCTGCGCTACCGCCCGACTCCCCCCCAGATATTTCTTAAGGGAAATCTCCAAGATTTCTTGCTCTCCCCCACACCCCATGTAAAGCCTGTGACTTGCATCTCCCTATTAGCCGCATTTGAGGGAAAGTTAATGTCATTCCAGCATAGCAAACAAACAACAAAATAACAGTCAACCTGTCACACATTATCCTTTGCTAATCAGTGAGAACTATGAATTACAACTCACGGAGTCAACAGAATTGTAATTGCTCCTTTTCATCTTGTCTGCCAGGCTTCCTATCTCATTTAGAAAATGTATAAGTGAAGCAGACTATATGGACCAGAAAAGAGAAAAACATACAACAATGTCTTTTTCCAGAATTTTAATTGAATATGTGATCTCCTGGCCAGTAGGGACTCTTACTTTTGTTAAATCTCAGGTGGAGCAGAAAATATTGATAGAAAGGAAATATTATCATTCTGGGGAAAATGTTTGGCTACCTACATTTATTTTGAGAAAAAGATCTGAGTTACATTTATTTTACAGAATAGATTGAAAATCACTATGTTAAAGTCCATGAAGGAATTATTTCACTCTCTTGCTCGGGGAAGAAAATCAAAAGGCACTAATAATGCTTCAAGTTGCGCTGATACTCGGATGAAATCCCCAGTCATAAGAAGTCACAGAGAAGCTGCAGGCTCTGAACGTGGCTGTCACCTGGTCTCCAGGGGTGGCTTTCAATTAGCAGCGCAGAAGCTTGGCAGGAATGCCAGAGGACTATAGCACTGCCTGGATTTTTTGTTTTTCTTTTCTTTTCCATCATTGACAACAGACCATGATTCAATAGGTCAACTTGTTGAAATTTTAATCTCTGAGTTTCCAAAATGTCACATTAAGAGAAAAAAAAAAGTACCAACAGCAAATTCTAGTGTTTCCTCCACAATGATTTGATGAAGACGATGATATCTGCATTGTCTAAGGATAAAATATCATCTTCACATTGGAAGGAATAATTTAGCATCTTTAATAGAACCTCAGTTCACCTGCTTTTGAAAGAAAACAGTAAGAGGGAGACGTCTCATCAGCAGAACACAAGATTTGCAGGCACGAGCTCCTGGGTTCCATTCTCTGTAACACAGATGCCAGAGCTGAGTGGTGCTCTGATCTCTCTCTCTCCCCTTCCCTTCCGTCCTCCTTCCTTCTCTCTTTAAATATAATGGAGAGAAAAGAAAGCAGAAAAACCTGCCAAATGTGGAAGAGCTGCCTAGCAAACACAATGGAGGAAAACAAGACGAAATAAAGAAACTGCCTCCTATCTCAACTTCCATCACCCTTACCTACACGTCAGGATGTAAGAGATAAACCTCCAGGGTCACAAACCAGTCCAGCTCTACTGTCTGCTCTGTGTGCCCCCAAGCACTCACTTTCTAATGAACCTACTATTCCTCCTCTCGAGTTCCCAAATGTCTTCCCAACAGCTCTTTCACTAATATGGGAGAGAGGAAAACTAAAACAAAATCACACATCTAGGGAAAGCAGGGTTGGTTTGGTTGGGTAGAATGGTTAATTTGTACAGTGATATACCATGTAAACATTTCTCTCTCTCTCTTTTTCTTCTTTTCCTTCCTTGCTACCACCAGGGTTATTGCTGGGACTTGGTACCTGCATGACTCCACCATTCTGGTGGACACTTTTATTTCCTGTTTTCCCAGGATCAGAGGCACAGAGAGACAGAGCTACACCTGCAGCACTGCCATACTGCTCATAAAATCTGCCCCGTGCAGGAGGGGACCAGGCACTCAGGCCAGGACCTCTGGCATGGCACCACGTGTGCTGTGCTGCATACACGACCACCCAGACACTAGTGTAAAAACCTGAAGGAAATTAAATGTGATCTTCTAGATATGTCCCAGATATTCCTGGACATTGTGGATGCCTAAGTAAAGGAAGGCAGGGGATTGGGTGGTAGTGCAGAGGGTTAAGCACACATGGCACAAAGCACAAGGACTGGGTAAGGATCCCGTTCCAGCCCTCGGCTCCCCACTTGCAGGGGGTTCACTTCATGGGCGATGAAGCAGGTCTACAGGTGTCTCTCTCTCTCTCTCTCTCTCCACCTTTTCTGTCTTCCCCTCCTCTCTCCATTTCTCTGTCCTATCCAACAACAACAACAGCAGTGACAACAATAACAACAAGAGAAACAACAAGGGCAACAAAATGGAGAAAAATGGCCACCAGAAGCAGTGGATTCACAGTGCAGGCACCAAGCCCCAGCAATAACCCTGGAGGCAAAAAAAAAAAAAAAAAAAGAGGAAGGCAAGTCTGTTCTCAGTGCAGTGCTCAGGCTGAAGATCTATGCAGTGTCTGCCCTGAGCCCAGTCACCTGGCTCACAGGCCAAGCCCAGCCCCCCAGGGCAAAGCTTCTGCTGCACCCAGTGCTGGGCTTCTGATTTGCTGACTTGCTCTCACACAGCTAAAGTGACTTTATTAAACATGGGTCACTTAATTACGTTGGAATAAAACATTTAATTAAATCCCATTAATACTCTGAGGTGGTTTTTATTACATAGGGGAATTTTTTCTAAATAGAAAATCACAAATACATAAACAATATAATAAAATACTGCCCTTTCCCCCCTTAGAATCTATGGCGCTCTTAGGAATCTATACCAGCAGTTGTCTCGAGTTCAAGACCTTCCCTTCCTCTAAAAATGAAACTAGAAATCTGGCCCCTTAAGTCTGCCTTCACAGGCTGAGCTATGATGCTGAGCAGAGTGAAACACAGTCCAGAAATGCAGGAAGACCTCACATCACTTACAAAGTTGTTGTTAGAAACTGCAATGCATCCTACAGGTTTCCTCATTTTCCTTTATGAAAACCGCAACTTTTTAGAGAGCCCAGGACTAAACCCACATGCGTAGGCACATCATAATCAATAAAGAGGCCCAAACTGTCCAAGGGGGGAAAGAAAGTCTCTGACAAGTGGCACTGGGTGACTCGGACAAGCACATGCAGAAAAATGAAACTAGACCACCACCTAACACTATGCACCCAAATTAACTCAAAAATGGATCAAAGATATATAGACACTAGACCCGAAACGACAAGATAGATAGAATACATCAGTCAAAGAGTTCAGGACATTAACAGTAAAGATGTACTTGGAGAGTTCACCCCATGGGCAAGGGAAATAAGAACGAGAATGAGCAAAAGGAAGCGTATCAAAGTGAAAAGCTTCTACACAGCTAAGGAAAACTCCGTAAGTATAAATACTACCCCAGCAAATGGGAAACCTATGTGCCTGTGACACTTCAGACAAGTGGGATGATATCAGGCATGTGTGAAGAATTCACACAGGTCGAGAAAAAGAACAGTCCAATAAAAAGTGGTTCTCTGGGGAGTGGGACAGTAGCGCAGCGGGTTAAGCGCAGGTGGTACGAAGCACCAGGACCGGCGTGAGGATCCAGGTTCGAGCCCCCGGATCCCCACCTTCAGGGGAGTCGCTTCACAGGTGGTGAAGCAGGTCTGCAGGTGTCTGTCTTTCTCTCTCCCTCTCTGTCTTCCCCTCCTCTCTCCATTTCTCTCTGTCCTATTTAACAACGATGACATCAATAACAATAACAATACCTACAACAACAATAAAAAACAACAAAGGCAACAAAAGGGAAAATAAACAAATATTAAAAAAACAACAAGGGCAACATAAAGGAAAATAAATAAATAAATAAATAATTTTAAAAAGCGGTTCTCAAAAGAAGAGCCAGGCATGACCTACAGACACATGAAGAACTGCTCCACTTCACTTATTAGAGAAATACAGATGAAAACCCCACTGAGATCCCAACTCACACCTGACAGAATGGCTTCCTTGGATAAACATGAAAGGACAGAAGTTTGTTGGAGAGGCTGTGAGGAAAGGGGACTCTGCTTCACTGCTGGGGGGAGTGCAGATTGGTGCAGCCACTCTGGAGAAGAGAACAGTGTGGAGAATCCTTAAGCAAATATAAATGGAAATACCTAATGAGCCAGCAATTCCACTCCTGGGCATTTACCCAAAGGATATCATAACACTGACTCAAAGGCATATATGCAACCCCCACCACCACCACCACCACCATGATCATAGTGGCTTTATTCACAATAGCAAAAATCTGGAAACAACCAAAATGCCCTTGGCAGATGACTGGATAAAGAAGGTATGGGACACATACTCAATGGATTATGGCTCAGGATTAAAAAAGATGATATTGTGTCTTCTGGGGTAAAGTGGATGGAACTGGAGAAGATGATGCTCAGTGAGGCCAGTCGGGAGAAGGTCGAGTACACAATGGTTCCACTCACATGTAGAATATAGAGACCTGAACATATGAATGCTAGAAAAATGTCAGCCTGTAGCTAAGACTGTAGAGAACTATTGTGGACATCTATGGGGGTGGGGATGGGCACGCAGACCTTTGGTGATGGGAGTGGTGAGAGAAAGCAAAGGAGGGAGTAGGGCAGTAGAGCAACTGATTAAGCGCAGGTGGTGCAAAGCGCAAGGACCGGCATAAGGATCCCAGTTCAAGCCCCCAGCTCCCCACCTGCAGGGGAGTCGCTTCACAGGCAATGAAGCAGGTCTGCAGGTGTCTGTCTTTCTCTCCCCCTCTCTGTCTTCCCCTCCTCTCTCCATTTCTCTCTGCCCTATCCAACAACAAAGACATCAATAACAATGATAACAATAACTACAACAATAAAATGAGGGCAACAAAAGGAAATAAATAAATATTTGAAAAAAGGAGATAATAGTGAATTATCCACAATATTCATCAATATTGTATTTTATCAGTGATTTCTAAAACAAAAATTATAAGTAAAATATACACTTGAAATAATGCAAAGGAATAAAATAAAATAAAATTGAAAATGCAACTTTTTTTTTCATATCCTCCCACTTGCACTGAACCGCCTACCAAGAAGAACAAAGCACCTTTCCTAAGTGCCTGTCGTAGTGTCTGATTTCTTCCTCTGAGTGTGCATACGTGGCAGAAGATTTAACAGACAGGCGTGGGGGGCTGTGGGTGAGGGCCATCCTACACCTTGCATGGGGATGCCTCTCTGCAGAAGGAAAGGCACTAGGTAAGGAAACAAACACAATGCGCATTTCCGGATTTTCTTCTTGCTGTGAAAAGCCTGGGCTGGCAGAGGGTCTATTTGTGATAGTGGTGGCTGCCTGACCCGCCAGTTGACTTTCCCACCCCCAGTGTGATGAGCAGTGTCCACACTCTCTCCTAATTCTTGCTTCTTTCTTAAAGACCAAACCATCAGGCCATTTTCTGGCCTACAAATGCCCTGCCCCTCCTTCCGAGCTTTCCTCTGTGGGTTCAGAGACAAAGCTTCTGTATTATGTTACTCTTCTCACCAACTGCATCCTCAACTATCTTCTTTCACATTTTTTTAGTACTGAATCACCAAGGTACACGAGCACAACCACCCTTGCAACAATGGCCAGAGCCGCTAAACCACTCCTATTTTGTGCTGCATACGCCCACCTAAAAAATGCATACAAATCCGTTAACTTTTATAAAGCTAACCCAGTGATGCTCCTTTGATGCGTTCGATTGACAGTGGTTTTGAGGCACCTCTTGAGATCAAACTGACCTGGGTTTTATGCCACAGTCCATCAAAGTCTGTGAGCAATGGGGGTTACAGCTCAAGTTTGAAATAAAGTTGACCTAGTCTTTGTTCTACCTCCTACTAGTTGTGCACTGTGGGCAAGCAAGTTCATAGATTCATTGTTCAGGTTCTTCATCCATAAAGCAAAGGATTAAATTTGGTGCAATGAAGGCTGAACTGAACATAACACAAGAGATTCAGCAGCATGCTCCAGAAGAATGGGCGGACAGGGCAGGAATACTACTGCTGATGTTTGTAAAATGCTAAGAATAGCCGTCTGTCCATTGCCAGTGGCAGCACGTGTATGGATGGCTCAGCGCATGTGCCCTGCTTCAAGGACCTTGGGATGGGAAATGAGCACAGGCATTTCCAAAATCTCCACCGAGCACTGAGGCACAGTGGGCTGGAAGGTAAGGAAGGTGTCCTGTTTGAAGCAGATCGTCTTCCCTGGCCTCATCTGTATGAAAATGGTGCATGGTAATTAGTCCAGTCACACTTGTAATCAATCAGCTTCCATGAAGCTTC
Source organism: Erinaceus europaeus (assembly GCF_950295315.1). Taxonomy (NCBI): domain Eukaryota; kingdom Metazoa; phylum Chordata; class Mammalia; order Eulipotyphla; family Erinaceidae; genus Erinaceus; species Erinaceus europaeus. The sequence goes on from NC_080181.1 coordinate 2,979,027, forward strand.
TGCTGAAGCCTTGTTCCTCAGGTTGGAATGGCCTTGCACACATTGGCTGATTTAAGTATGGACAGCGAATGCTCAAAGACAGTGGGTTCACTGCCAAGATTTTGATAACAGACACAAAGAACCTCCCCACAAAAGCTTCCCTCCCCTGCTTCTTCAACAAGCACCAGGTCTAGAAAACATTCTTTATAAAACGTTAATTTGATGCTTCCTAGACACAGGGAGCACAGGAAATGAGAATCCTTTTAATTATTTCTATCCTCAATGCCCAAACACAATAAAAATGTAGTGTCAGAGGGAATCAAGCACCAGAAAAAATGATTACTTGAAGACAACATTGACTTTTATTTGCTTATTCCCAAATCATCTGTATTGAGCATAAAAACTCAACAGCATAAAGCATCCAGTGGAGTCCTTCACAAAAGACTCACGCACATGGAGGACTGTTGGCCACATTAACTAACAAGTGACAGCCAGACATACTTCTGTGTTGTAGTACCTTTTGGAGACTAGCCTTATTTGCAGAGTATGTGTGCTGAATAACTTGTATCATGATTTACTCACATTCTCGGGAACACAATTCGCTTTATAGCGAATTGGTAGTGATGCTGGCTTAAACATTTGTCAGTACTTTTACAATGTAAGCCCCTTCTAATATTTTGGTTTTCAGGGACAGGTGATTTTCAACATCATTTTCTCCTGCCTCAACCACTATAATTAAAGGGAGTCCCAAGCTCATTGGAGCTTAAGGCTCAGGTCAGAGATAGTGTGGGTTTTACTGCAGACTCCTCAGTAAAGAAAGCATCACAATAAAAGGAGGTCACACACATTTTGTGGTTTCACAGTGCATACAAAAGGTACCCTTCTGCTACCTGCTGTTTAGCGTGCGATGATGGCATTATTTCCAATATAAAGCAGTTTATAGTTGAGGAGAACTCTCCAAGAGACAGCACAGCCCTTCACCATTCTATTGATAGCCACACCAGGAGCATCATGGCTCCATGGCTCGGGAAGCTCCAAGGATAATGGAACATTGCTCTGGTGTCTTCCCACTCTCAGTCTGACTCTGTCTATACCTTTTTCCTCCTTCCTTCCTCCTCTTACTCCCTTCCTAGAGACAAAGGGCTGGAAGGAAGGTGGCAGGGGATGGGAGGGGGGTTTGCAGCTTCTTTCAATGCAGTGGGGATCAGGCTGAGACCTGGGTCTTGCACAATGCAAAGCAGCTCACTATCCAAGTGAACTCCATTTCTGGTCTTCTCTGTATGCAACTAAAAACACTTTGGAAACAGGAGTCCTTGATCCGGGGGCTTCGGAACAGATCTGCGTCAGCAAGCAACAAAATGACCTTCATCTCCCAGGGCATCTCCACCGGAGCTCTCGGCCAGCAAGCGGTAGTATTCTGAAAGGCATCTTTGCTTGTGTGCAGCAGGACTCAGCGTCTGCCTTCAAGTACTCAGTAAGTCCACAGCTGTGCTGTCTTGCAGTTTCTAGTAATCAGTTCAGATCCATGTAGACAGTACAGGTAGAGTGGAGTTAGTATGCATTTTAAGGGCTCAAGGATTTCAGAATCTTAACTTAGTAGTTGCTTCCACTCCACCATCAACTGCACTACCCCCTCAGGGAGCAGCAGCCTGTCCTTTGAAGCCTGAGGCTGACTTTTCTCCCCAGCTATGGAAGTCCTTGATGACATCTCCCAATACAAACTGCTTACAATGAGAATCTGTTATTTATTACAGTCATATTCATCAGTGATCTAATAATAAACCATCGAATTGGTTAAATGACTGATGGCATACTGAAAAGAAGGATGTATATCTTTGTTCATTTGACCAAAATTCACCAAAACTAAAACAAAAAGCAAGAACCTGAATTTGTCTTATGTGTGCAAGTTATTAGGCTTTTGGAAAGAAAAGTAATGGCATATTTTCTATGGGGGGAAAAAAAAGGTTGTGACTTTTCTGACAATCCAATATGACATGTAAATTTCACAGGAAGTTTTCTGGAAAAGGGAATCCTTATTTGTTTCTTCAGCTTCTTCACTTCTTTCTCAATCTTCAGCAGCTGGTGATGGCACAGCAGAATCGAACCCCCACGACAAGTGCTCAGTTCTGTTGCTGTCAGATACTGTGAGACTTTAACCCTATAATCCATCTTCTCCCTTCCTTACCTGCCTTTTGTGATCTGATATTCCGGGAATTCATTTTAACCTTTATCTAATTCCTTTTCCATTTCTGACCTTGTCTTCTATTTGTCTATTAAATCAGTGGGCATTTAATGCTCTAATACATTTGACCAGTTGTCGAGGCTTATTGTAATAAATAAAGGAAAAACTTCCTGAGCTCCATTACAAAAATGGATCTACAGGCTGTTTCAAGGACCCAGATCCTAAATAAATAACTTAATAGCAAGAGCTCAGATGCTCTGCACTCATGCTTTAGTTGTGCAGCAATTCTAGTCCACTGATCCTCAAATTCCACTTAGTTATATTGGCTGACGCCCTTTCCCAGGTATTCAATACCTCTCCATGCTCTTGTTTCTAAAATTGCAGACAGGATTCAAACTTGGAACAGACATCTTTATGTGACTAGCCCACAGACCTCAACTAAGCATGTTCAAAAGGCAGTGTACATGCTCATATTCCTTTAGCTTCTGTTGGACTTACTCCACTGGCTGAATGAACACACACCTTTGAGCAAAGTCTTTTGAGCCTCATAGTCAACCTGTCCTCTTCAGCCTCATAGATCACACAGACACTCCTCTGCCTTCTTCAGAGAAAATGCCAAAATATATCCCCAAATTAACACGTGCTGTCTCAGTGCGAGGTGACATTTCTAGATTTTATTTTATTAAACACAGTCTGTGGGAGGCTTTGTTCCACTCATTTAAACATTAAAGTATTGCATTTTTTTTTTTATCCAACTCAATTTTGTATCTAATAGGGATATTTTTAGACACTTCAAATAATGTAACTTTTTTCAATATTTGCTACTAATGTCAAATAATGTCTATGGAGGTCTCAGCTATGTCTATGGGGGAGCAGAAGTTACACTGAGCACCACAATATTTTGATATAAATAGTTTCTTTTGTTCTTGTCCTCCAGGGTTATCACTGAGGCTTGGTGCCTGTACTAGGATTTCACTGCTCCTGGAGGCCATCTTTTTTTTTTTTTTCCCCATTGTTGTTGCTGCTACTGTTGTTGTTGGACAGGACGGAGAGAAACTGAGAGGGATTGGGAAGACAGAGAGGGGAGAGAAAGATAGACACCTGCAGACCTGCTTCACCGTCTGCAGGTGGGGAGCCAGGCCTCTTATCGGGATCCTTGTGCCGGTCCCTGCACTTTGTACTACGTACACGTAACCCAGCGTGCTACTGCCTGGCCCCCGATAGAAACTATTTTTTAAAATATTTTATTTATTTATTAATGAGAAAGATAGGAGGAGAGAGAGAAAGAACCAGACATAACTCTGGTACATATGCTGCCAGGGATTGAACTCAGGACCTCATGCTCCAGAGTCCAATGCTTTATCCACTGCACCACTGCACCACTAGAAATGATTTTTAAGTAACCAATTCTTATTTGTGAAAATCATATATATCTGACATAGTTCCTTTATAATAGATGTCACTGCAAAGTCAACTTCTGTTAATTTATGCAATTCTATGTTTTTTGTGCTATTTGATTTTGTCAGAGAAGTTGTTGTGACATTGAAATAAACAAAGACATATTTTGCTCGTTTCTCAGATAATCTATTATGCAATTTAGTGCATCAAACTTGAGGTAATTTTTATAGAAAATATTTAAAAATAGATGAAATGACAAATATTTTTTAGCCTAAACATCTGACATGCAAAGGAGTTGAAAACTCATCACGGAAATAGCGCATGCCGTATTTACTAATCAAAACCTTTTCCCTCTGTGCTACTATGCAATCATTTATTTTTCCTGAAGTACTGATTTCTTGATGTTGTGTTGAACAATGGCTGACAGAAAGATTATATTTTCAGAATTAGAATATTTTCAAAAATATACTTAGAGAATATATTGTTTCTCCATACAAGGAGAATCAAATTTAAGAGCAATGGGTACTTTCTACAGTGGCTATGTCCTTACTTTGAGTAATTTACAAGTGCATTCCAGCATTTATCAAAATTACCTTTACGCTGTCCTTGTGCCAGGAAAAATGGAACGATAATGAGATCCGTTTAGTTTAAGTAGAGTCGCTGCCGTGCCATCTGCTGCCCACATCTGAAATGAACATCAGACTGGCCTCCTGCCATCCTCCTGAGTCCCAGTGCGATGCCATTCACCTGCCAGAAAGAAGCGAATGCGTGTGTGTCTTCATCTACAAAGATGCAATGCCAGTCGGTTTTATCACCCTCTACCATTCGATTCTAGGAAACATTCATCTTAGTTTGATTTGGGAATGAACTGGCTACGCATACGTTCCGTCTGCCAGGGGCTCCTCCAGGCAGTAAAGATGGAGAGCTGGTTTTTGGCACTGGTGTTCTTGACCAGATCTAAGTTGAAACTCATTTTGCCCAATCAGTTGACTCTTTAGCTTACTCCATAGATGTCTGCAAAGCACTGGGCTTTGGCACTCCCAGTCTCCAAGTTAGATTATAGATAAATTCTGCATGTCCAGGAAACAAATTGTGTGACTGTGAGTAAAAAAAAATTTTTTTTAATCAGTGAGTATCCTCTCTCCATGACCAGTGGTGCTATGCCACCATCTGAACATCAGCTCTCAGTTATACTGTATGTATTTACCTTTGTGGTTATTTTTTAAATCAGGGGTCATTAAATATCTCCATAGTATAGGCATGGATATTTTCATTCCCCCCCCCCACTTATGTAATGCTGAATATCTCACCAAGGGCCTCCCCAGGGCCCTCTACCCACCTCGGTCATCTTTCACACCTCAGTCTTTGGTTTCTAACTGTCACATCACTAAGTAAAAACAAATGGTACCTACTACAGTGTGTCAATTAAAGACACCAAATAACAACAGACCAGTAAAAAAGTAGAGATAATCAAACCATGACACAGTCCATAGTAATTTAACATGTAAGAAATTTAAATGAATGTATCAATAGCAGTGTCCGCATTATGATCTATGAAGCCAAAGTAAAAAAATAAATAAATAAATAAATAAATTATAAGGAAATGATGAAAACACTGCTAACAGAGTCAACATTGGTGGCATATTTTCGGTAAAACATTATTTGCCAAAACAAGTTTTAGTTTGAATTGTTTCTTTCTTTTCTTTTCTTTTTTCATTTTTTGTTTTTTTAGGATACAGACGGAGAGAGAGAGAGAGAGAGAGAGAGAGAGAGAGAAAGAGACCTCAGCATCAAAAGTTCCTTCCATGAAATGGGGGGCCAGGGGCTAGGCATGAACCTGGGTTGTGCATGGCAGAGCAACGTGCTGCCCCGGTGAGCCACTTAGTCAGCTCTGAACTGTAAAACTTTGTCACTGTTAAGAACGTCAACTTTATTTCCTTACTAAAACAGTAGACATTTAACGTAAGCCATTTGATATTGTCAGCAGGCCAGACATTCTTGCCAGTTCTTTGAGTGACAGGAGTTAAGTTACTGCATCTGATGGCATCTATAAAAAAAATCTCACCCATTCTGGCCTTTACTGAAGGGCTCACTCTTGCAGTGTGTGCTCACTAGAGACGAATCAGAGCACATGTGCTAGGAGTTTCCAAGAGAATATGGCTAAAAGCCATTGCTTCTTTTTGTCTAAATTTTATTAGTGATTTAATATTGATTTACAAAATTACAAGATAAACAGGGTTACAATTCCACATCATTCACACCAGCAGAGTTCTGTGTCCCCATCCCCTCCATTGTAAGCTACAGAGTTCTCCTAAGGTTGCAGACCTGGGCTATTCTTTCTATAACTGTCTGTCTGCATTTGTAGATATTTGCCCATTTCCCCCTATGGCCTCATCTTCTCTTCCTTTCCAAGTCACACCTACACCTGCCTATTATACTTCCGATGGTCCTTCCTCTTCCTCTTCTCTCTCCAGATCCTGATGGAGTTGGGATTCAGAGCCCTCTTGTCACCTTCCCCTTCATTTTGGATGGACCAAAATTCTTTTTGGGGCGCAGAAGGTGGGAGTTCTGGCATCTGTAAGTGTTCTTCTGCTGGACCCACATAAAGCCCTGTTTGGAAGCTGGTTTCCACAGTGGAATTCCATTCAGCCACAGCAGGGCGACACTACTGCTCCCTTTCTTTGGCAGCCCATCCCTCACCATTCCTGCTACTTAGGACCAGGGTCAGGGAGAAGTCACTGAAATGCCACCTCTACCAAGCTAGCCCCGAAACAAATGAAACAAATGAGCTCTTACAGCCTCTCTGGCACACTAACAAGATCTTAAAGCACGCTCTCTGCGTCTTTTCTGTGTCACAGCAGCTCCTACCTGAGTGAGCACACTTGGCCTTTTCCCCTTTCTTTCCTTTATATTCACTATTGGCAGTGGGACAGGTGTATATTCTCTGCTTTATTGTATCATTCTTTTCATTTTCAGAGTTCTGAGGTTGCTGGCCAAGCCGCAGCATAGCTGTGCACCACAGAACCTAACCCGACCTTGAGTATCACCATATGCAGCACTCCACAAGAGAGGCAGCTATTCCCCATGCCACCCTGCTCTCTAGCAGCTGATAAGTGCTCAGGCAGAGAAAGAGCTGGGGACTGCTTGTGCGAGATGTCAGGACGAATCCTTGTCTGCAAGTGGCTATGCTCACCACCTGCTATTGTGGCTTTCCTGTACATAGTTTTACCCTGGGACATAGTTTCTTCCCTTCTCCAATCTAGATTAAAAAGCTAAAGTGAGGGGATCGGGCGGTGGCTCAGTGGGTTAAGTGCAGGTGGCGCAAAGCGCAGGGACCGGTGTAAGGATCCCGGTTCGAGTCCCCCGCTCCCCACCTGCAGGGGAGTCGCTTCACAGGCGGTGAAGCAGGTCTGCAGGTGTCTGTCTTTCTCTCCCCCTCTCTGTCTTCCCCTCCTCTCTCCATTTCTCTCTGTCCTATCCAACAACGAACAACATCAACAATGGTAATAATAATAACCACATCAAGGCTACAACAACAAGGGCAACAAAAGGGGGAAAAAATGGCCTCCAGGAGCGATGGATTCATGGTGCAGGCACCCAGCCCAGCAATAACCATGGAGGGAAAAAAAAAACTAGAAAAAAAAAAAAGCTAAAGTGAATGTATAATGTAACTGAATAATAAGATATGCAGATTATAGTTATTTAAAATACAACTATTTTAATAATCATGTTACTCTTACTACATTTTTTAATTATTTAAATTTTGATTTTTCTCAACTTCCAGTTCAATTTATAGTTCAGAGCCAAGAGCCATACCCTAAGACATGTGTGGTTAGGTTAAGAGCTCAGGAAAATATATTCTTTCTCCCTCCCTCCCTCCCTCCCTCCCTCCCTCCCTCCCTTCCTTCCTTATTTGCTGGGGCTCAATGCCAGAACTACAACCACTACTCCTGGTAGCCATCCCCCCCCATTTTATTGAATAGGACAGAAAGAAAGTGAGAGAGGAGGAGGAGATAGAGAGGGAAGAGAAAGACAGATACCTGCAGACCTGCTTCACTACTCGTGAAGCTTTCCCCCTGCAGATGGGGAGCAGGGGCTTGAACCTGGATCCTTGTGCTTAGTACTATGTGAGCTTAACAGGGTGTGCCAGGCCCGGCCCCCAAGATGTTTATATTCTTTAATAAAAATATACCTGACATGGAAAACACCAAACATTCTGCTAATGGAGTAAGTACATTTCAAGGTGTCTTGATGCTCGATGCGAGGTTTGAATGCAGACACACAAGCTGGTGAGCAACCGGCATTTTTAGATCAGAGTCAGTAAGTCTGATATCACTGAAAGCTCCAAAGCTGAATAAAGAGGAGGGTTTGGATGGCTTCCCAAAGAGACCACACAGGAAGCACAGAGCTTTTAATTCCCTCTACCATGAATTAAAGGCATGGTTTATAAGTAGGCATCATTGAAGAGTGGAGGGACTGTACTTCTTCAAAATGTCTAAAACAGACTGACCCTTGCAGAAAAGCACCCACACTGGGTGCCATGCCATATCAGATTGGCATGAGATGAAGGGAGAGAAGTCAAGAAGGACGGAGTGGTGGTGCCCTCATTGCTGATACTATTTGTATATGTATATGCGATGTGTCTTGAGGTGAGGGTTCACCCAGACTTGGGCTTAGCAAAAAGACTTTTATTCCAGTGCTCTAACTCCTTCATCTATTGTTATCGTGACGTGATTTTAAAAAGCTATTTAGTAAACAACGTTAAAGTGACAAGTCGTGAAGTCAGAGTTCTGTACTGAGAAACACTCCTAGACTGTACACCTGCTCTCCTTGACTCCAGCACAGTCTCCATCAGAATCCCAGCAAGAGGGAGTCGGGCAGTAGTGCACGTGGCGCAAAGCACAGGTGGTGCAAGGACCAGCGTAAGGATCCCGGTTCGAGCCCCCGGCTCCACACCTGCAGGGGAGTCGCTTCCCAAGCGGTGAAGCAGGTCTGCAGGTGTCTTATCTTTCTCTCCCACTCTCTGTCTTCCCCTCTCTCTCCATTTCTCTCTGTCCTATCCAACGATGACATCAACAACAACAATAATTACAACAATAAAACAACAAGGGCAACAAAAGGGAATAATAATAATAATAATACAGAATCCCAGCAAGTCCTTGGTGGACATCTACAAGCTGAAGCTAAATGTGTACACAGAGGCAGCAGGTTCAGAACAGCTAACGTTTTATCAAGAACAGTTGAAGGATGGCGTACTCAACTTAACCCGAGTCCCTACAAATCCACGGTTATCCGGCGGCGCGGCACTGGAGAAAGAGCAGTCATACTGATCTGTGGTGTAGGAGGGAAATTCAGAACTAAATAATCCACATGTTGCCAATCTCAGCCATCCCACAGACCAGTGAGTGGTGTTTTCCCGACAGGAGAAAGCAGTTGAGCTCTAATGGACACACGGGAGAGAGATGAATTCTGTGGCAGCTGACCACCTTCAAAGCTGCCTTAGGAATAAAGTGCTTGGTCTTTAAAGAATTTTTATATTCTTGGATTTAAAAAATCACATAATCAACCACAATCTCATTTAGAAAGATGGAGTGATTTTGATTTATGTGTCTCCTAGTATGGAGTAACTTGACTGCTCATGAATGAAGTAAACATTCATTTACACTGGCATTTCTGTTACAAAATAAATCACATTCTCCAATGTTGATCCCGTCTCAATGAGAGGACTGTGCACTGTGCATTTCTCACAGAATCTCTAGACCTTTATTCATAGATGTCTAACCTGCTTTGTAACTGTTCCTGAAAATAACCCCAGTAGAACCCTTTTACAACACATAACGTGCACCGTTCAAGATAAGAAAAATATTAAACATATTAAATTTTGTCAAAGTAGTTTTAGAGAGCCCATTTCAAAACCTATAGAGAATTAAAATGCCCTTCTGCAAACTATTAGAAAAGAGCATGCTCAGAGTCTAATTTAAAATACGTTTTTAATTGATAAATCTGGATTTCCTGAATCAATTTTATTTTCATTGCTAAATATTATGCCAAACTCTGGGGGATTGGCAAACTAGTTTTTCAAAAGGTTAGATCGTGAGCACTTCAGGTTCTGTTGACCCTTCTTTTTCCACTGCTGTGAAATGTGTGAACCAACAGCAGTTAAGTGAATGATTTATTTTACACTAAAACAGCTGTCTATTCAAGGTCCTAGATTCAATCCTGGGTCTCACCATACTTAGCAGTGCTCTAGCCTGTCTCTGTATTCTTCCCTCTGGAAATCATATATATATATATATATATGTATATGTATATATATATTCTTAATATATATAAATATATATATAAATAAATATATATATTTTTATTTTCTTAATCTTTTAAATTATCTTTATTTATTTATTGAATAGAGATGGCCAGATATTGAGAGGGAAAGGGGTAACAGAGACTGAGAGAGTCAGAGACAGCCACAACACTGCTTCACCACTCACAAAGCTTTCCCCCTGCAGGTGCGGACCAGGAGCCCCAACCTGGGTCCTTGCTCATTGTAACATGTGAACTCAACCAGGTGTGCCACCACCAGGCCCCAAAATAAAACATTTTTAAAAGTTGTTATGAAAAAGCAAACCAGTTAACAAGTTAGACTTCATCTACACATACTGTGTTAGGTAAAACAAAGTGAACAGGGTATGGAGACCTAATCTTGTGAAATTTAAGTAACAGATAGTTTATTCTTATTAAATTTATTTTAATATAGCTATATGCTTAAAATAATTTTTATTTAAAAATCTGCTATCAAGGGAGGGGATGGGATACGGAGTTCTTGTGGTGGAAAATGTGTGGAGTTGTACCCCTCTTGTCCTATGCTTTTGTCAGTATTTCCTTTTTATAAATAAATAAAAAGAAAGTCACATGTATATGACCTATGTGAAGAAAAGCAAGACTACTAATCACCTAGAATTTCAGTTTGCTGGAATGATTTTTATGGTACTTGCTGGTCACGATTTCAGGTATGGTCAGTGCATGTGTGCAGCTGGGTAAGCAGATAGAAAGATACATTTCAGGCAAACAAAGCAGGACTGTAACACCATGTGTATAGATGTACCATTCACAGCCTGACTTTGTTCTTGAACTTAGATAAAGAAGACTGCTAAGCTTAATTATAAAATTCAAATAATTATTTTCCACACAAGATGTTCACTTCCCTCCTAAAGTTGAAAAGGCAAAATTATCTGATGAAAGTAACATTTTCTTTTTTAGACAGTATCAATTAAACGTCGATTTTAGAGGGTTGCGTGAAAAGGGACATTTCTTTAGATGATCATAAGCAAAACTGATATAAATCCAAGAATGAAAATAAAATCAAGATGATAGAAAATGTGAAAACAGAATAATAAGTTTTTTATATTTTTCAATATCAAGTATCTGGGCATCTCCCCCCTTTATTGGGGGATAGCAGTTGACAGCTGACAGTAAAATACAGTAGTTTGTACACCTGTAACACCTCCCAGTTCTCCACATAACAATACAACCCCCTGTAGGTCTCCTCTGCCATCAGGTTCCAGGCCCTGAAACCTGCCCCTCCCCAGCATCCTTTACTTTGGTGCAACACACCGACTCCAGCCCAAGTTCTGATTTGTGTTTCCTTTCTGTTAAAAGAGTTTGTTTTTCATGTGATTTATTATTGAAGACTATCGGGGAGTTTCAGCATAGATATAAAGAATGAACAGAATGAAAGGCAAGAGAATCTGGAAAACACCAGAGGAAGCCAGGCATGGTTTCACTTATCTGAGAGAGAAGAAGAAACGAGGAAAAACACTTGGAAGTAGTAATAGGTGTAGGGGTGAACTAGAAAAGGGGTAAGGGGGCAGGTGGTGGTGCATCTGGTTAACTGCACACATGACTGCATAAGGACCCAGCTTCAAGCCCCTGGTCACCACCTGCAGAGGGAAAGTTTCATGAGTGGTGAAGTAGGAATGCAGGCATCTTTAGTTATCTCTTTTCTTTCTATCTCCCCTCCCTGTCGCAATTTCTTTCTGTACCTATCTGTGGGAAACAGTACAAAACACACTCCGTCGATGCCTTAAAACAAGGACTGAGACACCGAGAGTCATGAGCAAAGCCAAAGTTTTTCATATATATATATATATATATATAAGGGTGCAAGGGTGTAAGCCAGCAAGCACCCCAAAGGCAATCTGCAGAGCCTTTTTATACATTACTGGACATGGGAACAACCTGTCCTCTTCCCTTTGGCGAGAGGGAATTAGCTCACAATCGAACCACATTCAGGAAAAGAGGATGGGAACGGATATTAGGAGGGAGCCAGGGGTCTATTATAGTGGGAAAGGAAGTGCAAGGAACCATCCTCTGAAAGGGGGTTGGATAACATACTCTATCTTCCACCCAAGGAAGATGGGTCCTGAAATTGGGACAGCTTGGAACTTTCCTACTCATGGCCACAGAATGTGAGCTCAGACCTATAGGGGTGCAGAGGTCACATAGGCTCCTAAGCTGAATATGGGCCCCAGATCAAATTGTTGGGGTTTACAGTCAACAATATTTATATACTTTCCCCATATTTGGGAGCTACTCTCTTCCCTGATCCAGCTTCCTGGTCCTTTTCCAGCCATGGCATCATCATCATCTCCCCAGACAATAACTTGGGTCCAAGTGCATATCAGAGGTCAGGCTCAAGAAAAAACTAATAAAGTCATGGGCCCTTTGGAATATACCTGAAATAGGCCTAGTAGCTATTTCCAAAACAAAGATCCCAAATCTTCATCTGCAATATTCCAGCCTTTGGGCTCATGATTAGTCACCAATGTGTTTGGCTTTATATGTTAACTCTGTTTTTAGCCACCAGGTTCCAGATGCTACCATGATGCCAACCAGACCTATCTGGGCAGATGATGACCCCACCACTGTGTCCTGGAGACCCACTTCCCCAGACCCCTGTCCCACTAGGGAAAGAGAGAGACAGGCTGGGAGGATGGATTGAACTGCCAATGCCCATGTTCAGCAGGGAAGCAATTACAGAAGCCAGACCTTCCACCTTCTGCAACCCACAATGACCCTGGGTTCATACTCCCAGAGGGATAAAGAATAGGAAAGCTATCAGGGGAGGGGATGGGATACGGAGTTCTGGTGATGGGAACTATACCCCTCTTAACCTATGTTCTTGAAAGTGTTTTCATTATATAAATACAAATTAAAAAAAAAATGAAATTGTGGGATGTTATTTATGAGAAGAATTAAAGTCTGAAGCAGAGAAAACAAAAAAATAAGTGTTAGTATAGAAAAGAAAAGGAGAGAAGGCAGAACCAAAGGAAAAATGGGCAGAAAAATACATAGAAAGATGGAAGTCAGGAGGTAGCGCAGCAGGTTAAGCGCAAAGCACAAGGATCAGCGTAAGGATCCCGGTTCAAGTCCCTGGCTCCCCACCTGCAGGGGAGTCACTTCAGAGGTGGTGAAGCAGGTCTGCAGGTGTCTGTCTTTCTCTCCCCTCTCTGTCTTCCCCTCCTCTCTCCATTTCTCTCTGTCCTATCCAACAACATCATCAATAACAACAATAATAACTACAACAACATAAACAAGGGCAACAAAAAAGAGAATAGATATTTAAAAAGATAGATAGACAGACAGACACAGAAATAGTCGACCCCTATCTGTGGTCTTGGGAGAATGCAGTTTCCAATGGAGGAATGAGGACACAGAACTCTGGTGGTGGGAAAACTATGCAATTGTTCTTCTGTTATCTTGTAGTTTTTTAAATAGATATCAAATCACTAAAACATATAGCAAACAAATAACAAATAAAGGGAAGTGTTAGTGGCAATGTATCCTGGAGCCTGCTAAGCTGATAGCCACTGGGTTTGATCTGACCTCCTTTTAGAAAGGAATTTTTTTATTTTTGTTTAAGATAGAAACAGACAGATAAAGATAAATACAGATATAGATAGATAGATAGATAGGTAGGTAGATAGATAGATAGATAGATAGATAGATAGATAGATAGATAGATAGATAGGAAGAAAGAATGAAACTTTCTTCAGCGCAGCAGGCCTGTCACAAACCTGGGTCACACTCAGGGCAAAGCAGCACACTGTCCATGTGAGCTACTCTGCTGGCTCAAGAATTTCTTTCCTTTCTGTGAGTTCCATCCATTCCATGTGCCTCGGGTTAGCAAACCAGAGTTCTTCCTTCAAATCTATCCTTTCCTTCTCCCCTTGGTGTTCAACCTAGATTCAATTCTTCTTCTTCTTCTAGCGTTTGCCCTTCTTCCGAGGCCAGTCAACAGCGTCAGGTTGAGCCTGATGTAGAGTTTCGAGACCTCCTTTGAATCTGGAGAGGTGGCAGTCGTGGACTATGTGGGTCATAGTCTGTCTGTAGATTCAATCAAAACAACAGACAGCTTTCCTGCCATAAAGGTCAAAACCAGGTTGTCTCCTCTAACTTTTTAATGAACATATGACTACTCCTATTACAGATAATAATAATAACAACAGCAACAGGGGGTCGGGCGATCGCGCAGCGGGTTAAGAGCACATGGTACAAAGCGCAAGGACCATTAAAAGGATCCCAGTTTGAGCCCCGGCTCCCCACCTGCATGGGAGTCACTTCACAGGCGGTGAAGCAGGTCTGCAGGTGTCTGTCTTTCTCTCCCCCTCTCTGTCTTCCCCTCCTCTCTCCATTTCTCTCTGTCCTAACCAACAATGAACGACATCAACAACAACAATAATAACCACAACAAAGCTACAACAAGGGCAACAAAAGGGGGAAAAATGGCCTCCAGGAGCAGTGGATTCATGGTGCAGGCACTGAGGCCCAGCAATAACCCTGGAGGCAAAGCAAAAACAACAACAATAATAATCGGTGCCAGCATTACTCATTGAAAGCCTACTGTGCGTTAGTCACACCAGGTGGCTGAGAACCAGGAACTCATTTAGGCCTGAGCTGTTGGAGGAAATGAGGAGACAAGAAGCAGTTGGAGAAGCAGAAGCCTGGTGACAGCAATTTTAGTTTATGCGGCACTGCTTCCTGAGCCTCTTGGCTTTTATTCTGTGAATTCTGCAAATGCACTTCTCAGCTCTGGCAGTAAGCAAGCCCAGTTTCCCTTCAGCCACCCTGAGCCAGTTTCTGTAGCCTCTGCCTCACTCTAGCAGGAGAGGAGCTGTGCTCACATGCACGCCTAGCAAAGCACCATGCAAGCCAGCAGACTCTGCCTGTTTGCCTTGAGCTGGCATTGGGGGCCGGGTGGCACAGCCAGCAGGGCAGGCACATGATCCTGACGAAGACCTTGGCGCTGTAGGGACGCTGAACAAGCGGTCAAGGAGCATTGTAGGTGCCTGGCTTCCTCTCCCCCACCTCTCTATTTCTCCCTGTCTCTACTAGACAAAGGCATTTCATTCATGGAAAGAAACTGAGAATTGGCTGCCAGAAGTGGTGGGTCAATGTGTAGGCTCTGAGCCCAATAATAACCCTGGTGGTTATAAAGCAATCAAACAAACAAACAAAACAAAGAAAAGGCCAGGACTAGACATGACAGAAAGAAATGATAAGATTCATCTCGATAACTGAGCATTTCAATTTACAATTTCAAAACAAACCATCAAACACTATGGAGGGAAGAAAGCGTCTACTTTTCACAATGTGAACGATCATCTGATTTTTAAGAAGAAGCAACCAGATTTTAAGAAATATGAAACAGTGAGCCGGGTGGTGGTACACCTGGTTGAGCGCACATGTTACAATGCCCAAGGACCTGGGTTCGAGCCCCCCATCCCCACCCGCAGGGGGAAAGCTTTTCGAGTGGTGAAGCAGTACTGCAGGTGTCTGTCTCTCTCTCTCTATCACCCCCTTCCCTCTCAATTTCTGGCTATCTATATCCAATAAATATATAAATAAAGGTAATTAAAAAAAAGAAATACAAAACATAATTTTCATAGAAACCTCCAAAGGAGAGTGTGCTTAAACACATTCAGTTCATAGTAGAGAAAACAAGTGAGTGGAATGGCCATCCACGAGCATCCGAGGGCATGGCTGATGAACCGAGACCAGAGGACAGAGAAAGGTAGCAGTTGAGGGAGGGACAGGAAGTTTGTCTTGTCAGCCCTGCAGTGCCCCATAGTCTTTGGGCATCTGTTGAAGGTCTAGCTATGATTAGACATGGAAGAAAAGAATCCGAGGGTCACGTACTTGCCTTGTTCAAGGTCCTCAAGGGTGGCCACGATGTAAGATTTGTGTTACAGTAGGTATTCTCTTTACTAAGAAGTCACCAGGTATGGGATGATCTCACTCATAGGCAGAAGGTGAAAAACAAGATCAGAAGGGAAAACTCTGAGCAGAACTTGGGACTGGAGCTGGTGTCTTGCACCAAAGTAAAAGACTCTGGGGTGGGAAGTGGGGAAGGTTCAGGTCCTGGAACATGATGGCAGAGGAGGACCTAGTGGGGGTTGTACTGTTATGTGGAGATGTTATACATGTACAAACTTGTATTTTACTGTTGACTGTAAACCATTAATCCACTAATAAAGAATTTTTTTTTAAAGTCACCTGTACAGGTTCCTCTGAGTGCACAGTGGTCATTCAAGTAGTGGGACCTTAGCGATTCTTCATATATATATATATATATATATATTTTTTTTCCATTTTGTTGCCCATGTTGTTTTCCACTGGTGCTGTAGTTATTGTCGTTGTTATTGATATCGTCGTTCTTAGGACAGTGAGAAATGGAGAGAGGAGGGGAAGACAGAGAGGGGGAGAGAAAGACAGACACCTGCAGACCTGCTTCACCGCCTGTGAAGCATCTCCCCTGCAGGTGGGGAGCCGGGGGCTCGAACCAGGATCTTTATGCTGGTCCTTGCGCTTTGCGCCACGCACGTGCGCTTAACCTGCTCCGCTACAGCCTGACTCCCTAACCTTGGAGATTCTTAGAGCCACTCAACAGTTCTGCACCAATTTCTCATTTCCGTCGTTACACAGTCAGCTGCACAAGGGTTATACTTGTAAACAGACACTCCACCATTGGCCCTACTAAGTCCAGTCTGGCTTCAATGGGAAAAGCTGACAAAGCTGGTTGAACCAAGATGCGGTTCAACAATGTGTTACACTGAGAAACAGGCAGGAAGGGTGTGGTGTGATTTGATTGCCTGAAGCACTGGGGTTTTTTCTTTCTTTGTAGGTTTTGATCTGCCCTTTAGTCCTCCACCTCTGAGACTAAGCATTGACTTTATGGTCCAATACTTCCCAGCTTTCTTTTGTTTCCCCATGCTCATGCTGCACTCTTGCTTCTTCCAGAATGGCCAGCCACAAACACTTTCTGTTTGAGCACCTCCAGTAGCATTTGCCTTGTTTTTTTTTTCAACAAAGCACCTTTATCTGCATTTCGCACTCATTATTGTGCCTTTCCCCACTAAGTGGTGGCTTTGGAGAAGCATCAGGAAGCACTAGTCTCTAGCTCCACTGTTCACTGCCATCAGTCACATTTTGTCACCCATTACAGGGAGTTTCCTGGAGCTGGGTGGAGACACAATACAGTCTACAAGGACCCAGGTTGAAGGCCTGGGTCTCCATCTGGAGGAGAAGAAGCAGTGCTGCAGGTGACTCTCTCCTCCGCCATCTCTCTCACTTCCGTCTAAACTTCTCTCTGTCTCTATCCAAAATCAACATAAAATAAAAAATAAAAAAGGAGAACAGGACTGAGACGTCGCAAATTTCTCTCTCTCTAAAAAAAGTGATTCCGTATGACATAGTCATATAGAAACCATTTCCATTACATGATTCCATGGCTTTGGCATCATGAATATGAGTGAAGACAAGCAAAGTAAATGATCACTAACATGGGCATGTAAAGCTAGAGGTAATGGTGACTATTTCCTAAGACAGAAGCCATTTTCCAAATGAACTATTTTTCTAGAGTCGAATTTTAGGGAACATGTCCAGTGCAGTCACATAAAACCAGATGCCTCACACTGTGACTACTGCTCTTCTAATGCCCAAGCCTGATATTTTAAGTAGAGGCATTCCACATCCATGAAAAAAGTAAGAATAAGGCTACTTAAAGGAGATTAAATTGTGCAGTAATTGCTTGCAAATACAAAAAAGGTCTTATAGGTTCATTCTTTTTCAGATGCTAACATTGAAAACAATGGAGTCTAATTTTGGCAGGGCTGTTCTTTTAGGAATCAATATTTCTTTAACCTGACCTGCTCCCACCTCCTGACAAATAATTTCAGAAACAGATCCAAACCTGTCAAAAGCCCCGTATTTATCTACATTTATGTCATCATTGGCAAGTATGAATTGTCTAAACAGTGAGGCGTAGTGCTCATGAGCTTTAACATTCTTTTATTCACACACCATTAACGTAATGAATAGAAAGCAAGGTGAACCGCTAATTCTTGGTGCGTATAAATGCACATGCCTCCGTGAGCATCTCAGTATTTTAAGATGCATTATTTCTTACATTTAGCTGAAAAGCCTACCAAATCCTCATTTAAAGTGGGGAAGCTTTGCATATGGGTAAAGTAGAAATTTCAAGTAACATTATCAAAGAGAACCACGAAAAAGAAAAACGAAGAGCCTTTGCTGCACAAAGGGCTTATTGTGATTGCTTCATGTGCATCTGAACCTTGCACACTGCACTTCCCAAATCTACCTGTGCTGAGTTGCTAGACTTTGTTCTGATGCATGTACGCTTGTCTTTAGTGTTCCTGGTTTGCAGAGTCCTAATCTGAGTGTTTCAGGATACCTTGGCTGAGACAGAAATCACACAAAATCTAGCATTCAAGCAACATGGGGCTACTTGTCAGGCTTGCAAAATAACCCAGGATACAAGCATAAAGCTTAGCCCCTATGAGGACAGAGGCTAGTCACCAGGACATCATGGGCCAATACCCACCACCAGGCAGGCTCATGTCTCACACTGTATCCCAGGGACAGAGAGGTCTGTGGAGCCTTTGGTGAGGTCTTAGGAATTAGAACTTCTCCCTACAGACATGGCTACATCTCCTATGTAGGATGATTTCAGTATTAACTTGATATTTCAGAGACAATATACTCCCCTAAGACTTTCTAGATTGGCAGTTTGATGTGGGTTTGTTTAAAGAGCAAACAGGTCCTGAAATTACATAGAGGGAGTACTGAGGAAGTAGATTATAATCTAGAGTAATTTCATGGCAGTCCTTCTCATCTAGTATTTTTATTTGAGCTCTTTTTTTTTTTTTGGCTAGAGATAGAGAGAAACTAAGAGGGGAGAGGGAAAGGGAGAGGGAGGGAGGGAGGGAAGGGGAGAGTGAGGGAGGGAAGGAGAGAGGGAGAGAGAGAGAGAAAACGTTTGTGCTCTCTTAAGTCACTAGAAAACTCACTGCAGTCATAACAAAGCCACTGTACATTTGATTTCCTTTGATCACTTAATGTTTCTTCCTCAGTTAAGCATTTATTTCAGTATTTTTCTCTTTGAAGAATTTAAAATCTATTAAGAATGAGAAATCACTTGCAATTTAGTGATCTAGAAGGTCTGTATTTCTTAGCTGATAAGCCACTATTTGTCTAATCAAACATAACCCAGATTTTCAGAACATCGTCAACGTGGAAAGGAAGTTGCTGTCATTTCAGCCCAAATGTCACATCTCCCAGGCCTTCCTGATTTCTCTCATTACCTTACAGATGTTACAAATGTGAAATAGCCTTTCTAGTTCTGCTGAATTCAAAGAAATGTTTCAAATCCTTCAAATTCAAGAAGGATTTTTCCGGGGCCAGGCTGTGGTGCTCCTGGTTAAGTATACACGCTACAGTGCACAAGGACCCAGGTTCAAGCCCCCAGTCCCCACTTGCAGGGGGAAAGCTTCACCAGTGGTGAAGCAGGGCTCCAGGTGTCTCTCCTTTCTCAATCTCTCTGTCTCTACCCAATGATAAATGAATAAAGATAATGAAAAAAGTCACTTTTCATGATGGTTCTTGGTATTGGTTCCACACAGACATTCACATTCATTAAATCTGCCTGATTTTCTCCAAGTCCCTGCCTCTGCACAGCAGGATCAAATATCACCCTTTCATCCTCCAAAAGTACTGTATTCCTGGGCTGGGCGGCAGCACAGTGGGTTAAGCACATATGGAGCGAAGCAAAGGACCAGTGTAAGGATCTTGGTTCCAGCCTGTGGCTCCCCACCTGCAAGGGAATCGCTTCACAAATGGTGAAGCAGGTCTGCAGGTGTCTGTCTTTCTCTCCCCCACTGTCTTCCCATCCTCTCTCCATTTCTCTCTGTCCTATCTAAAAACAAATGACATCAACAATAACAAAATGGAAAAAATGACCTCCAGGAGCAGTGGATTTATAATGCAGACACGGAGCCCCAGCAATAACCCTGGAGGCAAAGAAAGCAAACAAAAGAAAGTACTGTGTTTCCATTACTTTGTATGATAACACAAAATAAATGGCTTTGCTAGAAGAGTAGCCTTATATTCTATAGGTTGAAGAAAAGTACAGATTTTCAACTCAAAACAGAATTCAAATAGTTTCCATATGAAATTTAATTGTATTTTTAAAAATTATTTATTTACTTATTACTGGATAGAAATAGAGAAGAACTAAAAAGGGAGGAGAGAGTTGAGAGGCCAAGAGACAGAGAGACACCTGCAGCCATGCTTCACCACTCATGAAGCTTTCCCTCTGCAGGTAGGGACCGGGGACTTGAACCTGGGTCCTTGTGCACTGTAATGTGTGCACTTAACCAGGTGCAGCACTGCCTGGCCCCATAAATTTTCTTTTAAAAATTTTATTTATCTATTCTGTTATCACTGGAGCATTGCTGCTTCAAGTTGACTTTTCCGTGTGTGTGTGTGTGTGTGTGTGTGTGTGTGTGCATGTGTGTATGTACAGACAAAGACAGAAAGACAGAGACCAAGAGGTGGAGAAGGAGAGTTCAAGAGACCACTACACTAATGCTTCCTTTGCTGTGGTGGGGGCCAGGCTTGAACCAGGGCAGTGCATGTGGCAAAAGCAGCACCCTATCCAAATGAGCTGTACTGCCAGCCCTAAAATAGTTTCATTTACCTTAACCTAGAGCAGCATCTAGAAAACAGGAAATGATGAGAACAGTCCCCTTCACCCAAGCTCTGTTATTATAATCCTTACCTCCAGCAGAAAAGACAATTTTCCTGCAAAGTCTTTCTTCCTCCAAGCCTGTCTCTTTTTCACTAGCTGAGGCACAAGACATTCTGTGAAAACAGAAAAGAAAACTATTATTTAATAAATAAGTCTCATGCCTTATATAATGAAATATCATTTCCTTATTACCAAAATCTTAATAATGCACTATTAACAAACATCATCGCAAGCACATTCTATACATAAACACCCGAACTGAGGCAGACATGATTTCCTTGTCACTGCTCAAAGACAACATTAAAGCTCTCAAAGTAAAATTCCTGAAACAGTTACAGCTGCATCTGTGATCCCTACTTCACCATCAGAGACACGGTGATTTCTTATTGTCCTTGCTGTTGTTCAAATCTCTACTTCTGATAGCCTCGACAACAAAAGGGAGTTTCTATGGAGATGACTATCTAAGGGCCCATGCCGCTGTCCTCTCCACTAAGGGTTTCCTACCAAGGCTCCAGTTCCCACGTAAGGCTAACAGCCGTATCCTGGGAGTTTAGAATAGTGAAAACTGTTTGATGATTCAGAAAGATACACATTTTATGCAGATACGTGGACTTTGTGCAAATATTAAAGCTGCTATGTTATCTGTTATTGTATCTTGGAAATAAGTCTGAATTCAGTGCAGAATAGAATTCTGCTTTAATTTTGAAACTTAAAAGGGCACGACCACATCATTGATAGTGGAGTTAAGTCCTGCCCTGAAATGCATGTAGCCTTGCAGTGCAAGTGCGTCTGCTTTGTCACACACAAGATCCAGGTCTGGGAGCCATGCTCTATTTCTCTCTGTCGTCCTATCTCCCTTTTTCTTTTCTTTTTTAATCTGAGCAAGTCAACGTGTAGTTTTGAAGCACTGACAACAATAACAATATAAAGTTTTGTAAGCCACCATGCCAGGAAATAGAGATTTATCACCAGTACAAATGCTTGAAGGGTCATCCAATAATTTGTTTAGTCACCACAGAATGTAGAGAAAGACCAGCTCTGAAGGAGGCTATGACTCAGTAGAAGCATCTGCAAAATTCACTGTAGCTCAAGTGCCAAAACAGAGCAGTGGGTTCTGAAGGCCAGGACTTGTGCACCTTAGCAGACAAGGGCACACGTCACTGTGCTGAGCCTTGTGGGGAAGTAAGAAAGGCACATATTTGAATTTGAAGGCAGAGGCTTGAAGAAGAACAGATGATTTCAGCCTACAACTCAAAAGCAGTAGCACCCACAACTAAAGCACTTGATACAAATGGTGGTGGGGGGGGTGCCTTTAGGAAGCATGTTTGTATCCAATCTCTTGATCTGCAGTAGATTACTTGAATTTGGGTAATCACCTCTTCTGTGTTAAAATAGAACACTGTGAAAAATAGAACACGCTATTTTTCAAAAAATATTATTTGTTTATTTTTGTCTTCTAGGGGTTACTGCCGGTGCTACAAATACATGTTCCTGGTGGCCATTTTTTCCTTTTTTTTTTTTAATTGGACAAGACAGAGAAATTGAGAGAGGAGAGGGAGAGACAAAGACACCTGAAGTGCTTCCTCTGCTGGTGGGGAGCGGGGCTCAAACTTGTATCCTTGCACTTAGTACTATGTGTGCCACCACCTGACCCCTTATCAAAGAACTTTAAAGAGACTTTAAAAAATATATTTATTTACTTATTTATTCCCTTTTTGTTGCTCTTGTTGTTTTATTGTTGTAGTTATTATTGTTGTCTGTCACTGTTGATGGATAGGACAGAGAGAAATGGAGAGAGGAGGGGAAGACAGAGAGGGGGAGAGAAAGACAGACACCTGCAGACCTGCTTCACCACCTGTGAAGCGACTCCCCTGCAGGTGGGGAGCCAGGAGCTCGAACCGGGATCCTTATGCCAGTCCTTGTGCTTTGCGCCACACACACTTAACCCGCTGCGCTACCGCCCGACTTCCAAAAGGAGACTTTTAAAACAAACAAAAAATGTATGGAAGATAGTATCTCTAGTGTTGCAACAGATTTTCATGTAGAGGTCCCAGCTCCATTCTTGGTCCCATCCTTGAAAAATTCATGTTCGGTGAAATAAGTCAGAAACAGAAGGATGGATATGGGATGATCTCACTCTCAGGCAGAAGTTGAAAAACAAGATCAGAAGAGAAAACACAAGTAGAACCCGAACTGGAATTGGCGTATTGCACCAAAGTAAAAGACTCTGGGGGGGGGGGGGAGATACAGGTCCAAGAAGGATGACAGAGGACCTAGTGGGGGTTGTACTGTTATGTGGAAAACTGAAAAATGTTATGCATTTACAAACTATTGTATTTACTGTCAAATGTATAACATTAATTCCCCAATAAAGAAATAAAAAAGAACACTTTATTGTTATGAAAACTGATGATGATGAGTGATACAAATGACACAATGTATAACATGTGGCTTCAAAAGAGCTTCTTAAAAACTGTTGAGCAAGGATGCTAATGGCTTTTCTCTTGCTAGAGAGAGAAGCAGCCGCAATATATCTCTGGTTCTCCAACACTAACACTCTTTTCTCCTCCTCTTTTCAGTCCTCTGCTGTTAGCATTTTATGGTTTTCAAAGCAAAGGCTCAAACTTAGTCCTTACTGGCTCTCACAAGTGAGTTCTTATTTAGAAGTTATTTTTATCACCACAAAGAATAGGAGGGAACTTCTGATCCCTCATCAAATGTGTTTTGAGCAGCAGTGTATATGCTGGTAAGGGTTTGCTGGTAGGACCTGGTGTTGCTTTGAAAGGAAAAGAAGCATCACATATTCATCCTTTTCCATCAGAATAAAAAGACAGAACAGTGTGTCACACTTAGTTTTTATCTAAAAAAGAAAAAAAATAATCAATGTTTTACTCTTCTGGCAGATAGTTAAATTCTCTTTCCAGGAGATCTTGTTTGAAAACAACCTTCAACATGATATGAAGAAAGAAAGGTTTTTCAACTTACTTTACTGAGGAACTGAATTAGACAGAAAAGCTGCATGAAACATTTCACATGCATATAAAAATAGATTTACCCTTTTCAATTAAAGACACACATTTTTTTGTCCTTGAATATTCTTGAGGACTTCAAGTGGAACAAAAGTTTACAAGAAAACCAATTTTTGCCTTCTCAAAATAGATGGATGGCACAGTCTCAAAGTTAAGGTTTTCTAC
The DNA here is from genome assembly GCF_950295315.1 of Erinaceus europaeus. Lineage (NCBI taxonomy): Eukaryota > Metazoa > Chordata > Mammalia > Eulipotyphla > Erinaceidae > Erinaceus > Erinaceus europaeus. The sequence continues at coordinate 3,002,884 of NC_080181.1, forward strand.
AAGTCCAATTGCAACATTTCCATGTTTCCTTTTAAAGAATGACAGCCTTCACGGCATGAATTCATTGCCTTCTTCCTTAGACATTTACATAGACTAATTAGAAAAATAGTCTGAGAAACTTACATCTTCCAACCTGAGTATAATTTATTTAACTCAGAAATCAAATGTTTTTTTTAATATTTATTTATTTATTCCCTTTTGTTGCCTTTGTTGTTTTATTGTTGTAACTATTATTATTGTTGTTGGATAGGACAGAGAGTAATGGAGAGAGGAGGGGAAGACAGAGAAGGGGAGAGAAAGATAGACTCCTGCAGACCTGTGTCACCGCCTGTGAAGCGACTCCCCTGCAGGTGGGGAGCCTGGGGCTCCAACTGGGATCCTTAGGCCAGTCCTTGTGCTTTGCACCATGTGTGCTTAAGCCACTGTGCTACTGCCGGTCCCCCCAAATCAAATGTTTTATTCTGTATTTCTTCTGCTTTTTTCTTTCTTTTCTTGACCACCTGCATTATTGTTAGGGCTCAGTGACTATATATAACTCCACTCCTTCTGGAGGGAGAGTCTTTGTATTATTTTCTTTTCTAGGCAGAGAGGGAGAGACAGAGAGGGAGAGACACTGCAGTGCCGCTCCACCATGCAGGAGGTCGCTGCCTCCCCGCAGGAATCTCCCTGTGTGCTCCTGGTTCACCTCCCCATCCTGGTGCAGAGTGATCCTGCTTTCTTGGGCAAGCCACCTGCTGTTCCCTATTTGTGTTGTTTTTGACCCACAAGATCTATCAATGAAATATGAGTATATATTTTAGAAGTTAAATAATGTTCACATTGCTGAACACTACTCACATTTATTTTAAGGAATGTTGGTATATTTTGAAAGCATCATTCTAATTTCGGGCATAATCAAGTCCTTTGTATTTTTACATAATACATGCCATTTAAGGAAAAAGTGGAGCCAAGTGATTTTTGGTTAAACAGAGATTAGATCAATAATTCATGAACATCTGCATAGACTGATAGCTAAACGATTTACGTGTTGAAAATATTGAAGTGGAACCATAATAAATTATGCTAATCATACGATATTAGAAGATTTTATCAAGCTAAAATGCTTTAACCTGCCTGTATTTGAAATTTATATTTAGTCACTAATCTAAAAGTCATTTTCTCTCCAACATCTGGCATCCTGTTTAAAATAAATATAAGGAATATGACATAATATTAATCAAAATAAATGTGGCATTGTAATAGGGTAAAAGTAAATTATTAAGGGGTGATTATTTATGTGTAATGACTTTATATCACATAGACGATAGGGAGAATAATTCAAACAGTCATTTTAAGGTACGGATTTCAAGTCAGATAATTTAACCTGGCATGATAGTTTAGCCCATTATGATATTTTGGCCATTGGTATAATTTTGGCAATACTCCAAACCCAGTCAAATTCTGGCATTTTCCTTTTTGTTCTTCTTTCTCAGCTTCTGTTTATGAGTGGGATCATTCCATACTTGTCTTTCTCTTTCTGACTTATCTCATTATATTTTCAAAGACTAAATTCATAGAGATAGATATCAAATTTTGATTTGCTATATTCTTAATTCAAATCTAAGGAACAAAAACACTACGTGTAAATTCCTTTCATTTGATGCTGAAAATATAATCTAGCATGAGCATAATTTTTTATAAAAATTGCATAATTGGAAAGTCTAACATGGTACCTCACACAGAATATATTTTGAGAAATTACAAATGAAAGACCCCCCCAAAAAAAGAAATGGAAGAAAGGATGACAAACTTGAAGTATTTTGAACTTTTCCATCAACCATCTGCTCACCATACCATTTCGATGAGTGATTTTGCTTATTGTGTGATTTGCTTATTACTTTTCACATTTTAACTTGGAAGCAGTGGCTGCTATGCCCATAGGTCCTTTTTAGCACAATAGTAAAACAACAAGGTTGAGGACAAAGCCAAGCCAAATAAAGCCTTCCTCAGTCAAAAAAGATGGCAGTCACCTCAATTACCTTTCCTTCTATCTCTAACAGTTCTTAGTAATAAATGTATTTGCAGTGCAAGCGGCAACATTCAAGTACAATCAAAAAAGGAAAAAAGAAAAGAAAAGAAAAGAAAAGAAAAGAAAAAGAAAAATTTCTGACCAAGATTATATGTGACCTTGTATTTACTTAGGAAGAAGAAGAATGAGGGAACATGTCAGAGAAACCCAGTTTAACTATTATGAGTCCCACAGCACAGATACACAGTGTGTAGGAGCCGCAGTGGAGTCCAGAAACTTGTTTGCCATCAGTCAAGAGCTATAAATCAACACATGCATCAGAAAATCTCTGCAAGCAGCAAGAGGAAAAAAAAATTTGTAACATAAATCCAGTGAAACACAATTATCCACAGAAATGCCAATGCTAAACCATATTTAGAAAACTAAGTCAAAATGACTGATAGAAACTGACACAGAATAAAAGATACTCATCAAATCTTATAGACAGTGCAGAGGGCGCAACGGAGACTTAGGGACATTGGAAACTTCTCCCTTGAATGATGACTTCATGACATGAGTGTGTGGATACGTCCCACCTTATCTCAAGGTAAATATCTTTGATTATCCACTCCCTGGCATCAGTTACACCTACTGTGTGAAATGATCACACACACACACACACACACATGCACACTCACACACACACACACTGTTACACAGAGAGATTTTCAGAATATATTGTGGCATTACATGTATCTCTATATATCTACATATATAAGAGAATATACATTTGAATCATTATTGCTTGGACTATATATTAATACGGTGGTCACTCTGGAAGTCATTAGCATTTTCTTCTAAGAATAGATACATTTTTACCACATCAAATACCCCTTAGGTATTAACCTAAAGTAACTGAAGGCACATGTCCACATCAAAGGTGTGTATGAGGTTGCTTATAGCAATTGCCCTCACAATGACCAAGTTGGGATTAGCAGAGATGTGCTTCTGCAGGTATATGAGCAAGTAAATAAACTGCTCCACCCTGACAAGGAAATGCTAAAAGTCACGCACTATCAAGTCATGAAAAGACATGAGAAAACCTGAAGGAACCCCAGTGCATATTACTAAGCAACAAAGCAATGCGCATGGTATAGTCAGTATACAAGAGTCAGTATACAAGACCTTTGGGAAAAAGACAACACTATAGACTGTAACAAGATCAGTGCCTGTTAGGAAGGAAGGGGTCAGATGGGCCGTGAGGGTGGCTGACACAGGCTTTCAGGCCAGTGGTGCTACTCTGCATGGCGCCCTGATGTTGGAGACCCACCTCTACTGCTGCCAAAACCCATGGGCTAAGGAGCGCCAAGAGTAAAGCAGATGATATTTATGAACTGTGTCAAATAAGCTGAGAAGTCAAAATGAAGGAGCTCCTCTGAAGCAGGATATTGTTGGAGAGAGGAGGAAGGAAGATGAAGACTCTCAACTTTCTCTTCAACTTCAGTGAGACCTAGATACTAGAACTGCTTATCTAGATAAGTAGGTGCTATCAAGAACAAGGAAGTGTCATTCTCATGACTCTATCTTTTCAAATATCTTTATAATATTCTGAGAATAGCATTTCTAGGGAAGAGTATGACCCAACTACATAGCCAAAAAATATTACCAATTGTCATTTTTCCTTGAGGTAGATGAAGAAGGAAAAAGAACACACAGCTAAGCTATATGTAATAACTTGAGGAAGAATTTGTACTTGTTTTTTTAAAAATTTTAAAAGATTTTAAAATTTTTGTCATCTCTGCAAAAGCATATTATAACAGGTTTTATTTATTTATTTATTTATTTGTTTATTTATTTTTAACTTTCACAGTAGTTAACAGTGTTTTCCTATGTTTAATAAATGCTTGACCAATTGAAATCATTTGAATTCCTTTCATTTAAAACTTATTAAAATCTTGAGAATCTACTCTGTGAAATTATGAACTGTTGATAGCAAAACAATTCTGAGATAAATAAATATATCTCTAGTTCAATAGGAAAAATATTGAGGAACTTTTCAACTTCCGGTAATCAGTGCCCTCTAAACTTTAAATTTTATACTCAGTAGTGTATTAAGTCTATAACAACACTTCCTAAATTTAAGGCTTTGCTATGAAAAGTTATTTTAAATAGAGAAACAACTGTTTTATTTTGTAAATAATGAAGGTTTCTCATTGATTCAGTTGCTAAATAAAGATGCAAATTCATTGAAAAAAACTGAAAAAAAGATCATACACAGTTTTAAGCCTCATAGGCAAAATATTGCAATACAATGTATATCAGATGTTTTTTTCAAGAAGAGCAAAGCAACAGGTAGCATGAGCCTTGCCCAACAAGGCCAGGGGCTGTTGAGCCTTACGTCCTGGCTCTCACATGTTTATAGTGTAGGGGACCAGTTCAGGATAGAGGTGTTGGAAACCTTTTCTGACACAAACCTCAGTATAACAAGCTGTACAACTCTCAGAGGGAAACCTCCATGCCGCCTGCTGTGTGCAGTGAAGGACATCACTGTCTCTGGCCTCCTCCCAGCTGAGATTAGAGAGTGAGAGGGTGTCTCAGTCCACAGACAAATAACCACATACTTCGGCGAAGGGTCCAAATTCATGGGGAAGTTTTCCCAAAGCTGATGTATTCTTCTTCTTCTAGCGTTTGCCCTTCTTCCGTAGCCAGTCAACAGGTCAGGTTGAAAGCTTTCAGGAGCTGCTTGTTTCTGGCTTTGAAAGTGACTGGGATCCATGTGGATTCAGTCGGCTAGGAAGGATCATCAGTTTCCCCAATGAATGGGTACTCACAGGATGCACCACGAGAAGGTCGATCCAATGTATAAATATGTCCCAATAAATGTGTTCAGCCTTCCATTCCCCGAATGGTTCCAAGGTTCCTTGATCCAGAGTGTTTTCATTTCCCTCCCCTCCTCCGGACCCTCACAGGGGCTGGATTCACACTGGGGAGTGGGCTTCCTGCATACAGAGAGAATCTGCAGTGCACACAGAAATCGGCTCTGAGAACGCCACACTTGACTGTGCACCTCTCAGTCCCAAGTACTTGTGATCTTGGGACTGTCCCTTTATACTTCAAATCTTTATTTTCACTTGTAAATTGAGGATAAAACTATATCTCTAGGGAGTCAGGCAGTAGTGCAGTGGTTAAGGAGGTGGTACAAAGCACAAAGACTGGTATAAGGATCCTGGTTCGAGCCCCCTGGCTCCCCACTTGCAGGGGAGGCGCTTCACAGGAAGTGAAGCAGGTCTGCAGGTGTCTGTCTTTCTCTCCCCCCCTCTGTCTTTCCTTCCTCTCTCCATTTCTCTCTGTCCTATCCAACAACAACAATATCAATAACAATAATAACTACAACAACAATGAAAAACAACAAGGGCAACAAAAGGGAATATATATATATATATATATATATATATATATATGTAGGTAACAGAAGTGTTGCAAAAGAAAAATAGGTTAAGTTACAGAATTCAATGTTTGGTGGTAAAGCTTTACATATGATGTCATTTTTGTGCCTATGAGCTCCCTATTGCTAATGAAATTAACCAGAATACAACTTTAAGTTGACTTTTACATACTTTATAAAAAGAAAGTTCTGTGAATAAAAAAAAATTGAATAAGCAGTTACATCCAAAAGCAAGGGATTTGCATACGTGAATAAGGAGTTGTTAAGACACTGTGATAAGAAACCCATTTCTAGAAATTCTAAGCTCAATGAGTCCTCAGAGATGGCTGCATGGCTTAATTACCCATATCATTGAGAAACATGCCCAGGACACCAAAACACATATCCAAAGAGATCTATGCACATGCATGTTCATTTCAGAGTCATTTGGAATAACCAACATTTGGGAAATACTCAAATGACCAAAGAGGTTCCAGAGACCTAGTTCAGCAGGCTGTGGTAGAGATACACAATGGAATACTAAGTATCTGTAAGAAATGATGAGACTTCTCTTTGCTACATCATGGATGGGACCACTAAGTAAAATAACCCAGAAGGAAAAGGACAAGCACTGGATAGTCTCACTTACAAGAGGTACTTTAGAAGCAAAGCGAGGGACAATGAAAGATGAGACTTTTACTAGCTAGGGGCTGTCTATGGCAGCAGATTCGGTGACTCTTAGGTGGGGTGGGGTGGGCAGGACATGGCTGGACTAGTGAAAGGGTCAGGGACCCAAGGATCTACGGTGGAGGAAAATGAGAAATTAGTGAGGAATGTGGTGTGTTTACTATTAAGCTGGATACCAATGAGAACAAGTTTTGAGAATCAATATTTCTCTACGTAAAAGGATCTAAATGAAAAGAAAAGCAAAGGGAAAGGAAATTATAGTGTTGTAAAGACTAACAAGTGTAAGTGTTCCCCAAAAGGCAGCAGAGTGAAAGAAAAGGCGGCCAGCTTCTCAAAGTGCCTTCTGCTTAAAGACAGAGATGGGCGCCAGGCATCCCGTGACCTTCATCAGAGAGAGCAGCTGGCTCTTGGAGGTCTGGGGAACTTACAGGAGTTTGCAGCCTCCCTGCTAAACTTCCAGCCCTGTCTACTTGCAGACTTTCTACTCCAGAGAGGTCCTGCTTCTCTTCTGCTCACACTAGCCCTTTCTTTTTTTCTACTTACTGATGGCTTCTATCATCAACATTTTATGAGTTTGCAAGATTCTTGAAACGTTTATGGCCCAAGAGAAAGGTCACCCTTTACTAAGCCCAAACCTTTGAAAGGCGGTGCTCTGGGTCTCCTCCCTCCATCTTCTGACTCTGCAGGGATTAATAACACTCCTTCCTCTATAGCCTCTGTGTCATCCAGGCAGATCCATCCACCTACTGGTCACTTTCTGACTCAAGCCAGCTTGTCTGGGGAATTCTCCAGTCAACGTGGAAAATAAGGTAGTGGAGAGGATCTTATTTCACTAAGATGTATCTGTATCTCTCTCTCTCTCTCTCTCTCTCTCTCTCTCAGAAAAGACTGTTTGTTCTACTCATTGTTTTTATTTTACTTAACTCTTCCCACTAGCAGAGTTATTTAGTAGTTTACTGATTAGAAATTGTGAAAATGCAATGTGCTTTCTCAATGAATTCTTACCAACATATGTTTGAGAAGTCAAGTGGCAATCCAGTACTCTAAGCCTGGTTCTTACTTTGAGTGAGCTGAAAGTCTAGCTGCTCTCTTCCTAATACTCTCACTTGAGCCAACTTTTTCAACTTCTAGGAAATTCGGAGACCATTATTTTGTATACTAGCTAGAATGAAGTATTCTTCACAACACATTTAAGCTTAACAAGTACAGACTCCTCATTTTATTCATGAAAAACTACATTTAGCCATTTCTTAATAGATTATGTCTAGGGGCCAGCTGTTGGTGCACCTGGTGAGGCACACACATTACAGTGCGCAAGGATCCAGTTTCAAGCCCCTGGTCCCCACCTGAGCGGGAGCTTCACGAGTGGTAAAGCAGGGCTTCAGTTCTCTCTGTCTCTCTGACTCTCTCCCTCTCTCTCTATTTCCCCCTTCCCTTTCAATTTCTCTCTGTATCTCATAAATAAAGTATCTAAAAATTTTAAATAAGAAAAAGATCATGTCAATATTAAATGGAAGAACAGGAAACACAATCGCAATCTAATCTGACTTTTAAGATAAATGTTCTTTGCAAATCATCACTTCGTCCTGGAGAAACTGAGAATGTCTTAACTAAGGTGTCACTAAGTAATCTCCAGTGCTATGTATTCAGAAGTAAATTCTGCTGCATGAGCAACCGTAGTCAAGCTGGCAGACAGTGTGCTGTGTGGAGTAAACTTGCCACAGAGGGACAGGCATTGCATGGTTCTGGTTTGATGAGATATCTGTAAGAGTTAAGCGTACAGAAATGGAAAGTACAGCAGTACTCGCCAGGGCACTAGAAGTCTGATCCATCATGCAGGATGAAGTTCTAGAGACTTGCAATAAAAAGCTGTGTTCAGATTTCCTAAGACAGCAGACTTCATCTTCCATTTCCTTACAATAAAAATATTATAAACACACTCTACACCCTTACAGGAGTATCTGAACATGGTTGTTAAAAACCATTAACTGGGAGTCGGAAGGTAGCGCAGCGGATTAAGTGCAGGTGGCGAAAGTGCAAGGACCAGTGTAAGGATCCAGGTTCGAGCTCCCGGCTCCCCACCTGCAGGGGGGTCACTTCACGAGTGGTGAAGCAGGTCTGCAGGTGTCTGTCTTTCTCTCCCCTTCTCTGTCTTCCCCTCCTCTCTCTATTTCTCTCTGTCCTAACAGTGACGACATCAATAACAACAACAACTACAATAACAATAAAAAAACAAGGGCAACAAAAGGGAAAAAAATATATACGTATATACCACTGACCACAACTGACAGCCCTCTGAGTGCCAAGTCATTGGCCTGCAAACCTCAGTGGGAACACAGCCCTACTGGTTCAGGGGGCCAGAATTTGCTGGGTAAGTTGCTTTTCAATTTTCCAAGCTTAGTTCCCAGCCATTCTCAATATCTAAACATTGAAAGAGTCCGTGACAAGTGAATGACAAGCCTGATGCAGAAGACTGGCCAGTGTATGATACATCATTACAGGCGTATGCCAGGCAGAGAGAGTGCTTCCTTGTTCCTAAAGCTAGAATAGCATATACATTAGTCTAAAAAGAGTTTTTTTCTCTCTTTCTTTCTTTCATTCATTCTTTCTTTCTATTGGGAGGTTAATGGCTTATAGCACAGTTGTTGGCACATGGGTACAATTTCTCATCTCGCTGTGGTAGGTGTCTGCAAAACACTCTCTCCTCCAAGCAGACCTTTTCCCATCATTCTGCACTAGGACCTGAAAGAGAGAGAGAGAGAGAGAGAGAGAGAGAGAGAGAGAGAGGGAGAGAGAGAGAACATTTGCAGCCCTGCTTCACTACTCACTCATTAACCTCCTCTCCTTTCAGTGTAGTCTGGAACAGACTTTAAGAATACTAAGAGGCTTAATAAAATGCTGGTTCCTCAGTTCAGCTCCTGAATGCCCCACTTGACATCATCTGCTGTAAGGATCACCACCTAGCTAGCTGTAAACAAATATGCATGCATCTCTTTTACATATTCTGTAAGAAACAAGTTGTAGTTTTTGAGTTTATTAGGTTGGAATATTTCATTACATTCTGTTAGAGGGATGGATGTTAGCAAAATACAGTCATCCCATTTGCATTTGTTTGCCTTAATTCATCTCTCTCAGGAATCTGCTTTGTATAGCCAATATATTTTTACAAATCCTCAACAAAGCAAATATAAAAGGAAGACACCTTTACATGACAAAGGGCTCTCGTGAGGAACCCACAGCCCGCATCACACTCTGTGAGGAAAAACACAACCTTTCCCTGAAGACCGGGAGCAGGTGGTCCGGGAGGTGGCGCAGTGGATAAAGCACTGGACTCTCAAGCAGGAGGTCCCAAGTTCAATCTCTGGAAGCACATGTACCAGAGTGATGTCTGGTTCTTTCTCTCTCCTCCTATCTTTCTCTTTAATAAATAAATAAATTCTTAAAAAAAATAGACTAGGATCAGAAGGAGGATGTTCACCTTGTGACTACTACTCAGCACAGTGAGGGCAGTGCCAGGCTGAGCAATGCGATGAAAAGAAGGAGTAGGAGGTGACGTGACAGAAGCAAAATCATCACTATAATGGCACAAGAAGAGACACAGAAAATGCCAAGGAATCCACCTCATGAAATAATAATCTAGGACAAACCAACTGGCCTGACAGATTGCTCCCTGGGTGGGGCCAGTGTCTCATAATGCACAATGGCCAGGCCCAGGCACTGGGCAGGCCGCATCCTGGGGAACAGTGATGCTATTCTTTTCTCCTCTCTTCCCCTCCCCTCCCCTCCCCTCCCCTCCCCTCCCCTCCCCTCTCCTCTCCCCTCCTCTCCTCCCTTCTCCTCCCCCCCTTCTCCTCCCCTCCCCTCCCCTCTCCCCTCCCCTCCTCCCCTCCTCTTTCCTCTCCTCCCCCTCTTCCCCTCCCTTCCCCTCTCTTCTCCTCTCCTCCCCTCCCCCCTCCTCTCCTCTCCTCTCCTCTCCCCTCTCCTCCCCTCCCCTCTTCATCTCCCCTCTCTTCCCCTCCCCTCCCCTCTCCTCTCCTCTCTCTGATTCCTCTATCTGAACAACAAAGTGGTTTGGGAGTAGTGAAATCATGAATGCACCAGGCATCGACTTCACAAATGCAAAGATGGAGAAAACTAGTGTAGATATTAGTGGATATGGCAAGGGAGATTCCACAGAATTCATATTTCCTATCCACAGTCACACAGACAGGATGAAGACTAGGAATGAATGTGACCAGTGACATGTTGGGACTCTGAGGACAATCCTCCAACCGTCTGGCCTTTGCTCACATTGTACAGACAGCTTGACCAGCAGTGAGGGGATGTGTAGTGGAGACCCTTGACCTTCTAAGAACGACCTGCACCAAAGGAGAGAAGAGCATGAGCCTGGGACGGGTGTCTCCACATTGGCCAGGAAATGAAGGTGTGGTTTATGCTTGAGGTTGTGCCTTCAGGAAGTCTGAGGAGTGAAGAAAGGCATGAGAGTGACAAGACTAGGGCTGAGGGAAACCTATCAGCACTTTCCTTTTAGAAAGAGCCTGTCCAGGATCTACCCTACTGCCCCGCAATTCCTCTCCTGGGGATAGATTCTAAGGAACACACCTGTCCAAAAAGACCTGTATACACCTGTGTTCATAGCAGCACAATGTGTAATAGCCAAAACTTGGAAGCAGCCCAGGTGTCCAACAGCAGATGAGTGGCTGAGCAAGTTGTGGTCTATATACTCAATGGAATACTACTCAGATATTAAAAATGGTGAATTCGGGAGTTGGGCGGTAGTGTAGCGGATTAAACACAGGCAACACAAAGCACAAGGACCTGCGAAAGGATCTAGGTTCCAGTCCCCAGCTCCGACAGAAGTTGAGAAATAAGACAGAAGGTGAAACACTAAGCAGAACTTAGACTGGAGTTGGTGTATTGCACCAAAGTCAAGGACTCTGGGCGTGGGGGTGGGGGCTGCTCAGGTCCTGGGGCATGATGATGATGGAGGAGGATCTAGGCATGTGTGGGGGTGGGCAGAGTGTTACACAAACAAACTGAGAAATTGTACAGATGTATTTTACTGTTGACTGTAAATCATTAATCCCCACCCTGGAAGGAAGGAAGGAAGGAAGGGAGGGAGGGAGGGAGGGAGGGAGGGAGGAAGGAAGGAAGGAAGGAAGGAAGGAAGGGAGAGAGAAGGGAGGGAGAAGGGAGGGAGGAAGGAAGGAAGGAAGGAAGGAAGGGAGGAAGGAAAGGCGGGCTCCACCCAGGAGTTTATGTGATGCTCTCATATTCTATCACTTCATAGTGAAATATTTTCTCCTTAGTTCTACTGTCTCAATTCTCTTAATTAAGGTTGAGACTTCACCTTTTAAAATACCGACTGCTGTCAACTGAAATGTATTGTCCAGGGACTGTGGCTCAGAGTGGATGACGTGGGCTTTGTGACTTTAAGCAGAATAGTTGCATTCCGGCTCATCCTTCTGCTTTCAGTTTTTTGTTGTTGTCGCTGTTTTTTTAGATGATGATAGGTTGAGGTGCCCAGCTAGACTTCCACAATAACTGCACCTCCTGGCTTCTTTTCTTACAGCTACTTTTGTTTAGAAATAACACAGAAAGAAACCCGACGTTTTCCTTTCTAGCTCTGCTCAGATTTCCTGCTGATGCTTTGGTTTACTGGTCATATTTTAATAGTGCTTTTTAAAGTAAAATGCATTTTAACTGTAGAATTTGGATAACTCAGACAGCTGTCTGCAACTGGGACATTCCCCTGTTGTGTCTTTCCTCAGAGGAGTGTTTTATTTATATAAATGGAATGATTTGAGTGATTGGCTCTGTACAAAGCTGGTACTTTTGTTCCACTGAGCTCATATCTCTGCAGGTAGAATGGACAGGGAGAGGCTGAGGGTCATTCTCACTGTGCTTAAAAATAACCCGTTTGCTCTTGAAAACTTATGATGAAAGCCCATGCTAGTTTATTTTTCACAGTTAAGATTGGGTGAACAATTAACAAATGCCCCAATTCTCTGATGTGTCTACAGTTGCATCCACAGAGCAGTCCCAATTTAGACCATGAGACACTCATTAATATATTTAGAGCCTATTCTCCCAGTTTCCTGCTGCTGATTTTCCAGAGGCAGAAACCAATAGCTTTTTCAGGACAGGGCCCACCTGTTCTTTCCCAGAGGCTTGAGCTGGGCAACTGCAGTGGTGGCTGAAACTCCAACTACGTAAAAAGTGCTTAATAAAATGTGAGCTACCAACAGCCTTTACTAACAGGAACATGGAGTTTTGCATAGTTCCCTAATGAGTCTGTTAGAGATCCTGGAAGCCTCGGGGCATATATCCTAGACTGTAGAGAAATACTGATTGCTCTCCCTTCTCCACAGGGACATTGTTATTCTTCACAGTCCAAAAGAATGACGTCTCCACAGGATGAAAATAAATATATGTTGTTCCCACACAGACACAGGTGGAGAGTCCATCAGTGTAACTGGGGCCAGAATGTAAGCTGGACTGCACACTATACGAAGGAGCTATTTTGCAAGTCCGAGAAGCAAATAAAGCAAGCCCCAGCCATAGACACAATCATTACATTTCGTTTTAGTAGCCACCTAGTAACCGATTTAAGGTGTATACATTTTCTTGCATTGTTCCTATTTGCAAATGATCTCCTACTGCCTGTCATCCCAGAGGCGTTAATATCCACTCATCTTTCTATGGCTGTTTCTCTCTCTCTCTTTCAGTACAAAAGGATACAACAGACATATTCATGGTCTACAGTCATCTAACTTATGAATAGAGGGACAAAAAGTCATCTTTCTCAAATCATAATTGATATCTGAACACATTTCAAAACATGACATAACAAGCTTTCAGAAACTCATTGCTCATACATTTAGACACTTCAGTATTATGTTCGCCCTCGATGTGCTATTTTTCATTCTTAATCTGCATGTGTTATTTCCAAACCTCTTACTCAGCTGATAAAACTGACTAACAGCCACCTTTGCCATGTGGTCACACTGATTAAGCTTCTTTTGTGATTTCTCACCCTAAAATTAATGTTTAAATCTTGCCTCCTAGAGAAAACATCTCTAAAGAATAATAAAAAAAACCCTGTACTTATGAAATTTCTCATATTCTTGAACAAACCCACATCTACACCACCACTAGCTTTTTAGACTTGGCAAACCTCAAGTGCTACATTTGATTAGCTGACATTTTTTTAGTTTTCCATTGTTCAATGGAAACAATCTCGAGCAGACAGAAAAATAATCTGAAACTGATCTAACCAGGCAAAATCGAGCATTTGTAATTTTCACTTACCCTACTGCTATGAAATCAGAATGCTCGTAATGAACTTCTCACGCTATGTTACGGAAGCTCATCCACAATGACTTAGATTTTTTTTTTAACCTGAAATGTCCAGACTGTGATGCCATCCTTTCTAAATAATAAGCCAAATATTTCTCTTCTCTTTTTCCCCGGGTACATAGTGAGATTTATTCCATATACAGCCACCTAAAGACTTCATAGTTAACAATCACAATGAGCTCAATTCATCATGCTGTTTTAACTTATAGTCCTTTATTCAGATGCCAATTCAGGTGCCAATCTTACAAGTAAAACAAATTTGCAAACACTGTCCTATGAGAAACAGGAACACGAGAGGAGTTCCGTGAGCACCCTGAGTATGAGACTTGACTTGCCACATGCCCACCCGCACCCCTGCAGCTGCGCAATACACACTCAACTCCCACTGACCTCAGGAAGAAGTCTGTTTGTAGAAGTACCCCGTGTGCACACAGTGGCCGAGTGAGTGCAAAATGCCTGGGGGGGGGGGGTGCTCAACGAAGAAAGCAAATGCTAGAGAAAAGCATCTCAGGACCTTTGGAATAGGTATTTATGCCACTCGCTAAGAGCCACAACAAGTGAAAATCAAGTAAGTGACCAAGGAGAATACCCCCAGTCCCACGGCAAAGGGTCATGACATGTAAGGTTTTCGCTTGTAAGAGCTCACTCCAGGTGATTCTTTCTACTGTAATAGATTGAGTCAACTGAGTCACTTTTGTTTGAAAAGAATCTCAAGAGGGCCTGCAGGAGAGCCCATGTGAGGCTACCTTCCCTGCCGTGCGCAGGACAGAGAAACTGGCCTGCACTGTGCTGGATGAAACTTCAGTGCTGCAGTATCTCACCCCTGCTCCTCTCATTCTCTCTCTCTCTCTCTGCTTTTATTTTTGTTTTACTGTCACTAGGGTTATCACTGGGGCTCAGTGTCTGCACTATGAATCTACCTCTCCAGGTGGCCTTTTTTTTCTTTCTAATTTTTTAATTATATATTATTTATTTTCCCTTTTGTTGCCCTTGTTTTTATTATTGTTGTTGATGTCGTTGTTGGATAGGACAGAGAGAGAAATGGAGAGAGGATGGAAAGACAGAGGAGGGAGAGAGAGAGACACCTGCAGACCTGCTTCACCGCCTGTGAAGTGACTCCCCTGCAGGTGGGGAGCCAGGGGCTCGAACCGGGACCCTTACTCTGGTCCTTTCTCTTTGCATCACACACGCTTAACTGTTGCACTACCGCCTGACTCCCTTCTTTCTAATTTTTATTAGATGGACAGAGAGAAATTGAGAGAGATGGGGAAGATAGGGGGAGAGAAGGAGAGACACCTGCAGACATGTTTCACTGCTTATAAAGCATAGTCCCTGCCGGTGGGGGAGAGGAGCTCACAAACCTGATTCCATGAGCTTGGTGCACCACTTGTGTGGTTCGCCAAGTGCACCCCACCTTCTTGCTCCCATCTCTGTCTCTCACTGAGAAAGTCACTGCAGACCAGTGAAGCCCTGGCAATCACAAAAAGAAAATATTAAGAACAAAATCTTTTCATGGAATCCATTTTGCACATTTTGCCTGTGTTTTCAAGTAGGACTGTTATGTGTGAGCTGTAACTTTCATAGGGTTTTTAATTAGTGAACTCTTCTGTTTCAACACATCTCTGTGAAGTGGGGTGGCACTGGTGCTGGTATCTCTCTGATTCTCCCCCTTTAGGATCTAGTCCCTGAAAGCTGGCCAGCACCTTCCCCTCTCTTGTGCTCCTGTACTTGCTGGCAGGCAGGGTGACCTCCCCAGCCAGAACTGGGGCTCTGATCTGCAGCCTGGTACCATCACATTCCAGGAGGGTGCACAAGGGTCTCTCGGTGGTGGGACAAGAGTGAGACACGCAGAGCAAGGCTGTATGCTAACTGTGAATCATCATCTAGACGGGTTCACAGACAAAGGGGCCCTCTACTAACTCTATTCTTCTAACTGACCATTTCCTTACTCAATCAGGTGAGGAGACCTGCAGTTATTTTTATTGTATTTATTTATTATTGGATAGATATCAAGATAGATAGATTGAGAGGAGTGGGGAGACAGAGAGGGAAAGAGACAGAGAGACACCTGCAGTCCTACTTCACCACTTGTGAAGCTTTGCCCCTATAGGTGGGGTCCCCCTAGGGGCTTGAACCTGAGACCTTGTGCACTGTAATGTGTGTACTTAACCAGGTGTGCCACTGCCTGCCCCCTTAATTTTTTATAAAGCTCTTATATGTGTTTTTCTAGCTTCAGTCATTTTTTAAACATACATTTATCTCAGTGCTTTGTAAGTGTCTTAGCACAGTGACACAGGAGAATTCTGCATGACTCCTTCCTAATTCTGCACTCTGAAACAGGGGGTATTGATTGCCCGTTATCACAAACTCTCTTTGCAAGGATGAGAGCAGAGTTTGGAAAGAAAGAGACAGGCTTCCTCGTTGGAGCAAAGTGAAGACATGATGAGAGTAAAATGCCATTTAAAAAAAATTTTTTATAAAAAGGAAACACTGACAAAACCATAGGATAAGAGGGGTACAGCTTCGCCATTTTTAAAATATGAAGTCTCCCAACTGAGTAAAAGACAAGCCCGTTTACTGTTACAGAAGATTTGAGAAACAAACCAAGGAGAAAGTCACTAGCTATGATCTACGCCCCCTAAAAAACACTAACAGGGGGCAAGTGGTGTGGACTGGAAGCATTAGGGTTAAGGATCCAGGGTCTTCTGGTGGAGAAAGAGGACAGGCTGGTGGGGGCAGGGTGCTGTGCTGACACTTAACACAGAGGCATGAGGAGAAGTACACATGTGACAAGAACAGCCTTCCAAAAACATCAGCACTGCAATAACATGATTTTAAAGACACAAGTTTCCAGATGTTAGACCAGGAACCATCAAGTGCATAAAAGAAAACACTGGCAGAACATTGCAAGTTGTTTACTTTGGAAATATTTCTGAAGAATCAAGGTCAATTGCAAGGAAAACAAAGACAAAAGTAAGCCAATGAGATTATATCAAACTGAAAAGCTTCTCCGTGGACAGAGCCGGGCTGAGGCACACCTAGCTGAGTGCACATAGTACAAAGAGCAAGGACCTGAATAAGGGTCTGGGTTCGAGTCCCCACTCCCCACTGGCGGGGGGGACACTTCCAAAGTGGTGAAGCAGGTCTGAAGGTCTCTCTCTCTCTCTCTCTCTCTCTCTCACACACACACACACACACACTCTCTCTCTATCTATCTATCTACCCTCCCCTCTATAGTTCTCTCTGTCATATCCAGTAAAGTGGAAAAAATATCTAGGAGTAGCGGACTCACAGTGCTAGCACCAACCCCCCCGTGATAGCCCTGGAGACCAAAACAAACAAACAAACAAACAAAAAAAAAACTACACTCTACATGGAAAAGGAGCCGTCACCAAAAACAAGAAAATGCTCAATTAAATAGAAGAAAATCTTTACATGCTACACATTAACCAATGGCCAAAATCTATGAAGAACTCACAAAAGTCAGCAAGAAATAACAAAACATACAATTCCGTTATAAAATGGAGAGATGGGCAGAATCTTCACTGCAGATGAGATCCAAAAGGGCTACAGACATATGAGAAATACTCAGTTACTGATTTTCAGAGAAATACAAAAGAAGACAACAACCAAATAGCACGTGACACTTGTAAGAATGTCATCCATTAGAGTGGACGGTAACAGCCAGCATTGGTGAGGCTGACAACAGATGGGTAGTTAGTAAGGCTGTGGTACGAGGGTCTGGGTGGTGGTGCGTCCGGGAAAGAGCAGATGTTACAGTGCTCAAGGATCCCTGCTCAAGCCCCCAGTCCCCACCTGCAACGGTTGGAAGGGGGAGCTTCACACATGGGGAAGCAGTGCATTATGTGTTTCGCTAGATATGTCCTTATCTCAATCTCCCCCTTCTCTCTCAATGTCTCTCTGCATCTAGTCAAAATGAACAAAATGGGGGGGGAGTTGTGGGATAAACACACCATGGAATACTACTCCACAGTAAGAAATGACCACTTCCTCTTGTCTACTGTAGGTCATCATTTCTCCTTTGGCTAATTCTGCTTCTAAAGACCCCTTCTGTTTCTATCCGTGTCGGTCTTTACGCCAGGTCCTCTGCATTGCTTGATGCTGTGGTCTATTTACATAATCACTGTTTTGCCTGAGACCTGCCCTGCCTGAAGGGCACTGGTTTAATCCCCACTGGTTAGATGGAAGCTTGCTATCTTCACACTCTTTTTCTTTTCTCCACCCACTCTCCTACCCATTTCCTCTTCCGACCCGCCACTTCCGCTTCAGAAGGTATAAAAGCATTTTTCTCCGATCAGTAAAAAATTGCATTGCGTTCCCACTCAGCCACATGTTCCAGAGTCTCTCTCTCTGGTGGCAGTAGCCTGGCAGTCTACCTCATTCTGGACCAACCTCAAAGCAGTCCTGTAAAGTTGAATAAACCAGAAGGAAGTGGATAGATACTGGATGGTCTCACTTACAGATGGAAGTTAAGAACCAGGAAAAGGAGGGTAAAATTTGGGCTAGGTGAGCCTATTGCAGGAAGGCGGAGGACTTGGAGGGAGGGTGGTGGGAGCTGAGAGGGCACTGAGCACCCAGTGCATGATGGCAGTGTGGAGCCTAGGCTGGTGGTAGGACTAAGACTTGCCAAAACCTGGGTTTGAGCCACATGGGAGCAACTGCACGTGGAAAAGTTCATGATCACTGGAGCAATGCTGTGGTGCTTCTCCTCTGCCTTTCTCCATCTCCCTCTAGTTTTCTCATTCTCTATCTGAGAAAAGGGGGAAAAGTCACTGGGAAACAGTGGACTCACACAGGGAAGCCATAACCCTGAGCGCGTGCACACACACTGAGTGACTGAGAGGTTAGCTGATGTTACGTCGTCTTGAAAATACAAAAATGCTGTAAGATATAACAAAATGATATCAAGAGTATAAGAAATGCTGCTTGTGGGAGCCGAGCAGTGGTGCATCGGGTTAAGCACACATGGCGCAAAGTGTTAAGGACCGGTGTAAGGATCCTGGTTCGAGTCCCCGGCTCCCCACCCGCAGGGGGTTTGCCTCAAAGGCAGTGAAGCAGGTCTGCAGGTGTCTATTTTTCTCTTACCCTCCTCTCTCGATTTCTCTGTCCTATCCTACAACAATGACAGCAATAACAACAACAACGATAAACAGCAAGGGAATCAAAAGGGGGAAAAAAAACAAGATTTAAAAATAAATTAAAGAAAAAAGGAAAGAAATGACACTTGTGCTGCTCTTGTGAAGATGCCTGTAGGCAGTCCCAGGGGCATCTCTGAGCACTGTGTGTTCAGGACAAAAGTGCCAGTGTGCCTCCAAGGCACTGAGTGGCAGACAGATGAACAGGCAGGGACTATGTCTCAGAGACGGGGTGCGACTAGCCCTGAAATGTCCTCCTTCTCCTCTTCTGACAGGACTCCAGCATGCCCCTTGCCATACTACCCCGCACCCCTGCCTTACAAGTAAGAAACACTTCTAGTGGCCTCTGAGCCAGGGTCACAGGTGAGGAGGCAGATAGGTGAGCTGCCGGCAGCCACACAAAGGTCAGGACATCCCCTCCTCGCCCAACAGGAGCATCTCCACCCACTTAAGTCTCATCAATGTAAGAGCATTTTCAGGTCCCAGTGCTGAGCCTAATCCAAATGAACCCAGGAAGGCAGACATCACAGACCACAGGAGGATGAGTGATATCAGGTTTGATTCCATATAAAATCAAGTCTTGTGGGAAGATTTTATTAAACAAACAAACAACAACAACAACAAAAACAGCTATGTTGTAAGAGAGAGAGTGAGGGAGAAAGGGGAGAATGAAAAGTAAGAGTCGGGCAGGGGCAGATAGCATAATGGTTATGCAAAGAGATTCTCATGCCTGAGGCTCCAAAGTCCCAGGTTCAATTCCCTGCACCACAAGCCAGAGCTGAGCAGTGCTCTGGTAAAAAAAAAAAAGAAAGAAAGAAAAGAAAAGTAAGAGTCTAGCTCACTTCTGGCATAAAGTGGTGCTGGGACTGACCTGCAGCTTCTGGGGCCTCAGGCTTGCAAACTGGTGTTCTGGCAGCCAGAAGGTTCTCTCCAGACCTCTCTGGAAGGCTTGAATCTGCAGATTGGAGGCTACCCTTAAAGACCTTTCTGTTCACTTGTTTGCTTTAAGACAATGCCCCCAGGGTGTGAATAAACACATAGTTACTTGTATAGCCAAGGTCCAAACTTACAATCCCCTGCCCTCCAGGTGACAGCATTAGTGATCTTTCATCATCATTTTATTTGCTTATTCATTCCTTGTTGTCACCATGACTTTACGGCTCCGGGTGGACGATTTCAGATAGAACGAGAAACAGAGACAGAGACAGCTCCAAAGCTTCACTCTGTGCCATCTACTCTCAGGTGGTGTGCAGGGGACGTAAGCCTGGGCCAAGCTCAGAACAAAGCAGATACCCTCCCGGGTGAGATATTTTCCCAGCCCTATTAATCCTTTTTAGAAACTATCAGGCCCACAAAACCTACTCTCAAGAGTAACTTTAAAAATTATAAAGAAAGAAAATAGACAACTTGCATATTTTTAGCTAAACATAAATCTACTTTGTGGAAATACAAGGCAAGACTCTCAGTTTTGGCTTCACTGCTCTCTGACAAGGAAGGCTCGGCAAGTTTCTTACACTTGGTGCACATTGTATAGAAGAAGGTAAAAATATCCGTCCACTGTGTAAGGTGCTTCTGAGATCAGTGACTCCTTTTGTTTGAAAATGCTTTCTGTAGGACCAGGCTGTCTACTGATGACCCACTTAAACTCTAAGGGGAGGCTATAAAACAAATTAAATGAAATATCATCCTTTTAAGTTTGTCCTTTCAAATTATCTACCCTGGAAATGACTGAATTCAGAAAGTATGCGAACTAGGCAAATGCATTTGAGTTCCCAACAGTTTATCAAGTCAGTGTTTTTGACAACAGGCACCAAATGTAATGACCATTCTATATTAGCCAATACTTACCATGCTAACACCATCTTGTTGCGATGTATTTCACTCTGCGAGTGTAACGTAAATGAGAGGTATGATGGCCCATGCTAACACCATCTTGTTGCGATGTATCTCACTCTGCGAATGTAACGTAAATGAGCGGTATGATGGCCCATGCTAACACCATCTTGTCGCGATGTATCTCACTCTGCGAATGTAATGTAAATGAGCGGTATGATGGCCCATGCTAATACCATCTTGTTGTGATGTATCTCACTCTGCGAGTGTAACGTAAATGAGCGGTATGATGGCCCATGCTAACACCATCTTGTTGCGATGTATCTCACTCTGCGAGTGTAATGTAAATGAGTGGTATGGTGGCCCAAGTTGCCCATGTTCTCAGTCCCATCTTCCTTTCCTGAACACATTTTCCAATGTGATTATGTCGGAGGCATCTGGCCCAACGCCAGTGCCTTATAATGCAACCCACTCAGACTGACAGAAGCAATGTCACTCAGCTATGGAAATGGAAATAGACACGTTGGGAGGGAAGCAGGATGCAAAGCAGACCAGGGGTGGTCCAGCAGGTGGTGTAGTTGATAAAGCATGAAACTCTCAAGTATGAGTGCCCACGTTCAATCCCCAGCAGCACACGTACCAGAGTGATATCTGATTCTTTCTCCTCCTAGCTTACTCATAAATAAATAAATATTAAAAAAAGAAAAAGAAAAACAAAAATCAGACCAGGGTAATAAAAACCATCTTGGAAGAGAGGAAGCTGCTCACTAGAAGGGAACTTGTGGAGTATGGCTTAACTGATTCTGCCGGCTGTCTCTCACACCTACTGTTTGGGCTGAGACCCATAGCTATTCTCACTAGCATGGCCATGATTTCCATATCTCTTTACAGAGAGTTACAGTTCAGATGGGGATGTTATTAAGAGGTCGAATTATTAATCTGTGGATACTTATTTAAATAAATGCATTTAGTGCTCTCTACTCTTCACAACTTTACAATCTCCCATACCTCTTTCTTTCTTTTTAAGGTAGTCCTTTTAAAAATATTTATTTACTATTGCATAAAAACAGAGAGAAAATGAGATGGGGAGACAGAGAGACCCTTGCAGTCCTGCTTCACCACTTGTGAAGCTTTCCCCCTACAGGTGGGAACCAGAGTCTTGAGCCTGGGTCCCTGAGCACTGTAGCGTGTTACTTTAACCTGGTGCGCCACCACCTGGTTCCCTCCCACACCCCTTTTCTAGCCTGCATTTTACAAACATTCTCTTCTGTGGCCTTCCAATAGCTATCTGCATGTATAGTAAAGACTAAGCAGTCTCCAGTGACCTCCCTATTCTCTCCTTTACTTTTTTTTCATAAAAGGAATGACATATTTTTCTTTAAATTTTTATTTATTTTTTTATTGCATAGAGACAGAAATTGGTAAGGGAGGGGAGATGGAGAGGGGAAGAGACAGAGAGGCACCTGCAGCCCTGCTTCACCACTTGTGAAGCTTCCCCCCTGCAGGACCTTGAACCTAGGTCCTTGCACACTGTAACCAGGTGCACCACTACTTGACCCTATTTTTCTTTTTCTGTGCAAAAATACATTATAACTTTGCAGATACAAATGTGAAAAGGATCGCTCTAAATTCTTAACCTCTTAGTATGTATTTTCTAAAGTACAAAAGACATCAATTTTGATGATCTCAACTCTTTCCCACTTAGTAATTGAGCACAAATTTGTCATTGCCATGTGTGAACAGCTCTTGTTAAGGAAGCCACAGAGCATTCCCTGTCTCACATCAAGAGAGCTTTAGCATTTCCCACCGTATTGGATCTCTTAGACTGCTTACAACTTAACCCATCCTCTCTTCTAAAAATCCTTCTCTTCCATTGATTTTCCTCTTGTTATCTTACAGGCTAACATCTCTCAGCTTCAATTATTTATCTTCCTTTGTACTGAAATTCTCTTAGATTTAGCCAAATACCTTTACTGAGGGTACCAGACCTAGTTACATTCCCCAAAATTTCAGTTGAACACTTCCATCCCAGGACTGTTACTGAGCACCTAGTCATGTGCAATTCTGAGTTGGAGTTATCTGTCCAAATACAAACTGGGCCAATTCCAGGCACCCTGCCACTCTGCCTGCCCCCCACACATATACACAAAACTTCTAGTGTGCTCACGTCCAATCACGCCTGCACACCAAATTAGGGAGCTGAGACACATCCTAAGTAACTCTTCTATTTTACATTTCACCTTCAGTCCAACTCCCAGTTGTTGATTCTGTGTCTCCTATTTTCCATGGCTTTCTATGATTACTGACTCATTATTGGATCTCCACGTTAATCAATGATCAAATCAACCCCATCACCACTCTGTATATAGCCTGAAAATCCTTTGCTTATTCTATAATGTTACTCCAAATTATATTCTGCTACATTGCACAAATGACTTAGTAAAGGTTTCATAATGATATTAAGTAGAAATTTAAGATAAACTAACAAAATTAATGTACAGATGCCTCCATATTGATTAGAACCTTCACCCAATACATATTTATTTGGGAGGCGCTCAAGTACAAAATGAATCCTAATAAATTTCCAAATAAAAATACCTTGCTTCCATTACACACAGGTCTTTCACACCATTCCTAGTATCTTGGTGTTGGGCACAGGAAGAACATGTGAGTGGCATGCCGCTTGGCTGCTGACTTCTGGCAGAGCACTCAGTCTATGCATTCAGATTCCGGGACACTCACACTCTGTAAAGATTCAGACTCACTTATGAGACCCTCCAAACCTCTCTACCACCCTGCCTACAGAAACTAACAAGATCCACCGCTAGTTTGGTCATCAGAAGGTAAGCTTTGTTTTTTTGTTTTTTCTTTTACTTTCCTCTGAGAAACAAATATTGCCTCTGTTCTCTATTAACAGGTAATCTCATATGAATGAAATTTTCTTATTTAAGGAGTATATTACTCAAGCTGCCTTGCATGGTTTCTCCGTAGTATGTATGTAATTTTGCTTTGTACTTATAGCCTCAATTACATAAATTTTGCCATATATTCTCTCAAAATGTCAATACCAATATATATACATATGTGGCCTTCAAACTCCCCCAGAAACTTTTCTGGAGTGCTTCTAGTAGTCTTCCTAACCTAACCCAACCTTCTCAAATCCATTCAGTGCCATTAACATCTCAGAATAGCTGTTTTAATCCTTGCAGAGTGACTTCTCCAGTGCACTCAGAGTGGACTCCATCCACACTGTAAAGGTCACATTTGAAGAGTTTCTAGGATATTGGCTTTCTCCAAGGGTCCTTCTAGACCTTTCAGTGACCTTTTCTGCCTTGTCAGATTTCTGTCAGTCATCACTGTGATCTAATCATAGAGGAAGTATCTCCCCATTTTCCAAGACCTATTTTCAGAACAAGCAGACTGGGTACATATCTTTATACTTTTATATCTGCTTTTTCCAGGCTTTTAAAGATCACTTCACCTTCACATATATTTACTCTTTCTTAGAAGATCTTAACCTTCCTGCCTGGGGAAATCTCTTTCTTATCCACCTTAACTAGACTGTCTTTCTTCACTTTGTTTTCATTCACCAATGCTTTTTATCTGATGGTAAAACTAAAGTATGTTTCCGCATCACTTCAGCTCTTCTTGCTGATAAAAAATCTTGTTTCTTATGAAGATGGTAATTCAGCCACATCTTTTATTGGGATTTTTTTTCCCTCTTTTCAATTTAGGTAATTCTTCCGCTCTTGTGATATGTCTGTGTCTCTGGAACTGGATTTCTTTTTACAACAAAAATTCAAATCTTTCCTACTCGAATACGACTAATTCTCTACAGTTCATTTGACAGATACTGCAATTCAAACAAGTCAGGCAATGTCCAGTCACTATGTTTTAATAAATCTCATTTCCTATCTTCTTTGCAACACACATTAAAAGGATTTCTAGAGATATACTATCCGCAAGATAAATGTAGTATATTGAAATACAGCTGTGTACATCTTGACAGCACTGCTTGCTGATAACTTGTGCTTACCGATTGCCATGGACTTGGTGAGACGCCGCTGCCCCAGAGACTGGGAAACACGCTTAAGGAGGCAACATGACTAGCAAAACATAAGCGTCAAACTGACCCTATAAATGATGACAGCTCTGCTCTCTGGCTGGAGCACAGCCTTTGCAAGTTTGAATGGACTGGGGACACCCTTCCCTATTACTATCCCAAGTATACTGTGCCTTGCCTGTCCTGTTGTATTGACAGTGAGTAAAGTTGACACTAGTGAAGTTTATTATGCTTCTACTGTGTGTTACTGTCAATTTGAAAACACAATAACTGGTGCTGGATAAGTAGTGTGAGCAATGCATTCCAAAGTATTAAGAAGAAAAAAAAAAAGAAAGAAAGCAAAGAAAGAGGGGCCAGGTGATGGCACACCTGGTTAAGCACACACATTACTATGTGCAAGGACCCAGGTTCAAGACCCTGGTTTCCACCTCCTTAGGAAAGCTTGACAAGTGGAGAAGAAGGGCTGCAGGTGTCTCTCTCTGTCTCTTTCACTATTTACCCCCTCTCTCCCCTCTAAATTTCTCTGTCTCTATTAAAGAAATAAATACAATCATTTTAAAAAAAGAAAAAAGCAGAAACAAACAGTTTCTGTGACTGTGAGGAATATGGGGGTCATCTTTGGAAGGTGGGAGGGTGGGGACACAGAGATTTGGGGGTGGGTATGGTGTGGAACTCTACTCTGTACACTTGCAACCTTGTAACAAACTCTGTTAATTACAATTCAAAACAGAGAAACCATGTGAAGCAGCTATTGTTACACGACACAATATATAAAGCTTCAACACCTGAGAGCTTTTACTTACTAGGCCTCTGGACCACATACACTAGAGGAAGTCTTTAAACACTTGCAAAATTTGCCTATGCTTTAAAAAAAATTTTTTTTTTACTTATTTATTTTTAAATTTTTTATAAACTTTATTTATTTGATAGAGATGGCCAGAAATTGAGAGGAAGGGGGAGCTAGAGAGAGGGAGACACAGAGAGACACCTGCAGCCCTGCTTCACCACCCGTGAAGCTTTCCCCCTACAGATGGGGACTGGGGGCTTGAACCCGGACCCTTGAGCATTGTAATATGTGCGCTCAACCAGGTGTGCCACCACCTTGCCCCTGTCTGTGCTTTATATTACTGAGGAACAGAGTAACAGAAGAAAAATGTTACTGGAGTTCTGCACGCACGGTGCTGATTCACCTCTAGAGCAGGACTCCAAGCCTTGACACTTCGTGTCTATTTCAAAATCCACCTGCAACTATCTTCTTACTGAAGTCCCATGTGTTATCCTATTATTCATACACATAGCTCACCTGCTTTTGCAAATCTAGTGCCTAATGTTAACTGAAGTGGCATTTCTGTTCAATTTTCCCCATGAGTTCTACTTTTTTTTTTTTTTTTTTTTTTGCCTCCAGGGTTATCACTGGGGCTTGGTGCCTGTCCTGTAAATCCATTGCTCCTGGAAGCTACTTTTCCCCTTTGTTGCCCTTATTGTTTATCATTGTTGTGGCTATTATTCTTGTTATTGCTGTCGTTGTTGTTGCACAGGACAGAAAGAAATTGAGAGAGGACAGGAAGGGGGGCGAAAAAGACACCTGCAGACCTGCTTTATTGCTTGTGAAGCAACACCCCTGCAGGTGGGGAGCCGGGGGATTGAACCAGGATCCTAATGCCAGTCCTTGCGCTTCGTGCTATGTGTACCTAACCGGATGCGCTACCGCCTGGCCCCAAGTTCTACTTCTTAAACATTTCCTAAAGTTCATGGTTGACTCAGTACAAATTAAGTACTCAAATAACTTAGCAAGTCTTCCTTTCATACAGCAACGATGGGGCAAGAATTACAGGAGGCAGATGGTTAGACAGGACAATGTTAGTGTAACGTCTGACCAAAACTAGACGGGAAAGGCCACTTAAGTCTTTGACAAGAAGGCACATGTAAATTTTGATCCTAGACTAAAGAGAATTCCCACGAGCCACAGGCCACACTGGCTTCTTTCATGTGGGACTATCCTGACAAAACTGTGGAAGCAAAAAATCAGAGTTTGTAAATAATAACCAAAGCCCCCCCCCAAAAAAAAAAGAAAAGAAAAACAAAAAAGAAAGAAACGGACAGAACCAATGCTGTTTACTGTAGCCCTACACTTAGCATTTAAATAAAATAAGGACAATGGGTTCACCCTATGGAAACAGGAAGGGAGGAGAGTGAACATTTTGCCCAGATAATGTCTGTGGGGCACACAGGGCAGGGGAGTGCTGACGCTCACTGCTGGGGCGTGGGCCCTGGGGCTTTTCCACATACCTGGTGCATCACAGCCACTTATGAATGAAGAAGTCAGAAAAATAAGGGTAACAGAAATATTAACAGTAAGTTTGGGAGGAAACAGTGGAAAGAGCAAAAATTACGTAGTTCAGGAAAAAGCAGATGATTTAAGTACGAAACCAATTTATCGGCACATGAACTCATGAAGGAGTGTTGTAATTTAAGATCAGAGAAGTTAAGTGGCAGTAATTTGTCATGTTAACTTGTCACTGAAAGTCAGGATTTTCTTATTTATTTAATTAATTTCAAGTTGGAAGCATACTTTCTTGCAGAAGAAGTGAGAGTAATAAATCTAGAAGGAAGTGACGCTGAAATAAATGACCCCCCAATGTAGAAAAGGGTAAAAAGGGAGGTTCAAAAGAGTCCTCAGTTTTATAGGAATAAAGTGCCTCTTCTCATCACACATAAGACACAAAACTAGCATACCATTTTAAGTCACAACTATAGGGACAAAAAGAGGATAATTCAGGTAAGAAATTTACATTTTCAGTTTAAGATTTTAGTAAAATCATCTGCTTAGCAGGACACAGAATCACGATCACCTGTTGATGTTGATCATTAAGTTGTCAGCATCTCCTACCAACATGTCACCTGCTCCTAAAGTGTGAGTGTCCCTGGG
This sequence comes from Erinaceus europaeus, assembly GCF_950295315.1. NCBI lineage: Eukaryota > Metazoa > Chordata > Mammalia > Eulipotyphla > Erinaceidae > Erinaceus > Erinaceus europaeus. Next base: position 3,030,322 of record NC_080181.1, read on the forward strand.
CACTTCAGAGCTCTCACAGCCACTAGGAAATGAGGACGTAGAAATGGAGACTGCCCATGGGTTCTCGTGAAAGATGTCAAGGTGCATCTCGATGCTGATGCTGGATGTGTTAGAAGAAGACAGTGCTTTCTCTGCCTTTCTTTTTTCTGTCCCTCTCTTTCCCTCCACTCTCTCTTCCTTTATTTCCTTCTTTCTTCCTCTCTTTTTTCTTTCTCCCTCCCTTTCTCCTTCCTTCTCTTTCTTTCTTTCTTTCTTTCTTTCTTTCTTTCTTTCTTTCTTTCTCTTTCTTTCTTTCTTTCTTTCTTTCTTTCTTTCTTTCTCTCTTTCTTCACTTCTTTCTCCCCCCCACCAGCTCCTCCCCCTATTCACACACTGAGGCTTCATGAACACCCAGTTCCACTGTTTCCAATAGACGCTTCTATATTTTTAAAGATATTTATTTATTTATTCCCTTTTGTTGCCCTTGTTTTATTGTTGTAGTTACTGATGCCATTGTTGTTGGATAGGACAGAGAGAAATGGAGAGAGGAGGGGAAGACAGAGAGGGGGAGAGAAAGATAGACACCTGCAGACCTGCTTCACCGCCTGTGAAGAGACTCCCCTGCAGGTGGGGAGCTGGGGTTCGAACCGGGATCCTTATGCCGGTCCTTGTGCTTTGTGCCACCTGCGCTTAACCCGCTGCATTACTGCCCGACTCCCGACACGTCTATGTTTTTTAAGAACCATTATAACATGACAGAACTAGAAAGCAAGGGAACACAGCAGTACTGTTTGATGTTCCCACTTGATGGGGAGGGTCTCAAACCCAGGTTCTTGCACATGGAGATACAGGCACTTAACTTGGTGAGCCATCCCCTGGGCCATAAGACAACGCTTCAAAAGCATGTTTAATTACAATGAACAATGAGACACTGCTATCAGCCAAGACTGCTACCAGAGGGTTTACAGACATTGAATTCAACCTCTTAAAAGTGGTCTATGTTATGAAGCAGTGCTTGAGTTGACAGAGGTGATTTGTCCATGTTCTGAGGCAAAACAACATCTATTTGACTACAATCTCAGACAGAAGTGACAGAATTATGTTTTTCTCTGACACAGGGGAGGCATAAAAGCAATGAGTCAATTAAATGGTCTCTGAGTGATGGGAGGAAGAGGAGAAGAGGGCACTGAACTCCAGCTCCATGAGGACTCGGAGAGGAGGAGGGAAAAGGGGAGACTTCTGGGGGTAGTGGTAGGGCTATGTGTGGCTTGGAGGGGAAGAGAAGACTGGACCTGGAAGAAAAAGGGGGCAGTTATGGACAAATGTAGACAGACAGTTGTAGAGATGTCAATTAACTCATATCTGCAACCTTAGGAGAACAGCAGTGGTTTGTAATGGAGGGATTGGGGGTTCAGAACTCTGGCGGTGGGAGCAGTGTGGATTTATACCCCTGTTGACATTAAATTTTGTAAATCAATATTAAATCACTAATAAAATCTATACAATTTAAGATAAGATGGAAATGGGAAAAAAGAAAGCAAAAAAATCAAATGGTTTTTGATATTAAAATGAGGCCTAATTTTAGAGAAGTATCCAGCTACTACTCTGACCTGTAATCATGGGGGGTTGCTGTCACTTTGAGCTCATTACATGGATGTACAGTGAGCTATGTTCTTGGGCTGGGAGGTGGCAGGTACAGGGGGTATAGTACTGACACTCACGCATAGGGTTATGGAGAACAGTACGGAGAATCTTTAAACAGATACAAAGGGAAAAACCTTGTGATCTAGCAATTCCACTACTAGGCACACACCCAAAAGATGTAATACCTCCCCTGTGAAGGGTCAGATGCACCCCCATGTTCACTAGGCTTTATTCACAATAGCAAAAACCTGGAAAGAACCAAAATGCCTGTCTACATTTGTACATACTTGCCCCCTTTTCTTTAGGTCCAGTTGTCTCTTCCCCTCCAAGTGGCATGTACTCAATTTATTCAGCAATAAAAAAGTTGACACTGGGGAGTCGGACAGTAGCACAGCAGTTTAAGCACAGGTGGCACAAAGCTGACGGACCAGTATAAGGATCCCGGTTGGAGCCCCTGGCTCCCCACCTGCAGGGGAGTCGCTTCACAGGCGGGGAAGCAGGTCTGCAGGTGTCTATCTTTCTCTCCCCCTCTCTGTCTCCCCCTCCTCTCTCCATTTCTCTCTGTCCTATCCAACAATGATGACAACATTAATAACTATAACAATAAAACAACAAGGACAACAAAAGGGAATAAATAAATGTTTTTTTTTTTTTTAAAGCTGACATAGTATTCTTTGGGACAAAGTGGCTGGAACTGGAGAAGATGACGCTCAGGATGCATTGGATCGACCTTCTCGTGGTGCATCCCGTGAGTACCCATTTATTGGGGAAACTGACGATCCTTCCTAGCCGACTGAATCCACATGGATCCCAGTCACTTTCAAAGCCAGCAACAAGCAGACATCAGGCTCAACCTGACTGGCTACGGAAGAAGGGCAAATGCTAGAAGAAGAAGTGGAGCCAGTCGGGAGGTGAAGGGCAGCCACAGAAAAGTTCCACTCATATGGGGAATACAGAGAAGGGAGCATATGGAAGTGAAAAAGTCTAAGACTGCAGAGAACTATAGTGGACATCTATGGGGGTGGGGATGGGGACACAGACCTGATGATGGGCATGCTGAGAGGAAAAAAGACTATATTGTGAACCATTAACCCCTCAAAAAACAAGTAAAACAAAACGAAACATGGGTCTTGAGTTCAATTCCAGCATCACATGTGGAAGAATTAAAGCGTTGGTTCTCTTTCCACCCTCATCTGTATTTCACTAATTAACAAGTGTTTAAAGTATCCAAAAATGATCAGGGGGAGTCGGGCGGTAGCGCAGCGGGTTAAGCGCATGTGGCGCAAAGCTCAAGGGCCAGCGTAAAGATCCCCCGGCTCCCCACCTGCAGGGAGCCTCATGAGTGGTGAAGCAGGTCTGCAGGTGTCTGATTTTCTCTCCCCCTCTCTGTCTTCCCCTCCTCTCTCCATTTCTCTCTGTCCTATCCAACAACAACAACAACAATATCTACAATAAAACAACAAGGGCAACAAAAGAGAATAAATAAATAAATATTTTAAAAAATGATGATCAGAATCAGTAAGTAGATGCTAAGCAAATGGTTCAAATGGTAATTAGCTGGACAAAGACACAGCTCCTCAGACACAACACCCACCTTCAATCCCGAGGCCCCTTGTTTGAGCACCATGACTGAAGAGAAGTACTGTGCTGTTTCTCTTTGCCTTTTCCCACCTCTTTCTCAAAAAATAAACAACAGAAAAGTAGACCTAGAGGCCACACAGTGGTGCACCTGGTCAGGCGCTCACATTACAGTGAGTGTACAAGGACCCAGGTTCAAGCCCCTGGTCCCCACCTGCAGGGGAAAAGCTTCATGAGTGGTGAAGCAGGAAGGGATGCTGGTGTCTCTCTGTCACTTCCTACACTCTCAGTTTCTTTCTGTCTCCAATAGTGAATAAATAAAGAAATGATAAAAGATAGAAAGAGAAAAAGTCTAAGAAGAAAAGTAGACATAAAGACTGCTTACTGGTATTGCACTTACAAGAAACCCCGATCCCATGTAAGAAAAAGGTAAAAAGGGACAGTGACAGGATATTTTTTTATTTTTATTGGGTAGAGACAGTAAGAAATCTAGAGGGAAGGGGAAGATAGAGTGGAATAGAGACAGAGAGACACCTGCAGCCCTGCTTTATCACTCTCAAAGCTTTCCCCCTGCAGGTGGGGATGGGGTCTTGAACCTGGGTCTTTGTGCATTATAGCATGTGTGCTCAGCCAGGTGTACCACCACTCAGTCCTACAGGATAGGTTAAGCAATTACACAAGCCAGACCTTCCACCTTCTGCATCCCACAGTGACCCTGGGTCCATACTCCCAGAGGGATAGAGAATGGGAAAGCTGTCAGGGGAGGAGATGGGATATGGAGATCGGGTGGTGGGAATTGTGTGGAGTTGTACCCCTCCTATCCTACGGTTTTGTTAATATCTCCTTTCTTAAATAAATAATAAAAAAAGAATATCTGAGATGCATGTGATCAGAAATATCTGCTAACAGTGACTCAGAAAGAATTCCACCTGTTGCCTAGGTTTTAGAAAGCTGATCATCCAACATTCCCAACCCAAAGAAAGGACAAAGACAAATGATATTCGAAACCAACACCTTTCTTGACTCCATGAAAAAGCTAAAACTGTAGGTGGAGCTAATACCTAGAATTTAAGGATGTAAGACTTCCGGCGAGGCAAGGCCTGGGCCCTGATTAGTATGGAGCTGTCATGGAAGGAAACAGGGTCAGGGCCTTGGAGGGAGCTCAGCCCAGCGCTGAAGGAAGTGTGTAAGGCTGATTGCACCATTGAGACAAGAGAGCCCCAGGAGCCCTCTACTCACAGGGCCTTCTCCACTTGTGGGTCCTCCCCTGGCTTTTCAGGGATGCAACTTTGCCCAGTTACCAAGTAGCAGAATGTACTAGAAAAGTCACTGGTTTTCAAGTTAGTTTTCTGTACATCTGACACAGCACAATCTCTTCATTATTTCTTTCTTTTGGTGAGGCAACATAAATTGAGAAGGAAAGGGGAGATGGAGGAGGAGAGCGAAAGAGAGATGCCGGGGGCCTGGCAGCGGCACACTAGGTTCAGTGCACATAGTACAAAGTGCAAGGACCCACGCAAGGATACAGTGTGTGGAAGTGAGCAGAACGACCAACAGTGAATTCATTAAGCACAGCAGAGAACAATAATGATTATCACACTGAAGATAAATCACTACAGATCCTGTCAAATGGCAGTCATCAGAATTAGAGGTTTTCTGTTCAACAATCTGTTTGGCTTTGTGTGTTAACTCTCTTTTCAGCCACCAGGTTCCAGATGCTAGTATGATGCCAACCCTGCCCTGCCCTGTCCAGACTGCCCTGGACAGATGACCCCACCAATGTGTCCTGGAGCTCCACTTCCCCAGAGACCTGCCCCACCAGGGAAAGAGAGAGACAGGCTGGGAGTATGGATCGACCTGTCAACGCCCATGTTCAGCGGGGAAGCAATTACAGAAGCCAGACCTTCCACCTTCTGCACCCCATAGTGACCTTGGGTCCATACTCCCATGGGGTTAAAGGATAGGAAAGCTATCAGGGGAGAGGATGGGATATGGAGTTCTGGTGGTGGGAACTGTGTGGCATTGTACTCCTCTTATCCTATGTTTTTTTTAATGCCTCCCTTTTTAAATAATAGTACAAAAGAAGTGTGCTATTAAAAAAAAGGATTAGAGGTTTTGAATGTACAGCCAAGTAACTACAACTCATCTGGTTTTAATTTCACTGGAAGTGCATATTTAGTCTCAAATAGTTAAGATTTTAAAAAAAGAGTCATTGTAGTTTCCTCATTGTAAGTGCAAGAAGATAAATAAGGTTCACAGATTTCCTTACTTGCACTGCTTATCTCATACAGGAGGCCAATATAGTGAGAGTTTTAAAGATCGGTCCCACACACACAATGTTAGGTGTAAAGGAGACAGGAGACAATCCCAGGCTCCTCTCTAGTCATCAGGGTTTATCTCATCCTAATGTCAGGGGAGCTTTTTAATAAGATATCATTTCAATAAGAGAGCTCAGCTTGCTGTCTCTTCTCTGTTCCCACAGCGCCAGGAATGTGGACAAAAAGCTCTTATTGATTGACTGCCTGCCTGCCATTCCTTGCTTAGACTCCATTACCCAAAGTGGTGACTGAAGTTTCTGTGTTCTCAGGAGAAGTCATGTGGATAAGATGTGGAAGACAGAGAAGCAGACTCGTCCCAGGAAGTTGGACAGCAGGTGGAAGATGAGTATGTAGGTTCTCTGCCATTATGCTTGGAGTTGATTTTTTCCACCAGTATACTCTGTGCTGAAGAAATGGAGGACCAGAAATAGGAAGTCTCTTGGAATTGGCTCCACCTTTATGAAAGGCTCAGTCAGATACTGAGTGAAGAAACTTTCCTGTTAATATTTAAGCCAAAGTAGTCAACAGTCATAAATGGTCACAAGTTGGGGTTGGGGTTGAAGAGAATAGGAAGAAAGATGAGCCTCGGAATGTTAAAATGAGTAACTAAGCACAATATCCCTCAAATTTGTCATTTACTTTTCAACAGCTTGATTCTAAAATTCATACAGCTTAGCTTTTCAGACTACAACATATCAGAATTTTGCTATTACAGTATAGACAGTTTTGCTATTGAATAGCCTACCTATAAAAAATCATATAAATGAGATTTACTTATACATGTCAGTAAAGACACTGTCTCCTTTTATGAGGCAAAATTGGGTCAAATCTGGATTACATCATATCAAGAAATTCAAGTAGGAATGTGCTGTGTCACAGTAAAGCCTTCAGTGACTTGATTCTTCACCCTGCTGGTCTATCCTTATGTCTTTCCAAATGGCAAATATATCCAGAAGTAACTTCGGTATAAGCCTCCCACCTGGACTTGCCAAATGTCACTTCTCCCCAGTTAGTCTCTATTTAGAGAAGAAAAAGTATGTATTTATATATAATAAGCATAATACATATATAATATTACCTAAGAAGTATATAATATTTATATATAAAATATATAATAATTTATATATAAATATATAATAATGTGTAAGAAATATCAATATTTACACATATATCTTGGCTATCACCTTCATGAATAAACATTACTTTAATTCTTAATCTTTATTTATTTGATAAAGACAGCCAGAAATTGAGAGGAAAGGGGAGAGAGAGAGGGAGAAAGAGAGAGACCTGCAGCACTGCTTCACCACACATGATACTTTTTCCCTGCAGATGGGGGCCAGGGGCTTAAATCCAGATTCTTGAGCACTGTAACATGTGTGCTCAACCAGGTGCACCACCACCTAGTCCTAAATACTTTCTTCTGAAATTACATAAAAGGTGAGTGTAAGACACTTTAAAGAAACAGAAATAAATTTTGTAAAGATATTATTTACATTAATGCTTAGTTGAAAACAAGTATCTATTTCACATAGTGAATGTAATAAGTTAATATTTTCAGTATAACACATTAATTGGCAAAACAAACATGCCTTATTTTGTATCCGTCACAAATTATCTGTGGAAGATTAAAACGCTAAAGCAATAATTTAAATGTTAAACACAGGTACTAGTTAGATTATTGATTTAATCATCAGTTCAATGAATGCTTGCTGACTAACCTCAATCACTGACATATTCTGGGATGAAGAAGATAGTCTGCACTTTCTTTTGAGGAATGCTTAAAATTTTAATTAGAATAAGATATGTTTGAAAAGCAAGTTGCTTACGAAAAGTATATAAAATTGTGACTTGAAAATCTGAATACAACACGGTCCTCAAGTGGACAATCTATTCCTAATTCTCAATCTTGGAGTTGATGAAACTACTGAATGCGTCTGACTAGACGCATGTGTCCCTAGACCTCAGTGTCAGAGGAACTGCCTATGGAGGCCTAGGGTGAGCCTCGTGGACCTGAACTGTAAACAGGGAAGTGGATGCTCTGCGTAAAGACCCTCCCTACTGTGTGTGAACTGCATCTGTGTCTATCTATAGCCTTAAGAGAAATGCATTTTAATGTTAGACATTCGATCTGCATTAACTCTCAAACTCTGTTTGAGTTCTTACTATTTTCATTTGACCCTATGTTCCTGAAATCTACTAATGTAACTGTATAATCCCTGATTCATTGCTTTTGGTTTCTTAAAAGCATTTCTCCAATGAATCTGAACACATTTCAGTTGAAATGAATGCTAACTCACCCCCAGCAACTCACAAATGCAATGTGGTGATAAATAATTTTGTGCTCCTCCTTTTTATGGGCCGCTGAAACTTCCTCTAGACAAGTCCCACTATTTGAGTTCCTAGGCAGTAAAATATAAGTGCACTAAGTGTTTTTCAGCATGTCTGAGTATTTTCCTATCACATTAGCCATTCTCCACAGTCCCCATGTCTCCTCTGTCTGACTGTTCTCAGGGGCACAGCTTCTGGTGAGTAGAGGGAGCTATAACACAGCATAGCGTCCCTATCTTATTCCTGAGTAAGTTCAGGAAAGATTCCAGGAGTGGCTGATGAGAAGACAAAGGAGCATTTCATTAATAACAGAGGCCGCACAGAATGCAGATTTTCCTCTGCTGCCACGAGGAGGAGGTGTCCAGCAGACAGCTTCCTGGAAAAGGCCGTGTGAGAACTCTGAAGGATGCTCAGTCCACAGAGGATGGAGGGCAGGCTTTTCCACACCCAGCACTTGTTCTCAAATGCAAAAAACAAAGGGACCAGAGAGAGCAAGAAGTGTATGAAATGGTGTAGTTATGTAGGCATTTTTCCTTTGAATATGCAGGGTTCTAACGAAAGAGAGAGGCAGACTGGGAGTATGGATCGACCAGTAAATGCCCATGTTCAGCGGGAAGCAATTACAGAAGCCAGACTTTCCACCTTCTGCAACCCACTCGACCCTGGGTCCATACTCCCAGAGGGATAGAGAATGGGGAAGCTATCAGGGGAGGGGATGGGATACAGAGATCGGGTGGTGGAAGTTGTGTGGAGTCCTAAGCCTATCCTACGGTTTTGTTAATATCTCCTTTCTTAAATAAAATAAAATTTAAAACAAATATATTTATATATATGAGACAGACAGAAAGACCAGAGAACTGCTTAGTTCTGGCTATGTTGGTGCCTGGGATTGAACTTGGGACTTCTGAGGCCTCGGGCATGAGTCTTGAGTTTTAACATTTTTTGCATATGTAGGTGGCCAATCCCTTTGTAAAAAGATGAGCAGTCTATTGGGGGAGATGTGTTCCCATTTTCATGAGTCTTTCTCAACCATGTTTAGTGTTCCTGGGTATCCTTTGTACACTACAGACAGGCATGATGAATCTTAGACACACCAAGTAAACAAAACCAACAAGCTTTGAATTGATAATGTCTCCCAGGGCTCTGAAGTTAGGTCAGTATTTTCTCACTCCCCCTTTCTGTCGACCGTAGCTCATAGCTTTTTATTATGATTATGTCACTGCTATTTTCTTTTGCCGTTGTCAATCTGAATTAACCTCATATACTAAGTTCTTTAATACATCGTAGCTTCTTCTCTGGAAGTTTCACTTTTTTCTTTGTCTGTTCTCCACTTCTTCCCTTGTTCTACTAGACTTTTCTTCAAGAATGTGAAAATATCTGAAACTGCTTTCATGATCTTGTCTCCTAATCTGAAAATCTCGTCACTTGCAGATTTCTTTCAGGTCACTCATTTTTCTCCTGATTGTGGGTCACAGTTTTCTGATTTCTGACAGGTTTTGTTACTGCTTATGAGGAACTCTGCATCATACACTTTCCACTGCTATATCTTACTGTTCTCCCGTAGTCTCTTTAGTTAGTGTTCGGTTTTGTTCTAGCAGGAAGAAAGCAAATTTGTAGGTCACCTTGGTGCTTTTCTGACACATTGGGAGATGAACGCATTTTGTTTCAGTGCTGGGTGAGTCATGTTCCTGAGGCACATTTGCTAAGGCACAGTGCAGTGTTGGTGTTTCTAAGAGTGTTCTGGGTTGGCTGGTAAGAACATGAATGTCTCCGGTCTTACACAAAGAGTGTTCAAACACAGACCCCTGGAAGTTCTTTCTCAGCCTATGGGAGTCTTGGCCATCACAGACATGTCTTGGTATTTACTGCCAGGCTCAAAGTTCTTCTCAGGTTTCCTTCTATTATTCTATCTCATCAACTGCAGCTGTCATAACCTCCTTAAATGCAATTTCTGTCTCATCAATATAGCAATGACCATGCCTTACTCCTAAGTAAATTGGGCAATAAACGCTAATTTCTGTTGAAGTTTAACAATTCAGGGATGTCTACCCACATTTGGGGCCAAATAATCATAAACAAAAAAGGAAATATGACTATAGATATTATGCCAGGTATAAACCAATTATATCATACTGATTCAAAAAATTTGTCATCGTTAATATATTTAGTTGGCTCTAGATATTTCATAACAAACTTACGAAGTAAATTCTATTCCTTTAGTTGAATAGATGATTGTAAGTAAATATTTGCATAAATAGTATTGCCCTGCTGTATAAAATTATTTCTTCATAAGTTTTTCCAACCAGTAAATATAAACCATGCTTTAGACTCATTAGTGAAGTATAAATAATTTGATTCAAATAACAAGATGGTTGTAGTCCTCCATTACTGTGAATATTGTAACTGTGTTTATTGATTTCTCTACTATTAAAGGCTTACTGACCACTCTGTCTTCTAAGCCTCATTAAGACAGGATACAAAATTTAAATGGACAGTGTTAATCTTTTATAATCTATTCCTTCATGGAAATGTATTTTCAGAACAAAAGATAAAAGTTAGCCAGAGTTACATTAGAGTGAAGAGAAAGGGAATACTGCCATGGCTAAGGACACTTCAGAGACTAAAGGATCTAATCTTTAGGAGATTGTCAGTTATCTTCAAACTGGCAAAGCTACCCAGATTAAATTATCTCATCCTTTCTCTTCCTCTTATTTGTATCCTGAATCTTCCTGCTTCTTTTCCACCAATCTCTACCTTTTGTGCAGTAAGTTCTTTTGAAGGAGTCAACTTTTAAAAAATTTATTGGTACCAAGCTTATCACTGGGGCTCAGTGGTTGAAAGACTAATCTACCTCTCCCAGAGGCCATTTCCTCCCCACTCCTTTTTTTTTTTTAATTTGATAAGACAGAGAGAAACAGAGTGGAGAGGGAGATAGAAAGTCAAGAGACAAACCTTCAGCCTCATTACTCTGGTGAGACCTTTTCCTTTCATAGTATTCTCTAATTCCATTCCAGGCGATTCACTTCCTAACAAAGTCCCAAAACCTAGATATAGACCAGGTCATGTGAGATAGAGCATATGTTCACACGTATCCATAAACTAGGGCAAAATACATACATGAAAGCAAAAGTACACAGTGGTCTGCAGTAAGTACCCCCTCCCCCCCCAACACTTCATCTGCACTATTCCAGCCTTTAGATCCATGATCACTCAACAATTTGTTTGGCTTTGTATGTTAACTCTCTTTTCAGCCACCAGGTTCCAGATGCTACCATGATGCTGACCAGAAATCCCTGGACAGAGGACCCCACTAATGTGTCCTGGAGCCCCGCTTCCACAGAGCCCCACCCTACTAGGGAAAGAGAGAGGCAGACTGGGAGTATGGATCCACCTGTCAACGCCCATTTTCAGCGGGGAAGCAATTACGGAAGCCAGGCCTTCCACCTTCTGCAACCCATCATGACCCTGGGTCCATGCTCCCAGAGAGTTAAAGAATAGGGAAGCTATCAGGGAAGGAGATGGGATACGGAGTTCTGATGGTTGGCACTATGTTGTACCCCTCTTATCCTACGGTTTTGTTAATGTCTCCTTTTTTAAATAAATAAAAATAAATTTTAAAAAAAGTCAAGAGAAAGAGAGCCACTTGTGACCTTTGTAGGCGAGGTCCAGGTGTCTGAAATCTAGTCCATGTGCATGGTAATGTGTGCTGAACCAGATGCGCCACTGCCTGGCCTCAAGAGCCAGTTTTATTTTAGGAAAATAATCTCAAGAGGATTCAGGAACTGATCACTATTCAATGATGGATCAACCACCCTGTCTCTGTGTCTATATCCTCTTCACCATTCCATTCACAGTCTCCTACAGTTGCCTGCTTCTTAGGGGCTCTCTGCACAGAATGTTTGACAAGAGCGACTAATGTTATTCTAAAGAATAAGGAAGTGCAAAAGGAACCAAACTAACGAGGTTGACCTATAAATGCCTGTAGACGGGGAAAATAATAGGTATTGGTAAATTTGTGTGTCTTCTGATGTTTATAATTAGACAAGACATTGATTTCATATTTTTGACTCGAGAGCTGTTTCAAAGTTACTCAAATCACTATTCTGGTATTACTTGTTACTATATACACACACTTCTGCATACTGATTATAGCTTAAACAAGCTGTGATGATCTGGGAAGAACAGTTAAGATATAAGTAAGAAGTTATCTCAGAATCGTTTTCAGAATTTTGTAACTTAAAGAGCACCAGTTGCTGGAAACTTCAAATGTATCAAAATAGTGTATGTGTGAAATATCTATGCTGTTATTAGTCTCCTCCTTCCCCAAAAGTCAGTAACGTGATTTATGAAGTAGATAGTGTGGTCAAAACCTACTGGGGATATGCTTTGGTTCAAATTCAGTATTTCTGTGACCTCAGTCCTACTATTCATTTTCCTTGACATATATTCATAGACTAAAAAAAAAAAGTTCAATGCACTGATTTGGGGAGGTTATCTGAGAAGCAAAGAAAGGGATAATGCAGGGTAAATGCCCCATAGATGACTGTCTATGGTAGTGATTAGGGGACTACAAGGGGGGGGGGACTAAGAGGAGGTTGGGTGTTCAAGTCCCGATGGTGGAACATGGTGATGGTTTGGTTGAGATTGACATATACTCTCTTGGTGGTATGGAAATGTATCCTTGTGATAAAAGAAATCCTATGAATCCCACCTCATCAATAAAATGATATTGGGGGCCAAGAAGTGGTGCAGCTGTCTGAGCACACACATTCCGATGCTCAAGAACTTGGTTTCGAACCCCAGCGCCCTCGGCCCCCACCATTGGCGGGAAGCTTCAGGAGCTGTGAGGCAGTGCTGTAGGTGCCTCTCTTTCCTGCCCAATCTTCCCTTCCCCTCTTCATTTCTCTTTTTCTTATTAAAAAATAAAAAATAAAGAATATGATATTGAAATTGAAAAAAATGTATGTCTAAAAAAATAAAATAAATAGAGGCCAGGCAATGGAGCATCTGGGTGATTACCACGAGCAGCTGATTTATGTAGGCACCAAGCCTCAGCAATAACTCTGTTGGCAAGAAAATAAATAGATGAATAAATAAATAAATACAGAGAAACAGTGAAAGAAAAGCTAGGAAAATGCCATTAACCTCAGCGCAAGATATCAAAAGTCATCTGACCGATTTTAAACAGGTTATTGTCTTTGTTTCAAGACATTTAAGTTTAAATCAAAATCCTGCTTCTCCATTCTCTGTGTGCATCTGGTCTAACATGTTTGGTGTCTAATTCTATAGGGATTTCAGTAATCATTCCCTAATTCCTATAGTTCCTTGATTCAGACTGAGGAAATTACTTCATTCAGACTGTAAAAGCAACAGCTGAAGCAGAAGCGCTTGACAATGCTCCCAGATGCCTGCCAATAGCAGATCCAGAGGAACAGTCTGCCTTCCAGAATCATAGTGCCCTGGGGCACTTCTGAACACGAGCCTCTGCATGGGGTAGGGAGAGCTCTCTGAACTTTCTGAATGTTAGTCATCTCCACAATGAAAGAAGGGCTCGAGAAAGATGGCTCCTGTTTCTAGGTGTACTGTGTGCCTCTGCAGATAGCGGCACGGTATAGCTGCTTGTGCCGTGCTTCCTATTGGGTCCTCTCCACAATCCTATAAATCAGGCTTTGGTATTATCTCTCCCATTGTTATGTGGCCATGGGCACTCAGAAAAGCTATGGGAGTGGATGCGATTCTAAAAAACACCTCTCAAGCAACTAAGGTGGGGAAATTCCATCAATCAGACTCCAGACACTCTATTATTCTGCTGCCCTGGCCACCTGTGGATGAAATGAAGCGAAGATATTCACCTGCTACTGGAGGCACCCGGCCCTGATAACCTATCGTCCGTCACAATATCAAAGAGTCAAAAAAGAAATCATTCCTGCTCCTGCCACAGCTGTTGCTGCTGCTGCTGCAGTCCTTGCATTATTATCAGAAACAGAGTTGGCAGTCAGCTGAAGTAAAGAACAAACACCTCATCACAGACCCCTGCAAGCGTCAACCCGGCTTTGACCTCGCACGTTATGATTGGGCCCTCCTCAATCGCTATCGAACAGGCCATGGCCGGTGAGTTGCTATGTTCCATCGCTGGGGAGCCAGAGACGACCCGAACTGCCCCTGCGGCTCCAGACAATGACCCACATAGTCAACGACTGCCACTTCTCCAGATTCAAAGGAGGTCTCGAAACTTTACATCAGGCTCAACCTGACGCTGTTGACTGGCTACGGAAGAAGGGCAAACGCTAGAAGAAGAAGAAGTGGTGACTAGGTTCCTTTCTGTCTGCCACGGCACCTCCACATTACAGCAGCTTCCTCCTTTCCAGCCCTTTCTTTCTCCTGGTGTAAAAATAAAAAGTGTCCTGCAGTTTTAAAGCTAGAGATGATTACAAAGTGAGCAGGGACACCTAATAAGGTTCCTACTAAACATTCTGGGGGCAGAGAACACGCCTGCAAATTACAGTATGATCTCAAGTATGTGTACTATTGCCAGCTACAACAATGCACAGTTGCAAAGGAAGTGACTTCACAAGTTCTCATTTTGGTTCACTATGAAAAGGAGCACACTGGGGCAGGGGAGATAGCATAACAATTATATGCAAAAAGACTCTCATGGGGACTAGGTGATGGTTCCCCCAGTTAAGTGCATAGAGATCTGGGTTCGAGCCCCAGCTCCCTACCTGCAGGGAAGTTTCACAGGTAGTAAATCCAGTCTTTAGGTATCTCTCTTTCTTTCTCCCTCTGTATCTCCCCCTCCTCTCTCAATTTATCTCTGTCCTATCCAATAAAATGGAAAAAAAAAAGTCTGCCAGGAGCAGTGGATTCATAGTGTAGACACTGTAGACACTGACCCCATCTATAATCCTGGAGGCAAAAAAAAAAAAAAAAGACTCATGGATGTGGCTCCAAAATCCAAGGTTCAATTCCCTGCACCACCATAAACCAGATCTGAACAGTGCTCCAGTGATGACAGTTCTGTTGTTGATGTTGATGATACAATAATGATAAAAGATGAGGATGAAAAGTTACACCACCATAAACCAGATCTGAACAGTGCTCCAGTGATTACAGTTCTGTTGTTGATGATGATGATACAATAATGATAAAAGATGATGAAGAAAAGTTATTATCTATTATAAACCATCTCCCCCCATAAAATCATTTTTTAAAGCAAGCACAAATGACAAGGAAAGAGGGCCACACTGTGGCACTGCATAGTGAGTTTAGCTTAGAGTACCTGCCTATGAACATCAGAATACCACGGCACATCAAATTATCTTCATAAAGGGCTCCACCCTCACAGAGAAATGAAAGCTCTAACACGCTCTCTCACCTAGAGGCACGTAATACATCGCATGCCATGCCCTGGTGCACACTGGCTAGTTGTTATGCTCTCTTTTGTTTGTTTATTTTCCAGAGCTCTGCTGGGCTCTGGCTTATGGTGGTATTGGGAATTGAACCTGGGACCTTTGGTGCTTCAGTAAGGCAAGGCTTTTTGCATGACAATTATGTTACCTTCTCAGCCTCAGGTGGAGTAGGCTTTTATAAAAAGATTGCAACTAGTCTATCAAGACCAGCACAAAGGGGAAACACTTGCTGTGTCTGGGAATATTCCAGGTCGTCATCTTCCCGTTGTCCTAGAACTAACTGTCCTCTCCCATGGACAAGGCCTCCCACGTGCACAAGACTCTTCAAGTTGGAGCTGTTTCACATGCCTGGAACCACTGTCCATCCTACTCTGTTCATTAAGTACCAAAGGTAACTCAAATCTACACAGAGTTAAGCCGGGAATTATTAAGCCATAAGGCTTATTCATATTTTAAGATATTTGAATATATTACTTTAAAAAATATCTATTGCTATTTTATCATCAAATACTATGCTTTTTGGATTTTATATGTATTACCTAGGGCAAGACTTCTTAGTATATCTTTCCTTCTCTTCTCCCTTCCTTGCTCTCCCCCTCCCTCCCTTCCCCACTCACCCCCTCCTTCCCTTGCTCCCTCTGCTTTTCCCTTCCCCCAGAGGACTATTTAGTTCTGGTTTATGGTGGTGTTAGAAAATCTGGGAACTCAGAACCTCAGACATGAAAGTTATTTGTATCAACATTTATGCTATCTCCCCAGCCCAGAAAAATAAGATTTTATTTAGTCATCCCAGAATTGGTAGAAAACAAAGAACAGAGTTAATTTGAAAATTTATGTGGAGCATAACAACAAAATTTTATTTTCCCATTGATAAGGATATTACCTTAGAATAGAATTCTTCCCTAGTGTCAATCAAACCACATAAAAGTGAATAAAGGAACTCTGATTTTACTATACAAAAGCAGTCAGTATTTAGAAAAAAATGTGCTAGTTGCATTGATTTATATTATCTCCTCATAGCACTAACCTGGCAGCTGATGCAGAACTTTAAAGGACAGGGAGATTTTTTTTAAGTAGTCTGTGAATGAAAGGTAGCATTTTTGTTTGTTTGTTTGGAATACACTCAGTTTTTGTATAGATGCAGGATTTCCCTGAAGAGTGTAAAAGTCAACTTGCAAGAAACAAAACAAAACCAAAAAGAAGAAGCAGAAGAAAACTAGGCCAGGTGGTGGCACACCTGGTTGAGCACACATATTACAATGTATAAGGATCCAGGTTCAAGATCCCAGTCCCCACTTGCAGGGGGAAAGCTTTGCGAGTGGTGTAGCAGGGCTATAGGTGTCTGTCTCTCTCCCTCTCTATGTCCCCCTTTCATCTCTATTTCTGTCTTTATCCAATAAATAAATAAAGATGATTTAAAAAATTTGAAGTCAAGTTGGGGGACAGGCAGTAGCGCAACTGGTTAAGTGCACACACACTGCAGTGTGCAAGGACCCAGGTTCAAGCCCCTGATCCCCACCTGCAGGGGGAAAGCTTCAGGAGTGGTCAAGCAGGGCTGCAAGTGTCTCTAGCCTCTCTTCCTCTCTATTTTCCCTACTCTTCTAAATTTCTCTCTGTCTTTATTTAGTAATAAATAAATAAAAATATTGGAAAAGGATCCCAATTCGAGCCCCAGCTCCCCACTTGCAGGGGGTTGCTTTGCAAGCAGTGAAGCAGGTCTGCAGGTGTCTGTCTTTCTCTCCTCTCTGCCTTCCTCTCCTCTCTCCATTTCTCTCTGTCCTATCCAACAACAATAGCTATAACAACAATAACAACTACAACAAGGGCAACACGATAGGAAGGATAGCTTCCAGAAGTAGTGGATTCATAGTGTTGGCACCGAGCCCCAGTGATAACCCTGGAGGCACAAAAAAAAAAAAAGGCAATCAACAAATTATAGATAACAGCAATTAAAAAAGTTAAATTGCATTCACCTTTTATTTAATTAGGAAAAAACTACTAAATTTATGACAAAAATCATTAAAATCGTATAACTAAAACATTAATGCATTTATTGTAAAATAAAATTTTAAACTGAGATGTAATTTAACATATTTTCCTCAGTGGGACCTATTGCCATTTGGTGTTTTTTCAGTTTCTGCACAGAGTATGCATTCACTCGTTCATTTGTAATGCACTCTGAACCCGGCTCACCCCTGGCATTTAGTAAGCTGGGGTGGGTTCTAAAGTGGCGTTCTCTGCCCTGGAGCTACCCTGTTTACAGGAAGTTGCTAAGATGGCGCCTACCAATGCTTCCACCTGGTGGGTCACCCTGAAAGTTACCTACCAATCAGCCAGGTAGGAGTAGCAAATGGGGTTCTTCACCATAACCTTAGGGCATTTTGCAACAGGGGTATTCTATGGGTCCATGAAATCAGCATGTAGATCTGTGTGGGGCACTTTAAGGGCAGTCTGTCCATTCCTGTGGACTTTAGATTCTCCTGTCAGGCCATATATCTTTAAAAAAAAAAACAAGTATTACACTTAGCTCTGGAGAGGAAGCCGTGTCTCAATATTTAGGGAATATTAGAAGGTTTGTTAAGGGCGGCGGGTGGTACAACAGCGGGTAAGTGCACATGGTGCAAAGCACAAGGACTGGCATAAGGACTGGCATAAGGATCCCCATTTGTTCTAATCCCTGACTCCACCTGCGGGGGGGGGGTCACATTATAAGCAGTGAAGCAGGTCTGCAGACATCTATCTTTCTCTCCTCTTCTTTCAATTTCTGTCCTATCCAGCAACAACAACAGCAATGACAATAAAAATACCAACAAGGGTAACAACAAGGGCAACAAAAGGGAAAAAATAGCCTCCAGGAGTCGTGGATTCATAGTGCAGGCACTGAGCCCCAGCAATATCCCTGGAGGCAAAAAAAAAAGAAGAAAAAGAAAAGAAAGAGAGGTAGCTTTTTGTAGAAGCAAGAATATTATATATCATTGTACATATTCAGGAAGGTATATTTCCCAGAATTTTGCTGCACTATTCTATATTTATGCTCAGTCTAGCATAATGATATTTATAGTTCACTTGATGACTCTGTTTTATAATGTATAGACTTGGAGATATTTTCTACTTATGAAGAAAAGAAAATGTTGAATGTAATAATCCTGTTTTGATAATAACAATGTTAAGAAGGAGTAAGATGAATGAAAGTATATAGTTGATTGGTATGAGACTAATGTGGATAATTTCAATAAAATTGTCCAATGATTACTACTCATGTTTATATACCAAAATACTTATATTGTTCTATATCTTGAAAATTCTACTTTGCTTCAGCAAGAAAGTATATACCTTTCTAGAATAAAATAGAGTTCTAAAAGATATGGAAGCCCTGCTTTGAGTTAAAGGTTTTTTTCTTTTTGAAAATGATCAAAATCATCATCCCTGCTTTGGAGTAAAACTTCATATATGTGCACCTGCATCATGATAAGGCGAGATGAAGAGTTCCCCAGAGCAGCAGAAACTGAAAAGACCTTGGAAGAATAGTTAAAGGGACTCTTTACACTAAAAAGAACTGTCGGAAACTAACAAGAAGATATAGGGGGGAAAAATGTGTCACTGGCAAAGGAAAAGCTATTTCACTATCCAATGAAAGGGGTGGATTATTAAATAAAATATAAGTCTATAAAATATAATTAAAAGGAGTGGATTGTTGAGCAGATGTGGGGGTTAAAAGAGAAGCGCAGTAAAATTAAGTAAGGTGACAAGAATCATTCATGAGTACCAGTAATAGAGAGATGTAAAATGAGACATTGACCATATAAAATATGGAGAGTGGGAGTGAACATGTAGTTTTGGAATATGTTTAATGTTAAGGAGCTATCAACCCAAAACAAACTGGCATATGCTTAGAATGTTTCAGTGGAATACAGCAGCCAGAGAAAGACAAGTACTATATGATTTCATCTATATGCTGACTTAAATAAACCAACGGCATACAAACACGGAACCTGCTGGTGGCTGTCAAGGGAGCAGGAACCTGCCTGGAAACAATGAAATGGCAGGTGGCACTAGCTTCCATTTACAAGATAATAACTACGTTCTGGGGATGAAACACACAATTTGGTGATTACCTTTGGCAATAATATATACTGGAAAATTGTTTATACCTTAAAATCTAAGACAAATATAGCTATGTGAAGTGATAGATGTCAACGAAATGTATTGTGCTATCATTGCAATATATGCACCTATGAAATCATTATGTAGCCAATACAATGTTACATGTCAATGACTAATAAACCTGGGAGATGAGAATTACTGAATGTAGAACAACACAAATAGCAGATACAAATGCTTTACAAAACAAACTGGCAAAACAAAATAGTAGATACAAAAACCATTACAAATGCTCATCTACAAAACAATTTAAAACATATGTGAATTGATTTCTGATCCACCAGAGTTCACCGATGACTTACCTTTGGAAATGGAGAAACTAAAATTTACAATGGATCTCAAAGAAATCTTGCTCAAAGAAAATTCCCTACCTTAAAATGCTAGAAGAGTTTCTTCGTCTTATAGACATTTGCTAGTGTATTTGTTGAAAACTGGTAAATAAAACAAAACAAAACTTTTTTGTCCACACCATATTAGCAGACTCTGGCTTGTGGTGTGGAAATTTGTACTCAAACATGTATGCTCTAAACTGATGATGTTTTTATACACAAAAGAATATCTTAAGAATGAAATTAGAGCTGTTCTGTGTCAATGTTCTCAAGCAAATAGAATTTTTTTTTAACCAAGTTGAGTGAATGTTTTTTTTTCTATTTAAAAAAAAATAAAGACAAACGGGCACCAATGAAACTGAGCTAGAATGAATAAAGCAAACAACTCTGTAAACAGCTGGACACAGGGAATTGTGCCTTTTTTCACTTCTGATGGACCAACTAATAAAGTTGGTATTTTCTCATTGTATGTTGAAGGACCATAGATACTATTTTATTTTTGATACCTTTAAAGCTGTATTCAAAACCATTACATTCATTTCTGTAAAAAAAAAAGAAAAGAAAAAGAAAAAAGAAAGTGTGTGTGTGTGTGTGTGTGTGTGTGTTTGTCTGTCTATGAAGAAACCCGTTCATCTCTTGCACTGTCTTATACATGGAAGTCCCTTCTCAGAAGTCATAGACATGTGAACCCTACGTAGGGTGCAGAGCTCTCTGCAGAGGTAACAGCAAAGGGGTAAATATGGGCAGAACGCACTTCTAAGTATTGTGTATTCTAATTATTTTTCACATCCTCTATGCAAGACTTCAAGAGATTATCAAGCATTTATGTCTGAGGAAGTTCAAAGCAATGCAAATAACTTGGAACAATGTAAAACTCCTCTGGTTTCAAAGTCTCTGTTCCTTTCACACTTGAAAGGTCTCCCTGACCTACAGTAGTTGGCTTCTTGCCATGTGGTGGGGCTGCTCTGTCTTCCCCATCTTCTTCCCCTCCTCTCGTCACTGCTTTTTTTTTTTCTTCCTGCTCCATTCAGAGTCTTCTCTGAACCACTGTCTCTCATCTCCCTTGACCATCTTGTTCTGCTCTCTAACATCCAACTCTTTTTTTCTACTAACATCACTGTATTTCTTTTAGTATTTGCCTTTTTCAATAAAATACAAAAAACATTTCTTCCTAATTAAATGCAAATCCTTCTGGTGACACTCTGGTGTAAATAGCAAAGTAATAATTCCTTCAGTGCAATGCACATGTAATCACTCTATGTATAAGGAAAGTAAATGGAGATCTAGACTGGCATATACGCAGACCTCCCTTGCAGGAGCACAGAGGTGCTGTGGGTCATTATTCTGTCTAATCACATCAGAGCATCTCTGTGGGAAAGCATACCACTTGAATATTCTTTGTGTAGGTAAAACTCTTAAGTCGCTGGAAACTAGTTATTGTGCTTGGAATTTTGCATGCGCATGTAAAATTGTTGAGAGTTTGGAAACTAGGACAAAAGAGATCACAGAAGTGATGTCTGTGCTTTTTGATATGTATGATTATTATGAACCACTGAAGGTATATAAAGGATATAAAATACACAGTATGCAACTCACCCCACATCAACTACTCTGCTTAAAATTACAATGTACTCAGCATACTTGAAGGACAATTTAATAACTTTCAAGGATATGTATGATATCTTCATAAAGATAATCACCACCCTCTCCCAGATAAACCTATCGACCAATGCATAGATAGATAAGATAGACAGACAGATAGATTAGATAGATAGGCAGACAGACAGACAAAGGAATCCAGTTTCTCCACCCCTTGCCAGCACTATAGCTGACCTGGGTGCAGAGTGCACACTCTCTCAGATGCCTTTTTACTAAATGATGGATGATTCTGAGGACGACTTTTCCCGTGCTTATTGGCTCTTTGCATATATTCTTTGGAGACCTATACACTGGCATCACTCTCCAGTTTCAAGCTGTATTACATATTGTTGGATTCGAAGCCTTCTTCATGTACTGCTAGATAGATGTGTTATCTATTTTGAAATCAATTTCTCCCCAACTATACAGTGTCTCTCTATGTTACTGGTGTCAGTCTTTGATATACACAAAGCTCATATTCTAGTAAGTCAAATATGTGCGTGTTGTGATGCCTAGTCCATCGTGTGTCATCTCTAAATAACACCAACCTAGTCAAAGTCTCCCCACTCCACCTTTTCCACCCAAGCATCCTACAGCACTAGGTCTTATATGTAAATCGTATCCACACTTAGTCTTCTATATTTTGGGAGGGAGAAGCCTACATTTAAACTTTTGCCTGTGGCATACCGTAGTTTCACTACGATTTCTTGAAAACACAATCCGAGGGTGGCAAAGTAGTTCATCTGAATAGTGCACTGCTCTGCCATGTGCATGGTTCAAACCCACCCACACTGCACTAATGGACGACAGCCTCTTAACCTCTTCCTCTCTACCTCAATCCTAAAAATAAAGGAGGAAATACCATTCTTTCCTTTTCCATAGTGGCTGGTGTAGACACCTTTGTCAAAAACCAACTGACCACAACCATGTAGGTGTATTTCTGAGATCTCAGTTATTCCATTGGTCCTATATTTATGTTTATGCCAATAAAAACAGTTTCTTCACTTGCATTATTACATTGTACTTGCAAATGAGACTCTTGCTACACTATTCTTTCTCACTTTTTTTTTTAGCTATGCACTTTGTCCTTAATTTCCCACCATTTTATGATTAATATTCATGTTCCATCAAAAAGAAAGACTTTTGGGAGTTGGGCGGTAGCACAGCGGGTTAAGCGCACATGGTACGAAGCACAAGGACAAGTGTAAGGATCCTGGTTCGAGCTTCCAGCTCCCCACCTGCAGGGGAGTCGCTTCACAGGTGGTGAAGCAGGTCTGCAGGTGTCTGTCTTTCTCTCCCACTCTGTCCTTCCCTCCTCTCTTCATTTCTCTCTGTTCTATCCAACAACAATAAAACAACAAGGGCAACAAAAAGGGAAAATAATTTTAAAAAATTAAAAAATAAATAAATATTTAAAAAAAGAAAGACTTTGACAGAGATGTCATGAATCCATACATCAATTTGAGGACTGTTGCCACTTTAGCAGTAAACAATATTCCAAACCATGAACACATGATGTTTTTCTACTTACTATATTTTCCCAGTTTTAAAGTAAAATATCTGTTGCTATATATTTCAGTCCTATCTGTTGATTTATTAGCCCATTTATTCATCTTTTGGAGACAGAGATAGCCCAGGATAGGGCTCAGCCTTGTCATGTGGTGTCAAGGACTGGACACAGCCCTCACACATGCAGAGCACTCTTTCTTCTGCCTTGTGTTACCTTCCTCTTTACCTTCATCACTGTCTTTGTCTTTCTGTCTGGAAAGGTCACCTGTAGTGGTGAAACCCCAGTAATTAGAAAGAAAGAGAGAAATCAGGAAAGCAAGTGAAATGGAGAGAAAGAAGTCATCTGTACATAAAGTCTAATGTATTTTGTATATTTTTTACAGAGGAAGATTCAGATTTTTTTAACCTTTGTGAGTACTTTTAAGATGTATATGTTACATCAGACTAAAAAAAATTAAAGTACAAATTTACTAATAAAGATCCCTATCAAAACCTAATATTGATTATGTTTTTGATTAAATATAAATTCAAATGAAAATGCCAACTTATTATTCTCGGAAAATTTTGTCCTTTCAAAAACTATCAACAGCAATCACATAATGTAAATGGCCTTGGATTTTAACAAATGAGCCAAGACACAAGGAACCTGCAGACAAGATGGGACTTGAGAAGCTGCCGCTTAAATTACTGCATTGTTATTGACATTGAGTCTCTGCTTGGACATGATACAAAATGCAAACAGAAGGAAATGTAGGGACACTGAGGTCAGAGGACAGTTGTGTGATGTTCTGTTAGCTTCTGTTTTCTCGTCAATCATATTTTTAGATCTTTAAGCTAATTGTTTTGAAGCCCTGTCATGGAAAATAAAACAGTATTAATCTCCACCAGATTTATTTTAAAATATTAATGTTCAAAAACCCCTCATGCTAATAATCTTATTACCCTTTTTTCCGCCCTGTGCTGAACAAGTAAAAAGCTTTTGACTAATTTGGTAGGTTCTGCAGACACCTTTTTAAAGCTATGTGTTCAAGAAGGGCTCTATTATGTGGCATTTATTTTCTCAGTAATAGCCACACCATCAGCACTTTCTAAGAAATGTGTTTATGTAGTGAGAAGGACTTAAATAAGATAAGCTTCTAGTGGAAGGCTAACTGTCCTGTGGGTGCTCAGGAAATGATATTTAAGGGAATGACTGGCAGCAAATTCTACTGAATCCAATTGACTATTATTGAGGATCTAAACTATTATAAATGCTAAGGATATGAGAAAGGATGAAAGAGATTCCTTCTAATCTAAAGAAGGGAGAGTCTTTTGCTAAAGTTAGATATTTTTATAGCTGTTGAGAAGGAAGCCCTTCCATTTTTTTCTAAATCATCAATTATTAGTTAAGTTTATTATGTGCTAAATAATATTCGAGGCTCTAGCTAATACAAGACCTTGATCTTTTCATCATGAAAGTTCACAACACATTTTCAAATGTAGAAAAATAATAATTACACATTCACTAAACGTCTATTATAAACAAAGCTTTATATGGCATTCTTTTGAGATCAAGACATTTATGGATGGAGGCATAGAAATGCACACGTGTGTGTGTGTGTGTGAGAGAGAGAGAGAGAGAGAGAGTTTACATCATAGATACAGTGGTATCTATCCTTGCTTTCCTTTATGAATTATGAGTTGGACTTCCATGGATAGAAGTGAGGCAAGCTGGCATTTTCAGGAGGGACAAGGACATCAACAGCTCTGACTCGTGCTTTGATGTAATGCTTCCTTCCGAAAAACAGAGTAAGAACCAAAAGAAGAAACTTGAACTCTGCAACGAAGTCATCCTTTATGTCTGTCTGCCTGTTTTGAATTTGACTGCATACACATAAAATTCACCTTCTGGGTCTGTACTTCCATAGGTCTAAGTGTCATTCAGCTGGTTTCCTGATGGACGAGATTACATTTGACACTAGAAGAGGCCAAAGGACAAAGAAAAGCTCTGAGAGATGAGAAATACAACTCTCTACCACCTCACCCTTCCAAAAAAGAATGAATGAATGAATGAATGAATGAATGAATGAACAGGTAAATAAAGCAACATATGACTTAAACATAGAGCAGCAGACATTTTACTTTATCTTCGGTAAAACTGGGAAGAAAACATAATAAAGAAAGATGTTAAGAAATACTAATGCCTTCTATGGCTCTCTATGCAGAGGAAGCAAAGATCCCTATACTATGAGACATATATACCAATTTTCATAGCAACACAACTCCTAGTAATCCAAACTTGTAAGCAGCCCAGCGACAGATGAGTGGCTAAAAAGGTTATGGTACATGGAATACTGTGTGTCTGTTAAAAATAACAAGCCATTTCCTTTGCCTATCTTGGATGGAATTTGAAGGAATCATGTTAAATGAGATAAGCTAAAAAGAGAAGGTGAATACCAGATGATCTTTCTTTTAGGCGGAACTTAAGAAATAAGGACAGAAAGGGAAAACACAAGGTGAAGTACTAATAAGACCTGAGCTGGGTGTGGGGTACTACATCAAAGCAAGTGGCTCTGAGAAAGGAAGAGAAGAGGGGAGGGGTGGAGTGTTGGTATGCTTCTAATTCTGCTTCTAAAAACCCCTTCTGTTTCATTTGGTTTAATCCCCCCTGCTTAACCCTATTCTATTTACATAACTAAGCACCAGCATGCCTGCAGGGCATTGGTTTAATCCCCACTGGTTCATGATGTCTTTTTGCTCCGCCCCCTCTCGTAGTCACCCTGATTTGCACCAGTCACTTTTCTCTCCACCCTCTCTACATCACATCCTGTTTACACCCTACTTGGCAAGTATATATAAAGACAGCATTGTGAGTTTTAGTTTTAGTTTAGCTTGGCTTAGAATGTGCTGCGTCCTGCATGAATAAAGAGATACTGCGTACAACCCAGCCATGAGTCCCGGGTCGTCTGTTTCCGCCCGCGAAGCCAGCCCAACAGTGGAGGGTTTGGCGAGATCTGGGGGTATGAGTGTGGACACTTACCTGAGTTCACTGGGAGGGAGAGTGTTTCACTCTCCCGATGTGCCACCAACTTTACCACAAACCATTCCACTTCCCCTAGTGAAGAGACACAGAATGGTCTACACCACTTTCCACTAAGTCGCACCCTTCTTGCTTGGAGTTGGTTCCCTCTTAACAACTGCTGTCAGGATGAGTCAGCCGCTCCCCCCTCTATCAGCTCACTTTGGACCCAGTCATCTCCCAATATTGACTCTGATCCTGATGACCCAATTCAGTCTGAGCTCCATCTTTTTGGCTTCTAAAACACTGCTACATACAGGTTTGCATGGTTTCCTGTTTTTAAATTCGATGTTAATGTGCTTAGAATTCTGTTAAGAGTTATTTTACGTATGTCTTGAGATAGGTAGAGAAAGAGAGAAAGAAAGGAAGAAAGAATGAGAGAGAGAGAGAGAGAGACTAGAGAAACATTCTGGTTCATGTGGTTGTGAAGACCCAACTCAGAATCTGATGCGAGGAAGTCCAGAGCTTGACCACTCTGCCACATTCTGCTGCTAACTCCTTCTCTAACGATATATGGATATTGTAGCACGAAGAACAACTATTGTCCTGATCAATCTCAATAACTTTTAAAAACTCTTCTACAATCTAGAATAATTCACAGACCTGTCTTACAGGACAGAAGGAAATTATTAAGTTCCTTGATGTGCTTTCACAATACCTCCCTCCTGTGCCTATCACTAAGAACTTCCTCTTAGTACAGTCAATCAAATTTAGGAAAACTCAGTGAATAAGTTTCAGGCTTTTAGCATGCACCCTAGTTAGAGGACTTGTCTGGGGGCAGATGCTGAGTGGCATCATGTTTCTCTCTTCTTCTTCTTCTTCTTCTTCTTCTTCTTCTTCTTCTTCTTCTTCTTCTTCTTCTTCTTCTTCTTCTCCTTCTCCTTCTCCTTCTCCTTCTCCTTCTCCTTCTCCTTCTCCTTCTTCTTCTTCTAGCATTTGCCCTTCTTCCGTAGCCAGTCAACAGCGACAGGTTGAGCCTGATGTAAAGTTTCGAGAGCTCCTTTGAATCTGGAGAGGTGGCAGTCGTTGACTGCCACCTCTCCAGACTATGTGGGTCATAGTCTGTCTGTAGCTGTAGGGGCAGTTCAGGTCAACTGAACTTAATCACTGTTGTCAACAACAGTCATTGCGTCTAGTCATTCAGCCCATCACAGGCTTCTTTGAATGAGTTACATGAATGGACAACAGTACGATATCCACAGATATAATTCAGAACTATATGGAGAAACACAAGCTCTATGAATGACACTTTAGAATTTTATACTGACTCAGAATAAAATAATCACTTTTGGAGCAAGCTAAGCTGTCTTTAATTCCTTACCTTTGTCCAGTACTGGGGATCACAACAAACTTACTTTACCAAGTTAATTTCCACTTGTATGTATACAAAAGATGAAATGATTCTTGAATGTGTTCAATCTGAAAGCATATGAATGTAAAATCCAGGTACCCTTTAAAGCGTGCGCTAGTAGGGGCTTGCTTTCATGGCACCCAGCCCAGCCTCTCTTCACACCTCTGTTCACATGGTGAATTAGGAAACTGCAGGAAGCCACTGGTCTCTCCAGCCGAACAGCACAGTGATGGGCTCAGAGTGCCAGTGCTGTTTCATGTGGAGGGGAGTAAATTTTAAATTGACAAATAAAGAAGCAAAGAAGGAATGTGGAGGTGGGCAGGAGAGAAAGAAAGAAAGAAAGGGACTAAAGAGAAAGAGAAGGGCCAAGAGAAGACAGAAGACATGACACCACCCTCAGGAGCACAGCTCTAGAAGGCCCTGCAGGTAGAGATGTAAGGTAGCTGAGCATCACCAGCAGGGACACACAGATGGCTTTTCAAAGACATGCACACATAGACCAGTGCTTCTCCCACTGACATCTCAGGAAAATAAACTTTCATTTTAAGAACATTTCACTGGGGAGATAATGGTTTTCAGAACAGTTGTTAACACATACAGCTTCTCATCACTCCAACGCAGGTGTCTAACTCCCCCACAGACCTCCCAAGTCGGGCTCCACCATCATATTGTGCCCTGGGCCCTCAGCTGACACCCTCTTCCCACTCTCATGCCTCCCTGTCCCCACAGCATCCTTAATTTTGCTCCAATATTTCATTCATTTCCAAAAATCTCTCAGAACACACTATGTTAGTGGGAGGTAGGAGGTACAGCCTTCTAGTTAAGTATTTAATTTGCTAATTAATAAATACAAGTCTTGCCGGATTTATCCTAAAAGTCTTTGATTCTTAACTTACAGGAGTAAGATTTAATCACCATTGAAATATAAAACAGGGCTCAGGCAGTGGCACACCTGGTTGAATACACACGTTCCCATGTGGAAGGACCCAAGTTCAAACCCCCTACTCCCCACTTGCAGGGGGGAAGCTTCACTTCACGAGTGGTAAAGCATGTCTGCAGGTGTCTATTTTTCTCTCTTCTTCTGCCTCCTCTCTCAATTTCCTTCTGTCCTAGCAAAACAAATACAAAGATAGCAAGAAAGAGAGAGAGAGAGAGAAAGGAAGGAAGGAAGGAAGGAATGAAGGAGAAGAGAAGAGAAGAGAAGAGAAGAGAAGAGAAGAGAAGAGAAGAGGAGAAATGGCCACAGTGATAACCCTGGTGGTAATATATATATATTAGATTGTAATTCTTACTCTGAATATTATGATTGTCTCTCTCATTGACAGGCAAGGGAAGGTAGGTTGCATTTTCAGGCAAGATCGTGCAGAGGGCAGATCATGGATCTGAGATATGAAACCAAGCTTCATGGCCTTGGGATGATACCCCAGCTGCAGCCTCCCCAGGCTTTGTCCTGTTTGAAAGTAGACTCATCTGACTCCACACACTGCATTCTACTAGGACTGGCATGATAACTACTCCCAAGGAATGTGTGGAGTGTGCTGGACTCTAAATGAGCATGTGTCCAGCTAAGATCCTACCCAGTTGCTGAATGGTTTCCTAGAGAGGCAGTGGGTCGCGGGCCTATGAGTGGTGGTAAGGACAGATACCAAGTACAAAGATCAAACAGAGAAAAACAACCCATAAGTTTGATTATAAACAAGTCAGTAAAGGAAGGCGTTTCATAAGCAACTTTCTAATATATTCATTTCCAAAGCAAATAAATAAGCAGGTCATGTTGAAAAAAAAACAAACTTCTGAAAACTATTGAGGCACATTAGCAACTGCAAACAAATATCCATGGAGAATGAAAAGAAACAGTAACCTTAAATACCACACAGTTTTCTTATAACAGAAAGCCGTTTATCAGCACAGCAGATGAAGACTTTCTCATCATTCAAATGAGAAAACTGAATTGTCACTGAACTCAAAAAGAAAATGGAGGAAAAGTAACAACACAGTTATGGTTAAATGCATATCCTTTCTCCTTCCAGTGACTAACTCTGTTCAGTCTCTCTCTCTCTCTCTCTCTCTCTCTCTCATCACAGCAGCTTCGACCCTTCAGGATCACTTTTTCCAGACAGAGACAATGAGGCAGCGAGAGAGAGAGTGAAGAGCCCACAGCACCAATGTTCCCTCCCCAGGGGTGGGGGCCAGGTTCTAACCAGGGCAGCACACCTGACAGAGACACACACTGTCCAAGTGAGTTGTTGCTGACCTGAGTATATTTTTAATTGCAAAGAAGACTCTAGTTGGAACTCAACCAGTACAATAAGAAGGCTATTTGGAAAGCCCTAGCTTCCTAACTCAATTATAATTACTTCCAGATACAGTGGGATTAGAGAGAGCAAGTAGAACTCTTGTTTTCAATGAATTTCACTTTGTTCCCCCAGTATTAACTGGGCCATAAAAGTAAACTGAGGGGGTCGGGCGGTGGCGCAGCGGGTTAAGCGCAGGTGGCGCAAAGCGCAAGGACCGGCGTAAGGATCTCGGTTCGAGCCCCCTGGCTCCCCACCTGCAGGGGAGTCACTTCACAGGCGGTGAAGCAGGTCTGCAGGTGTCTATCTTTCTCTTCCCCTCTCTGTCTCCCCCTCCTTTCTCCATTTCTCTCTGTCCTATTCAACAATGAACAACATCAACAATGGAAGAACATCAGCAATAATAATAACCACAACGAGGCTACAACAAGGGCAACAAAAAAGGGGGGAAAATGGCCTCCAGGAGTGGAGGATTCATGGTGCAGGCACCCAGCCCAGAAATAACCCTGGAGGGAAAAAAAAAAAAAAGTAAACTGAGTTTGGAGAGGCCTCACATGAGTTTGTACTCAGCACAACTACCCAAGGAGAGAGAGAGAGAAAGCAGATTTGGTTTGAGGAAACAGTGTGGGTTAAAGAAACAAAGACACAATTTCAACAGTTTCCCAGTGTCTATCTCCTCCACATGCCACAGTGGGTGAGAATTCTCTCACAAGTGGCTTTCCGAAGACTTGACTGAAAGATGTCAAAAGAAACAACAAAGAGTATCGCTTAATCCCTTCCATAATGTAGTGGATGAAACCAGCCACCCTGATGGAAGTGGAATAAAGCCTGAGCCTCAAACACGACTAGTAGGTTATCTCTCATGGGAGATCTGAAGGAAAGTCTGAAGAGAAAAGAAAAGAAAAAAAAAAAAAAAGAATCCTCTAGGTATTTTGGAGTGGTGACATATATTCTCGAGCATTTCTTTGAACTGTTTATAGCATGCAAGTCAAAATATTAGAACTCCCTAAGATGTGATAAGTGTGAGCAGTAACTCGGGAACTGGCAGTGCTCAGAGAGATCATCTTATGCTGGGATGAAACCATCATGTTTGTGTCTAACTGAAGAAGGTAGCTCTTCCCTCTGTCTGTCTGGTGAAATCCACGTAAGCATTGCTGATTGGTCCTCTGTCCCTCAAATCTGAATTGAAACAGTGATGGAATGAAACAACCCGGTTACAGTGCCCCATAGCCCCGCAGCCCCACAGCCCCGTGTGCTTGCTGGATGGGCACCCAGAGCCATGCCCTCCTGGGGAGCAGCTCCAGGGTGAGTTGACAGCTGCAGCAGGCTGGGGAGGGCAGCTTGCAAGTTAATCACTGCACGAGCCAGGTTAAGTTACAACATCTCAAGAGTTTCTGTTTTTTCTGTGCAACATATTAGTAATGACATATGATTTGCAGTGAGGTGGAGAGGATAGTAGATAAGGCATACCATTCACTTAGCACAATGATAGAGCAGTGACATGTAGTTAATGAATGGCAAATGCATGATTAGACACGTTTTATTAGGAGGCTATAGTTCATTCTGTCCCTTCACTCTTTGAGCAGCTATTATATCTTGGCATTAACCGGGCTTCGAGGAGAGATCCTTGCTCTCAGGGGTAGCTATCAGTTACAGCACAGGATAATAATTGCTCTGAAGTCTTGAGGAGAAAAGTGGTGCTGAGAAATTCAGCATGGAAGCACTCAGGCCCAAAGAGTGGGATTCATCACCCTGAATAGGAGTTGTTTGAATGAACTCTTATATAATTCGCTGATAAATATTTTTATAATGAGTATTCTTTCATAAATGCCTGTGAATATTCGGGAATAGGCAGTAGCAAGGCACAGGCTGGAAAGAGTCATGAAGCTGGAAGCCCGCCTTGACCAGAGGCTGAATTAAGATGCACGCTTACTACAGATATAAAAGACAGGTATCCATCCAGGTCCATTATCAGTGTGACTTTGTATTTTTTGTGCTTTTATATTTTTTCCCTTTGAGACCAAATGTTGCTTCAGCGCTGCTCTTAATAAAGCTACTGTATCTGACCACGGTTCACTATAAATTCTACACTGAAGAGAGCAGGTCTTTGAGTCACTTCATAAACAGTGGCCATCTTGCAACCAGCATCAAGGACAGAAGCAAACGCCCAGGTGAGAGGGACGCGGTGTGAAAGCCTGCCTGCACATTCTCTACTGTGTGTGCTGTGGGGCAATGACTCGATGCCCTCCGCCTCACTCCCCTAACGTGTTTTCATGAGACCATTGATGTGCTGTCTGTAACGCAGTCCAAGTGCTGGGTTTCTTTTTGACTTCAGGCATTGTTGCCTGACAAGGTTATGCATGTGTGGAGGGCTGAGTGAGAAGAGCTGAACAGAAAAGGTGTCTTCTAGGCATATGAAGAAGCTGCTGTACTTACCAGCAGAGTGGTGTGATGTCACATCCTATTTGTGAGAAAGATGGAAACACCAAACCCTGGTGGGGGGGGTGGTGGTGGAGAAAAGGAGTCTCTGTATGCTGTGGCTGGGAGTGTAAACTGCTCTGCCCTCCTGAAAAGCAGTACAGAGATTTCTCAAAATAATTAAATATATCTACCCACAGATAGGCCCAGCAATCCTACTCCTGAGTGTTGTATTTATGTATTTCCTAAACAAATCTACTTGAAAGAAAAGCGGAATTTGTTCCTCATATGGAATTCTGCAAAAAATAAAACAGATTTTAGTTGGGACTGCTGGGAATGAAAGAACCCCTTCCCACACCCCCTTGGTTAATATCTTTATTCTAAAAGGGGAAAGTAGATTCTGTGGCAACACCATTCTTGCTTCTTTTTCATCCCTTGCTCCCATACAAATGTAGTCACTGGTTCGAGCAGCTGGGAAGCAGGACGTGTGAGTGGGTTTCTGTTCCTACCTGCTGCCAGGTGTAGAGGAACATCCCTACACAGGGGAAACTGAGGGGCATGGCAATGCCAGCGCCTGTTTCCAGCTCAGTCAGCCCTGCGATTCTTGAGGGGGTGTCTGTGTCAACATTCACACTGTGGTTTCCACCTGCCTCATAGACCTGCCAGTTTTTCAAACTCAAGGAAAAAAAAAAAAACAGGTCCTGCTGTTGTTTTCGGTCCCTCCCACCCCATTCATTCCCACTAGAGATGAAGTCAATTACAAACATGCAAGTGACTGAGGGACCGTGCTCACACTTGTGCTCTTTGCATACACACAACCCCAGCTGGACATACTGCAGAGCAAGAGGTGGCATGAAGATAGGGTGACCTTTACCTTAATAAACACAGTTTTCATCAGGGCAAATTTCTGTCAGGATGCTCACAGAGTTTAACAAAAGTCCTTCTTTTAGAGCTGAGACCTAATTGCTTGTTCCCATTAAGAAAGACCTTTATGGCCTTTCCACATTTCTTTCCACAAAACTAAAAGCAGACCGAGCATGGGTGACTGCACTTGGTAAAAGTGATTGTGGTGACATTTTAGATCTGTCAGGCCTTTCTGTGGCTACTGCACCATAGACAGCCTAACGAGACACTGCACATAGCAGCACAGCGAGAGAAACCCTTTACAACTCTGTTATGGCCCTTTGAAGGGAGTTATAATTCTGAAAGCCATCATTTCCTGCTGGGCAGGGGATCTTCTGGCATCTGCACAATTGCAGCAAAATGTCTTGAAAGCAATTCTCTCTCAGCTACAACCCACGTGAAGATTTAGATATATGAGCCTTCTGCTAATGACAGAGACAAGCCCAGCATCTCTGGAACTGGACTTTTCATCAGGAATGGTGACAGCTGAAGACTCAAAGATTTACTGAAGTAACTCCTCCCATGGGACTGCACCCTGACATGCAAGATGCATATGGAGTGTGGCCTTGAAGTGAACAGATGTACAGCAATTTTTCTAGTTCTCTGGCCTTTTCCTATTAAAGGATTCCTTTTCCTCTGTCAGAATAATAAGGGTGCAGCTCTTGAGAGTAATGCTGATGACTGGGCACTTCGTATGGAAAAGTAGTTGCAAAAAGATTGCTACTCAGAATAACTGAATATATGCAGTTCCCAGTTTGGGGAGATAAAGATTATAGAAGCCATTTGGAATAAATATTTATTGGGAATCTACTTTCTTTTTTTGACATGATTTTTTATATTTATTTATTTTCCCTTTTCTCACCCTTGTTTTTACGTTACTGTAGTTATTATTGTTGTTGTGATTGATGTCATCATTGTTGGATAGGACAGAGAGAAATGGAGAGAGAAGGGGAAGACAGAGAGGAGGAGAGAAAGACAGACACCTGCAGACCTGCTTCACTGCCTGTGAAGTGACTCCCCTGCAGATGGGGAGTCGGGGGCTCTAACCGGGATCCTTCCTCAGGTCCTTGTGCTTTGCACCACCTGAGCTTAATGTGCAGCTTGGCGATGCGAGAATCTGGCATGAAGCCCAGCCAGTCTATCTTGGCGTTACTCTCGATCGCACTCTGTCATTTCACAAACATCTCATAAAAACTGCAGCAAAGGTGGGCGCGAGGAATCACATCATTGCAAGACTGGCCAGCTCCTCATGGGGCGCGAGCGCTTCCACACTACGATCATCATCTCTGGCATTATGCTATTCCACTGCAGAATACTGTGCCCCAGTATGGTTCCGTAGCCCCCATGTCCACTCAGTCGATTCCAAATTATATTCCTCCATGAGGATAATTTCTGGAACCATCCGTTCCACCCCGGTTCCATAGCTGCCAGTTCTTAGCAACATCGCCCCGCCAGATATTCGTCGGGATGCGGCATCATCTAAGTTCATTTCCCACGTCTACGCTCGACCGGACCTGCCAATATACGCGGATATCTTCGCCCACCCTGTCCAACGCTTGACGTCTCGTCACCCAATCTGGTCCCCTACGCCTACACTGAACTTCTCTGTTCCAGACTCTTGGAAACAGAGTTGGCAGTCAGCTGAGGTAAAGAACAAACACCTCATCGCAGACCCCTGCGAGCGTCAACCGACTTTGACCTAGCACGTTATGATTGGGCCCTCCTCAATTGCTATCAGGCCATGGCCGGTGCGCCGCTATGTTCCATCGCTGGGGAGCCAGAGACGACCCGAACTGCCCCTGCGGCTACAGAGACAGACTATGACCCACATAGTCAACGACTGCCACCTCTCCAGATTCAAAGGAGGTCTCGGAACTTTACATCAGGCTCAACCTGACGCTGTTGACTGGCAAACGCTAGAAGAACCACCTGGGCTTAACCCGCGCAACTCCTGGGAATCTACTTTCTGACAAGCAGTATCCAGGCACCAGGGCAGGGACAGTGATTAAGCCATGACTGCTCTTCCTGAAATAGCTCCATCTACTGGGGAGAGCAAAGCACAGTGCGAAGTAGTTATGACTGGGGCAGATAAAATGTGTGAAAGCCCAGGCTGCCTATTATTTCACCCATTATTTGGTATTCATTCTTCCATTTATTTATAGCCCTTCAGTATTTAAAAATGTATTCCAAGAATCACTTCATGTGAGAGTGTTTCTGTGCGCAAGATAGAGTAATATGCTTTTTAAATTTAGAATTCTGATGGGTGCAGTAAAGGAAGAAACAGGGAGGTATAAAGAAAAAGTAGACACACGTGCAGTCACCTACAGCTACATGTAGATCTTCTGCTCCGTTTTAAAAGGAGATACCCGTGTGTTCAGGTGAGACGCTATCCTAAGTCGCGTTTAGCAGTGAGAAGCCTCTTCTATATCATGGCGGCTCAGTCAGAAGACATTTTATTATTGTACCTTTATTTTATTTCATTATGATTCTATATTATTTCCAAAAGAGCCAGTGCATATCACTGCCTGTAGCAAGTCTGCATAAACCAGGTTATGTAAATAATAAAGGGGATTTTCTAACAAAATGTCCATACTGGAGAATTATAGCAATGATAGTAGAAGTCAGTAGCAGAATGTTACATACACAACTAGTAACTAAATAATATCTGCATCTGCATGAAAAATGAGACTCCTGGGGGTCGGGCGGTAATGCAGCAGGTTAAGTGCACGTGGTGCAAAGCGCAAGGACCTACAAAAGGATCTCGGTTCGAGCCTCTGGCTCCCCACCTGCAGGGGAGTCACTTCACAGGCGGTGAAGCAGGTCTGCAGGTGTCTGTCTTTCTCTCCCCCTCTCTGTCTTCCCCTCCCCTCTCCATTTCTCTCTGTCCTATCCAACAACGAATTGCGTCAAAAAGGGCAATAATAATAACCACAACGAAGCTACAACAAGGGCAACAAAAGGGGGAAAAAAAAATGGCCTCCAGGAGCGGTGGATTCATGGTGCAGGCACCTAGCCCAGCAATAACCCTGGAGGGAAAAAAAAAGAAAAGAAAAGAAAAGAAAAGGAAAATGAGACTCCAATATAGATTTGATATAGATTACAATACCTGGGGCGGGGGAGTACTTTCCCCTTGTGAATGAAAAGCAGTACAAAGTGGTGCTAGAAAACGGGCCATGGGCTAATGAACTAGCTCACCCAGAATACACTGCTTTGCCATGCGTATGGCCCAGGTTTGGGCCCAGGTTTAGGTTTGAGCCCAGGTTTGAGCCCAGCCTCCACTGCACTGAAGGCAGTTTCAGAGCTGTGGTCTCTCTCACTCACTGTCTCTTTAACAAGAGGGGTGGGGTGATCACATTTCTCTCACAATCATCACAGCAGTGTTTAGCTGCAGCACCAGCAGAGTGCTTTCCTCCCTCCACACCTTTACTGATATTTGCTGTTTCCTGGTCCTTTTTGTTAACTCTCATCCTAAAGAGATAACTGGAGCGAAGGCTCCTTGTGGTTGCGATTGAAGTTTTCCCAGTAATAAGTGATGGTAAACACTACTGCAGGACTACTAGCAGTAGCCAAGATCTGGAAACGTAAGTCTACGATGCTTAAATAAGTGAAGCTGTGCTGTGTCTACACAGCAGAACGGCTATTGACAAGTTGAGATCCTGCTGCTGAGAGATTCCTCGCCTGGCACAGTCCTTGCTTGAAGTGAGAATGCTCAGCCCTATCCAGGATCACCTTCTGAGCACCGTGCACAGAAGGAGCTTCAAGAACAGTGGAATGGTGCTGCGGTGTCTCTCTTTCTCTCTCTGAATGTGTCTACTTCTCTGTCTCTCACATTTGTCTATGGGGGGGGAGAAGCGTCTACAGGAGCAGTGGAATCATGCAGGCTTAACACCTCAGGAAACCCTGGAAGCAAAAATCCGCTGTATTCTTGCCCTTTGTAACAGCAACCAGAATTTCTTCTGTCTGTACATGAACCCAGACACGGAAGTTCTCATCAGGCTTCCATGCATGCTGTCCCGGCTGTCGTGCGTATGTTGCATTTAAGGTAAAGGAATCTCTTGAATTGCATATTGCAAGTGTTGACTGGTTCTGAATCTACACTAACTCCTGAAATGCCTATAAAACTAGGGGTTTAGGGACATGAGATACTGAACAGAATCTTGGCTCAAGTTCATTCCACAGGTCTCTATGGAAACCCAAAGTGTGAGAGAGAGCTGCATGGTACAGAAGGCCAAAGGGAGCTACGAAAATAGCCCTGCACACCCAACAATCAACTGCAACACCACCACATTCCTCTGCAAACTCAACAGAAGTTAGCACTACTCCTAGGCAGTGATTTGAGCAGAAGGCTGGCGCAATTTAGTTTCTCTCTCTTTTCAGGCCTCTCTTGGTACCTGCTTCTTTCCCCAGAACCACCATGGCCACTTCTCCCAGGACTTGTACACGTAAAAATAGCGTAAAAGACTCACAATTCTATGGCCAAGCAAGTAGCCGACGTTTGCCACTCTGCCCATCTTGCTGTCCCTAAATAATAGCATTCTGTATCGTTGTACTGCCAAACCTACGATTTGTCTTAAACCCGCCAAGCCGCCCCAGTCATCTTTTTATTTTTTAATGACTATACTCGTCCACTCAACTGGCCAAAATTTAAAAATAAAAACTCTCCTCAGAGAAGAATTTGAGCAATGAATGTCTCTGGTCACAATTCATATAGTGAGAACAGACAAACTCTCAGAAGCTTAGCCAAATGCATAATAAAAATAAGTATTCAACGGAATAAACTACCAATGTGAGGAGAAAAAAAAAAACCCATAAATTAAGTATCAACTGCTTGTTGGTCTGCTTCTAAATTCTGCTTCTAAGACCTTCTGTGTTGATCATCACATTAGGTTCGCTTGTATTACTTAGGATGTGGTCTATTTACATAATCACTGTTTTACCTGAGTCCCGCCCTGCCTGCAGGGTACTGGTTTAATCCCCACTGTTTATATGGAAGCTTTCTATGTTCTGTTCCTGCTTTTTTTTTTTTTTTGCTCCGCCCCCTCTCCTGGTCATTTCCTTTCCCTTGCCACTTCAGGTGAAGAGATGCATAAAAAGCTATGTATCTGATTAATAAACGAGATACTGCTTCCCAGCTCAGCCATGAGACCCTGGTTGTCTCTCTACCGCCCGTGAAGCTAGCCCAGCCCGGCACTGCTGTTCAAAATTCAATTAATTTGTGACAGGTCTTAACCAATTATACATGGTCAGTCTGAAAAAATTATAATGGCTGCATGTTCTTATTTTCCTTAAAATAAATGTCCTGTTTTATTTAAATTGTATAAACGCATATCATGACTTCAGAAAAATCAAAATGATGCACCCTGAGGATGATTCTATTTCCTGGTGTCTGACTATGTCAGTCTTAATATAAACTACTTATATATTTTTAACAAACCAGATCTAAGATAATACTTTTGTATGTGAAAGAATAACCTGATACTTCAAAATATTTATTATACTAAAAAACAGCCATTTACTTTTGCTGACACCATTTATTAAAAAAACAAACAAACAAAAGAAAAAACACTTATTTTTCCTGTAGTCCCAACAGCTTTTATGGGTTTGCATATTCTATGATATGTATGATTTGATGACAATGAGAGGTATGCTCGAGTTATTTTTTAAAATTTGTTATCTCATTGTCTTTCAAGCTCAATTACATATAATTCCTAGTGCTTCAGTTTCCTCAACTATGAGATGGAGGTAAAAACCTGTCTCAGAAGCCAGACCTTCCACCTTCTGCACCCCACAATGACCCTGAGTTCATACTCTCAGAGGGATAAAGAACAGGAAAGCTATCAGGGGAGGGGAAGGGATACGGAGTTCTGGTGGTGAGAATTGTGTGGAGTTGTACCCCTCGTATCCTCTGTTTTTTGTCAGTGTTTCGGTTTTATAAATAAAAAATAAAAATATACAATACAAAAAAAAGAAAAAACCCTTCTGTCTCAGTACTGCTGGTCTCTGAACTGAGATAAGGCAACCTAGATGAAATACTGAAACTACTGAGTCTCCCTCTCCTCCCCCCACCAGAGCAGTGAAGCACTGGCTTCTGGTGAGGACAGCTTTGAACCTGAAGCTCTGTCTGCCTCAGAGTCCATAGGCAGAGCCATTACACCAGCTTGGCCATCCAACTGAGACTGCTCACATGAGAAAGAGAGGACTTGTCCTCTGGAAAGCCTTGTAGGGCTGTAACTAAGGTTAGGCCAGTGGAGGACAGTAGACTTTGAATGCACGTACACCTGGCTTCAAATACTGGTTCTGCCATTTATCAGCTCCTGGACTGAACCAAGTTTATCTAATGCAAAGCCACAATTTTGTCACCTGCAAAATTGACATAAAGCATTAGTCCATGTTTGTCCGATTGCCACTAACTGAAATTAGGCTATCTATTTTAAATAGTACCCAACAAGTGTCATGTCCTCTTTAAACTACAGTGTGATCTAACATGTAAGCTCTGGGCAAAATGCAGCCCGAGCACAGAGATGGGAGCCAGTATTTCATTATCAAAGACAGCGGAAAGTCTGCACTATGGAAATTTAACTAACTTGAGATTAAGATGGAAGAGACGGTTAATGTCCAATAAAGAAAGTCGACAGGAGGGATGAACAGACAGTTCTCTAGAGAAATGCAAGGCCACAGATATCTGTGGAAATGCTCCAATTCAGTCATCACCAGAAAAATGCACATTAAAGCCACACTGAGATTCTACTTCCTGCCTGTGAGAGTGGGCTCCATCAATAAAACAAGGGAAGATGAGTGTTGGAGAGCATGTGGAGAGAGAGGGAAGCTCTACAGCACTGCTGGTGGGGGTGCAGACTGGGGCAGCCACTCCGGGGGACAGTGTGGAGAATCCTTAGACAAATACAAATGAGTGGTCCAGGAGGTGACACAGTGGATTAATCATCAGACTCTTAAACATGAGGTCCCTAGTTCAAACCTTGGCAACACATGTACCAGAGTGATGTCTGGTTCTCTCTCTTTCTCCCTCTCCCTCTCCCTCTCCCTCTCTCTCTCTTCCTCCCTTTCTCCTGCCCTCCCTAGCTTTCTCATTAATAAATAAATAAAATATAAAATCAAAAAACAAATACAAATGGAAATGCATATGACCCAGCAATTCCACTGCTAGGTACAGACCCAAAAGATGTGATACCACTGATTTGAAGGGACATCTTCACCTCCATGATCACAGCAACTTTATTCACAATAGCAAAAACCTGGAAACAACCAAAATGCCCTTCAACAGATGACTGGATAAAAAAGGTATGGAACATAAGACTCCAAAGAGTACTATTTAGCAATGAAAAAATAGAAGGTATTGTGTCCTTTGGGATAAAATGGATGGAATTTGAGAATATTTTTCTTAGTGAAGCAAGAGGTGAAAGACAACTACAGAATGCCTTCACTCATATGCAGAATATAGAAAATGGAATATGTGGTTGTGAAAAAAACAAAATACCAACCTCTAAGACTTTGAGAACTGTAGTGGCCATCTATGGGGCTGGGGATGGGGACACAGACCTTCTGTGACAGGAGTGGTACAAAAAAAAAAAAAAAAAAGACTACATTGCAAACCATTAATGCCTCAGTAAAAAATAAGCAAATTTAAAAAGTTGAAAATGGGGCCCAACGTTAGCGCAGCGAGTTAAGCGCAAGGACCGGCTTAAGGATCCCAGTCGAGTCCCCAGCTTCCCCACCTATAGGGGGGTCACTACACAGGCGGTGAAGCAGGTTTGCAGGTATCTTTCTTTCTCTCCCCTTTTCTGTCTTCTGTCTTCCCCTCCCCTCTCGATTTCTCTCTGTCCTGTCCAACAACAATGACAGCAATAACAACAATGATAAACAACAAGGGCAACAAAAGGGGAGTAGTGGATTCGTAGTGCAGGCACCAAGCCCCAGCAATAACCCTGGAGGTAAAAAATAATAATTTATAAATTTTTTTTTTAAGTTGAGGGAGTCAGGCTGTAGCGCAGATGGTTAAGTACACGTGGCACAAAGTTCAAGGACCGGCACAAGGATCCCGGTTCAAGCCCCGGCTCCCTACCTGCAGGGGAGTCGCTTCACAGGCGGTGAAGCAGGTCTGCAGGTGTCTGTCTTTCTCTCCCCCTCTCTGTCTTCCCCTCCTCTCTCCATTTCTCTCTGTCCTATCCAACAATGACAACATCAGTAACAACAACAATAATAACTACAATAATAAAACAACAAGGGCAACAAACAGGAATAAATAAACATTTTTTAAAAAAGTCAAAAACAAAAGAAAGTTAACACAAACCCAGAAAGACAGTCTGAGGCAGCAGATACAGAAAGTGTGTTTAAGTGTGTACGTGTGCATGTTGAGTGCATGTTACAGTGTGCAAGGATGCAGGTTCAGTCCCCCAGTCCCCACCCGCAGGAACAAAGCTCTGCAGGTGATGAAGCAGTGTTGCAGGTGTCTCCCTGTCTCCCTAACTCCCCCTTCCCTCTCCATCTAATGAATAAAGATAATACTAATTTATTTTTAGATAAATGTGTGTGTCTAGGGAGAGATGAACGTAGTAATGTTTGCTAGGTGGTAGTGAGAGCAGACAG
The DNA here is from genome assembly GCF_950295315.1 of Erinaceus europaeus. Taxonomy (NCBI): domain Eukaryota; kingdom Metazoa; phylum Chordata; class Mammalia; order Eulipotyphla; family Erinaceidae; genus Erinaceus; species Erinaceus europaeus. Next base: position 3,071,843 of record NC_080181.1, read on the forward strand.
AAAAGGCCTAATTACTGATATATATATAGTTTTCTACTTATTCTCTCTCTTCTTAAAATTCTTTATCTTTATTTATTGGATAGAGACAGCCAGAAATAGAGAATGAGGAAGATCGAGAGGGAGACAGAGAGACAGAGAGAGGCCTGCAGGTCTGCTTCATCACCCATGAAGCTTTCCCCCTGCAGGTGGGGACTGGAGGCTTGAACCCTTGTTCTGGAGCATTGTAATATGTGCACACAACCAGGTGTGCCACCACCCAGCCCCTATTCTATTTATTTTGTATTTAAAAAATATCTCAACATATGTGAGTAATGAAGTTCATATCTTTAAGCTATTGCCTACTATATGCCATTTTAAATATCTTATGTTTTACATAATAATGTGTCAATTGTTTAGGAACTCACCAAACAATGAACATATATTTTTAACTGACTAACTCAATAAATCCTTAATCTTTTCCTTAAGTGTCATTTTGTCCTTGTGTTCACTGATAGTCTTGCTGATTTCATGCATGCCAATGTATTAACTTGTATTCTCAATAATATCACATTGTAATTTCAACACTTTGTCAGTATTTTTTTACACGAATCTTCTTCTGAAAATGAACCACTCTATTCTGTCACTCTCATAAATTAATGTTTAAGAATAAATATTTGCTTCTTATTCAACTTGTTTTGTGTCTTTCTTCTAGAATTTATGAAATGGTAGCAAGCTGATGTATTACCCAATAAGCTGGTTAAACTCTAACCTCTTCTGTTTTTTTTCTTTTTAAAAAGCCTTCCCACAAACAATATTCCAGATTCATTATGAATTCTAGCAAACATGCATACAAATTTAGGAATTGTTACACAAATGTGAAAATGAGAAAAAATTTCCTCACTAATTTTATAAAATTAACATCCCGTGAATTAAAAGGAATATAGAAATATATTTCAGAGAGCTGAGGAGACAGCATAATGGTTGTACAAAGACTTCCGTGCATGATGGTCCAAGGCCCTCTCAATGCCCAGCACCACCATAAGTCAGAGCTAAACATTGTTCTGGTCTTTCTTTTTTTTTTTTTTGTTAATTTTTTAAAAATTTATTTTCCTTTTCGTTGCCCTTGTTGTCTTTTTGGTGTTGTTGTAGTTATTATTATTGTTGTTATAGATGTCATCTTTGTTGGATAGGACAGAGAGAAATGGAGAGAGGAGGGGAAGAGAGAGGGGGAGGAGAGAAAGACAGACACCTGCAGACCTGCTTCACCACCTGTGAAGCGACTCCCCTGCAGGTGGGGAGCCGGGGGGTTTGAACCGGGGTCCTTATTCAGGTCCTTGCGCTTTGCGCCACGTGCGCTTAACCCGCTCTGCCACCGCCTGACTCCCTGTTCTGGTCTTTCTATGTCTTTCTGTTTCTATTTCTCTCTCGCTAGCTAGCTCATATTAAAACAAAATATTAAAAATTTTATATTACAGAACATTCCACTGGAATTAATATTTATAATGCACATATACAGAAAACATTGCAAACAAAATTTTAGCAAATTGAATTAAACAACATATTAGAAAGAGAATGTAGCACAACTAAGTCCATTTTTCCCCTGTAAAGGAAGACCTAGGTATTGATAATTAATCAATCATTGTAATTTATCATATCAATAAATGAAAAAAAAGAAAAATCATTTGATTATATCTACTGGCACATAACAGGTATACGAAAAGAAAAGTATGCTTTCCTGATAAAAACCCTCAGGACACAGGCAATACGATAAACTTCTTCAGTAGAATAAAGACCATCTGTGAACGGCCTAACCATATGCATCCAGAAATATATCACACTCGGTGGAGAAAGTCTCAAAGCTGAGATTCACTGTGTATGATGTTTTTTAAAAATGATTACGTTTGAATTGCATGAAAAGGAAACAAGTTTACTCCAGTGGCCAGGAGAGAGCTTTCTCAATAGAGCAGACGTAAGGAGAACTTAGGTGTGAGCCCCTGAAGCAACTGGAGGCTCTATGTGCAGTGCAAAGGGGAGGCTCCGTGGGGTGGGCTCCCATTCTCGTGCTGGCCTCTCCCGTTCCCCCTCCCTCTCGGAAATTAAAAGGAATATGAGTCACACATAAGCCAGTGCAAATAGGCTACTAGGGAAAGACAATCGAACCATAACATGGGGCTAGGAAGGCCTCTCACCTGGCAGAGCCTGAGCCTCCCCGTGCATGAAGTCCGGGTTCCACACCTGGCAGCATGTGGGAGAATCATGACACGAGGAAGCTCCATGGGGTTTGGGATAGTGCAGAGATGTCTCTCCCTCTCTGTCTATCTGGGATGAAAAGGAATAATAGGAAACATCCCAGGAATGGCAGAACTGCACGTATGTAAGGTCTTGATGCCACAGAACCAACAACCCCTAAAAACCCCAAGCAAACAAAAAGCACACCATAGCTCCCAGAGCTAGAGTGGTCCAAACTATACTGAACAGTAATATAAAATGTTGACAAGGGCCTCTCATATTACAGGTAAGGAAGTGAAGAGGCAGAACTGCTTTGGAAAACAGCATAACAATGCTACAAAGAGACAAATAGCTGTGACTTCTGTAAAAAAAAAAAAAAGTCAGTTCAATATACTTAACACTTAAAATAGCTAGTCTTCATCTCCTTAACTGCATAGTGTCTGTATGAGGATTGATGATATTTATCATTGAGAAATATGAGAATCCAATAATTTATATGCATGAACTTGGTAAACACAAATCACAGAAACTAAAGATGGAAGATTACTGATCATAATCACGGTTATTATTTCACCTCTGTGCAGACCACAATATCCTTTCAGTAGTAGTCACATTTGGATGTTACTCTCCAGAATGCTGATAGCAAGGATAGAGCCCAGCCTAACCCAGTCTGCTAGAGAACTCAGCACTAGCCCCATCTCTTAGGACAGGACTCACAGCACCATAGTGCTGGTTGCAAAGGTAGAATAGTGTGTTTGGTAGAATCACACGGATACTCTAAGTCCAATTTTAATTGATCCTGAATTTTACTACATGAAAAAACAGTGGACTATTACAAGCACGGAACTGAGAAATCTAGGAGTGGTATATTACAGATAGAAAAGTGTTGGACAACTGCTAAAGAAAAAAAATATCATTAATTTTTTTATTGGATAGAGACAACCAGAAATCAAGAAGGGGGTGATAGAGAGAGAGAGAGGGAGGGAGGGAGAGAGGGAGAGAGAGAGAGAGAGAGAGAGAGAGAGAGAGAGAGAGAGAGACCTGTCACACTGCTTCACCACACACAAAGCTTTCCCCCTGCAAGTGAGGACTAGGGGATTGAACTTGTGCATTGTAACACACACTCAACCAGGTGCACCACCACCCAGCCCCTGCTGTGGACTTTCTTATGCTTTATGCTTGCTTGTTTTTGTGAAGCTCAGCTCTTATACAGGAGCAATTTCACTCCCCATAGCTGACTTTTTTCATCCAGACCTAGAGACAGAGAGAGTGGGAGAGATCTCTCAGCACCACAGCCTTGCTCAGTACTATGGGAATCTTTTTATTTATTTATTTATTTTTCCCATTATTGGGCATTAATGCTTTACATTTGACAGTAAATACAACAGTTTGTACATGCATGACATTTCTCAGTTTTCCACCTAACAATACAATCCCACTAGATCCTCTGCCATCCTTTCCCAGGACCTGTAAGCCTGGATTGTACCTGGTCTTCACAGTCAAGCACCCGACCTGGACAGCTATCTCTCTGGCTTTATCTCTCACGATATGTTGATGGTCTTCAGTTAACAAAGCATCTTTTCTCTTTTCCTTCTCCAAGCTGACATCAGTGATGAGAAACCTGTTCTCTCTCTTTTTAAAAATATTTATTTATTTTACCTTTTGTTGCCCTTGTTGTTTTTCATTGTTATTGTAGTTATTATTGTTGTTGTTGTTGATGTCGTCACTGTTGGTTGTTAGATAGGACAGAGAGAAATGGAAAGAGGAGGGGGAGACCGAGGGGGAGAGAAAGATAGGCACTTGCAGACCTGCCTCACGGCTTGTTGAAGCGACTCCCCTGCAGGTGGGGAGCTGGGGGCTTGAACCGGGACCCTTGTTCCGGTCTTTGTGCTTTGCGCCACCTGCACTTAACCGCTGTGCTACTGCTCGACTCCTCCTTTTCTCTCTCTTAAGTAGAAGAGCAGAGACACAGGAATGAACTCTAGGTACTAGGACCAACTGCTGTTATGCAGACCCTAACCTGTCCCTTTTTGAGTAATCACCTCAGTGAAGATGCCAGGGACTAGATGCTAGGTCTTTGAAGATCATTCCTTGCCACTTAACAAGACTGGTCTTATAGTCTATGCATTCTTTTAAAAAATATTTATTTATTTATTTATTTCCTTTTTGTTGCCCTTGTTGTTTTTATTGTTGTTGTAGCTATTGTTGTTGATGTCGTCACTGTTGGATAGGACAGAGAGAAATGGAGAGAGGAGGGAAAGACAGAGGGGGAGAGAAAGACAGACACCTGCAGACCCGCTTCACCGCCTGTGAAGTGAACCCCCTGCAGGTGGGGAGCCAGAAGCTCGAACCAGGATCCTTACACAGGTCCTTGCGCTTTGTGCCACGTGTGCTTAACCCGCTGTGCTACCACCTGACCCCCAGTCTATGCATTCTTATAGCTCCAATACTTTGGGGCAGCTTTTCTTTGAGGTGGAGTTCCAGTGTAGCTGCTGTATTTTTCCATGCAGCGTAAAGACACTGAGTGCATATGCACTGTATGGCAGCTAGGAGTCCTGGAGAGATCAGCCACCACTTGTGAAAGCCCCAAATTAGTGCAAAATTCCCCATACTGAGGTGAGACCTGCAGGGAAGCACGCAGCTCCTGGAGATTTTTGAGGTGCATTCATTCATTGGAGAGAAATCTCACAGGGGAGAAAACTAAAATCAGCCAAATGCCTGCTGGCTAATACTGAGCTTTTACAGAAAAGTCCTGTGACACCCTCTCTTTATCACTGCTACCTTTTAACAGTTAAAAAAAATGGCATTTTACTTTCAGCCAAAGGTTACTAGAAGGTCAAAGGATAAAAAGCTGAGGATAAAATGTCACAGTATTTTTCTTAGAAGAATTCTCAGCACATTACACAGGTGACATAATGAATCCCCACAATAATTATCTGAAATAGACATGGGCTAAGAATTGCCGTTCTTTTAGCGCTTTGCAGGGGGACATACAGGTCATCAAACAGAATGTCCAAGCCCCTCTCTCAGAGTGAGTGCTGTCTGTCTGCCTCATTTTGGCCTGCTCCCCAGATGTCAGGGAAGAGGAGCCATCGTCTCAGTCCTCTCACAGGGACATGTTTGATGTGACTCACGCAGGGCAAAACAGATTGCAGAAATTTATAACCTCTTTGGAGGAGAAAATAAAAGCTCTATTCAACAAGAGATGGAGGAATGTGGATGCTATTGAGCAATAATCACGCGCAAGCTGAGAGAGAGGCAGAGGCTTTAACTCAAGCTTCTGAAGAGAATTATTTTTGATCATACAGAAGGGGAAAATAATTCTTCAGCGCTGTAGAAAGAGAACCAAGAGAAGCATGGAAGATCCTGAAATGTTACAGGACAGAGGAACTCCCCCCCTAGGAGGAAAAAAATAATGGTATGCTGCAACCATTATTAGGGAGCAGATGGTTTTAGGATTTCTGAATCCTAAATAAAAGAATGTCTTGAAGGTGAAAAAAGGCATTCATTTTCATACCACAGAAAGTCAGAACGAGAAACAGAGCTACACTGATTGCCACTTCTAATGGACTGTGTAACTGGAATGGAGCTTCTAGGCTGGTTGCAAAATGCAGTCTGCCTGAGGAGAACCGTTACAATGTCTTCTTCTCAATATCTACCTTTGTCTTAAACATCACCCACACACACAGATTCCTATTATACTGACGTGCATTGAACATACTGAGGTTTCTCTCTTCTGTGAGAGATTTTGTGGGGACGTGTTGTCAAGAGCAGTGAAGGGGTGAGGTTTCCATGAACTTGCATGCTAGCCACGGGCCTGGCAAGGCTTTGTGAATGCCTGAAACCAACCTCAGCTCTTCACAGCTAAGCAACCATCTTGATCTCTAGCATGTTGGTGTTATTTCTGCTTGTTACAAATCTACTCTGTGTGGAGCTCAGCTGGATGTTTGTACACGCGCTGGGTTTTACCATTTGAGAGGAAGCCTGAATTTAGAGAACTCAAATTTTTTTTGTGCCTCCAGGGTTATTGCTGGGGCTCCTTGCCTGCACCACAAATCCACTGCTCCTGGTGGCCATTTTTCCCCCTTTTGTTGTCCTTGTTTTTTTTTTTAATTGTTGTTGTGGTTATTATTGTTGTCACTGATGTCACTGTTGTTGGACAGGACAGAGATAAATGGAGAGAGGAGGTGAGACAAGAGAAGGGAAGAGAAAGATAAACACCTGCAGACTTGCTTTACCACTTGTGAAGTGACCCCCTGCAGGTAGGGAACCAGGGGCTCAAACCGGGATACTTGTGCTTAACCCGCTGCGCTACTGCCCAGTCCCAGGAATTTACTTAGTTTTTAGTGGCCTGTCATTATAACTGCCCTGTGTTCTGGGGGAGACACCCTTTGCTATTTTGGACAGTAACAAAGCGCACCCTTTGCCTGATAGTCAATCACTGTCTCTGAAGACTGTAAACCAACTTTCCCAATCTCTTTCCCGATACCAGTTCTATATTCCAGAACAAAGAGCAGTAAGTGCCTCTGCTCAAAAGATATGCAGTATCAGAGAAATCCATGGGAAATGATCTCTTCAAGACTTTAAGTAAAAATTCAATTACTTTAATAAACAGTGTTCTCTAGATGACAGATTAGTTCTACACTGTGCTTTGACACTCAATTTTTCTATTTCATCTAATGTATTGACTGTATTGTCATAATGCTTCCTTATCCCTGTAATACCCTAAGAGGCCTGCAGGTTTGAAGCTCCATAGCTCACATGCATTCAGACAGGATCAGCCCAGGGCTGTCAACCCCCTTCCCCACAGTAAAGTGTGACTGCTCACAGGATGCTACCATAGGCTGGAAAGTCATGCCAGACAAAAGGAGAGACTCAGAACCCTGACTTTTAATAAGGCTTTTAATGTCTTTTAACTAAAAAGTCATCTAAGTTATTTGCAGAATGTAGGTATGAATATGATAGCAAATATTAAAGGAAGCCATCTCTTGCTTTGATTAGCAAAGCAGAACACAAATAATGATAAAATGTGAGGGATAAAAGTATTGGTGCATTTAGCCAGTATACTTATAGTTGTGTATTTAAAAACATAGTGGAAACTGCTTTGTCAATTTCAGTGGAAACGTGTGGTATTTTGAACTAATCATTAAAGAAAGTAATGTCAGTTTGAGTATTGTTTTCTCTTTATTTAAGAAATAAAACATTAGGGGGTTGGGTGGTGGCACAGTGGGTTAAGCATACTGGTGAGAAGCACAAGGACCAGCGTAAGGATCCCGGTTCGAGCCCCTGGCTCCCCTCCTACAGGGGGGTTGCTTCACAGGTGGTGAAGCAGGTCTACAGGTGTCTATCTTTCTCTTCCCCTCTCTGTCTTCCCCTCCTCTCTCCCTTTCTCTCTGTCCTCTCCAGTAACAGCAGCAATGACAACAATAACAACAACAACAAGGATAACAACAAGGGCAACAAAATGGGAAAAATGGCCTCCAGGAGAAGTGGACTAATAGTGCAGGCACCTAGCCACAACAATAATCCTGGAGGCAAAAAACAAAAAAGAAAGAAAAGAAAATTAAAAAGAAAATAAATATTAAGATTTTATCCATTAAGTTGGCCTACATAATCATGCATGGTGAATTTGTTTACTTATATATATATTATGTTGAAATAACACAGATATAAAATTAACAGTCATACAATAGATTTAGTCTGCCTCCATGTTACCTATCAAGCTCCAACAAACATTACCAACGCCATGGGCCCTTAGGAACATACCTAAAATAGACTTCTTAGCTTGTCTGTACTCAAAAAAATCTCTACTATCCTCTGCTATATTCCTACTTTTTTGGTTCTTGTTCTTATACACTTTGTCCTACTTTATATCTTACTGCCATTCACCCACCTTCAGTCTGACTTCCTTGGACAGACGACCTCACCAATGTGTCCTGGAACCTCACCTCTCCAGAGCCCTACACAAATAGAGAAAGACAGAAACAGGCCAGGGTATGGACCCCCCTGCCAACACCTATGTCCAGTGGAGAAGCAATTACAGAAGCCAGACTTTTCCCTTTGTGCACCCCATAAATAATTTTGGTCCACATACATCCATAGCAGGAGAAATGATAGGGACAGATGATGAGAGGGCTCTGAAACCAACCATCAGGACCTCAGAAAAAGAAGGGGGTTGGGGGAACAAGGACACTTAGAAGTAGTAGGTATGACTTACAAAGGAAAAGAAGGCAGGACTACAGGAAAAGAAAAAGGGCATATATATATGTATACATTATATATATAGTTATAGAAATAATAGTCAACCCATTTCTGTGACCCTGGAAGAAATATCATACTTTCCAATGGAGGGAATGAGGACACAGAACTCTGGTGGTGGAAATGATGGAGTTGTACCCATGTTACCTTATAATTTTGTAAACCAATTATTAAATCACTAAGAAAAAAAAGGAAAAAGAGAAAAACTAAGCCATACAGTTATTCCCTTCTACTTTTTCATATCACATGTTTTAGATACTTGCTTTAGTTTTTCAGAAAGTAACTAAGATGTTTAATTTGGAATCAAACCAACACAAATATACCATAAGAAATATTTTGTTCTAGTTTTGTCATCCAAATAAAGATGCCCTGAATAAATTAAAGAGCTACACTCTCTAAGAAGGTATGTAACAGACATGTCCAAATATCCAAAAAGAGGCTTTTTGCTCACAAACTCTCTCTCCAGGGAGAAGGAGCCTGCATCCTTTCTTGCACACGCTGCAGCTCCCTGCCCATCCCAACCCATCCTCAACCCTTTGGCCCCTCCTTGGCTCCCAACTTCTCCTGTCAATGGACTTTTCTAACATTTTTCTCTCGTGTATCCTCCCCAAGCCCCACGACTTTGTAGCTGACATGACATAGAGTTTCCAGTCTAAGAGGGGAAAGGTCTGTTGTTACAGGTCTGACTCATAAGTTATCTCTTCATTTTTATGGTGGATCATCATTAAGTAAATCCAGCTCAGAGAAAAGGAAACAGAGAAGCCAGCAGGATTTGAGCCCAGCAATGCGTTTCCAAAGCAGGATCCAAGCTGTTTTCTTCCTGTCTCTCATTTCAGCTCCAGAAATTAGCACCTTCCCTTACAACCAAGTGAGGAATCCCTTCCTCCAGAACCCTATGCTGCCCTCCAGCTACACATTCATTTCCTGTGTAGCTCAGCATGGCCTGTTTTGCCAAACGGGATATTCTCTCTCAGTTTTATTAGTGATTTAATATTGATTTATAAAATTACAAGTCAAAAGGGGTATAATTTCACGCCGTTCCCACCACCAAAGTTCTGAACCCCAGTTCCTCCATTGCAATCCACCACAGTTCTCCCAAGGTTGCAGACACAGGTTAACTATGATCTCTACGACTATCTGTCTGCATTTACACATAACTGCTCCCCTTTTCTTCCAAGTCCTGTCCTCTCTTGCCCTCCAAGTCACTCGTGACCCTATTACTACATCCAAATGTTCCTCATTTTTCCCTCCTCTCTCTTGGGGTCCCAGTGGAGTTGAAGTTCAGAACCCTCTTCTCCTCTTCCTCCTATCACTTCTCTCTCACTGTGAGTAAGGGTCAAAATTCTTTTTAGGCTGCCGATGCTGGGAGTTCTGGCTTCTGCTTCTTACACCAGTCCTTGCGCTTGGTACCACATGAGCTTAACCCGCTGCACTACCCCCCCCCCTCCCGCCGCCCCCATGGCTTCTGTTTCTGTAGACACTGACTGACAGCAGCAGAAGAGGCACAGTTAAGCTCAAGACCCAGGTCCTCATCTCAGAATGTCAGTTGGCAGTGGGGAGCTCTCAGCCTTACTCCGACCTCTCTCTGAGTATTTCCAGCACCAGCACATACCCACTCCCTGCTGCAGCTAACCATAGGCCTGCTCTTCTGACTTCAAATTTAACCAGAGCTAAGTTCATTTTACCTGCTTTAATCAAAATGGGAAGTCTGTAGAAGAGCTAGAGGTAAGGATGATTCTCGCTGAGTCTGGGTTGCCTGACCAACCAAGTGACTGTGATGGGTATACAGGGGGACAGTTCAACTTGCCAGGCTTCTCTTAGGGACAGAAAACAAGAGTAGAAGGCTCACGCTGACCCTCAGCAGAGAGGACATTTGTGCTGGAATAAAGGCTATCCTCTGGGGGCCGGCTGGTGGCACACCCAGTTGAGCAAACATGCTACCATGCGCAAAGACCCGGGTTCAAGCCCTGGGCTCCCACCTGCAGGCTAGAAGCTTCTGGAGTGGTGAAGCAGTACTGCAAGTGTTTCTGTCTCTCTCCTTCTTTACCTCCCCCTTCCCTCTCACTTTATCTGTCTATCCAATCAGTCAGTAAAATATTTATAGACAACCCTCTGCACTTACTGAGGAAATTGTGTACACACAGGTATTGTGCCAGTTAAAGGTAGACAGAACAGACACAAAGACAGGTGAGGGAGATGGCTCATCTGCCCATGTGGAAAAGAAAGCATTATTTACACGTTTAAGCAAAACCAGCTTTTAGCTTCTGATAGCTCAATGTGTATGGATTCTAATTTCCAGGGTAAATTTTCTTTATCCTCTGTAAATCACTGGATCATTATTGGATTCAGTCTAGGAAAACATCCCATAACTTAAAAAGGGGGTGGGAGGTTGCATGTTCCTGCTTATAATTACTTACTTGTAGAATGACTCTGAATATTAAGGAAGATGACGAGTGGAATATGGTGAGGCCAGGCAGTGGTGCACCTAGTTAAGCGCACACATTACAGTGCGAGAGGAGCAGCTTCAAGCCCCTGGTCCCTACCTGCGGGGGTGGGGTGGGGTGGGTGGGTTTCGAGTGGTGAAGCAGGTCTGCAGGCGTCTCTCTGCATCTCTCCCTTCCAAGCCAATTTCTGGCTGTCTTTATTCAATAAATAAATAAAGATAATAAAAAAAATCTAAAAAATGGAATATGGCTAACAGAGGTAACCAAATTGTCTCCGACTTTGAGAGCTAGCGTGGTGAGCAGAGGAGAGGAAGAGGCAGTGCCTGGTAGGTGAAGGGGCAACTCTGGTGGTGGTTATGCTGTGTGTGTGAACTAGACTGTACCTCTGAGATCTTACACTGTTGAAAAGTTTAAATTCAATCAATCAATTAATTAAATAAATGGCCATGCTGATAATATGCTGTATAGGTAATAAACTTTTAGTGTATACACATTGTATTTCTTGCGACTGTTGATATTAGTTGAATCTATAAGGAAAATTTTATGTGCAGACTTACCAACAAATAGAACTGGTAACTTAAAAATATATCTTTAGGGCGGGGTAGGTAGCATAATGGTTATGCAGAGACTCTCATGCCTAAGGTTCCGAAGTCCCAGGTTCAATCCCTGCACCACCGTAAGCCAGAGCTGGACAGTGATCTGCTGTTTCCCTCTGTGTCTTTCTCTCTCTTCATGTCTCTCAAAAATAAAATAAATAAAATACTTTTAAAAAATTATCTTTACTTATTAGTTAATAGAAAACCAGAAATTAAATGGAAGGGGGAGATAGAGAGGGAGAGAGACAGAGAGACACCTGCAACAGCTTCACCACTCTTGAAGCTTTCCTCTTGAAAGTGGGGAGCAGGGGGCTTGAACCTGGCTCCATAACTTTTTTAATTGAAATACTTTATGTACATATTTTTCCCTAAAAACTGGAAATTAAATATTAATGTGGTATTTAAAAAAGAAAAACCTCACACCCTATACTAATTCCACATCTCAGTCCTTTAGACGGATTTCATCACTGGAAATAATCTCCACTAGTAAGTAAGCCACGGCCCCAATGACCTGCATGAGACTGACGGCATCCCCAGCTGCTGCCGCTGCTGCTTTTCATGCAGGCCGCGGAGGAGAGACACTGCGTGCTGCTCTTCCACCTGTGGAGCTTCCCCTGGAGTAGTCCTCAAGGCTCCTAAGTCTTGCCAAGCTTTCTTACTCTTCTGAGTCCCACACCCTAATCTTTAAAAAGTCTCTTTGCACTTGTTTAAAAAGCTGATAAGTTATAACTCACAACATTTTCTATTTTCATGTTAATACAAAAATAGCAAAAACCGCAGATAACTTCCATTATGTGTGGAAACAATCAGCTTACTGCGTACTACTCGACCATGCTCATGCTGAATCCCACCTCCATGCAAGGCCGTAACAAACGCCAGAGCATAAAAGAAGTGTATCTTTAAAAAGGGAGGACAACTGGATATACACAAAAATCCAACTTTCCTGGTTAAGCCATCAGTTCAGTCAGAGTCAGGTCCCCTTTCTGCTGTTCCTTCCCCTGGGGCTGTGGCTGGTTGTCTCCAAAGCCCCATCTGGGTCAGTGAGGAAGTCACCCAGGACTCAGCTTCCCCGTGTGCCCCACCCTGTTTCACTACCCTCAAGCTGGTCTCTGTTTTTAGCATAGTAAGATTTCACAGTTGCCTCCATCCCTGATACGTTTCCAGAGCATTCTTCTTGTATTTCACTATAAAGAATATCATCTCAAAGCCGTGTGTGTGTGTGTGTGTGTGTGTGTGTGTGTGTGTGTGTGTGTGTGTGTGTGTTAGAGGTGCAGACAGGGAATTTGTGAAAACTTGAAGTCAGTTGGAAAGCTGGAGGCATAGTACATCTCTAAATATCTCTAAAGAGCCTTTTTGGGGTCATATTTTTTTTCTTCATTCTTTTTATTCAACTGCAACTTATATACAGTAAGCGCTCACATTTTAAGAATGCAGTTCATGTGAACATACCGTACAATTAATGTCCATAATGAGATAACAAGATACACAATTTGTCCAGCAACCAGACTCTCTTCCACACCCTCAGTAATACACCCCATAACTAATAGACCCCATCACTTAAGAGCTGCATCATTTTAGAGCTCAGTCACTTAAGTAAGTTCCCTCACTTAAGAGCTCCGTCCATCACCTGGAGGCTGGGCAGTAGAGCACTGGGTTAAGCACAAATGATGCAAAGTGCATGACACAAGGATTGTGGTTTGAGCCCTTGGCTGGCCATCTCCCCAACTGCAGGGGGTCCATTCACAAGTGGTGAAGCAGATCTACAGGTGTCTGTCTATCTTTCTCTCCCCCTTTCTCTTCCCCTCCTCTCCTGATTTCTCTCTGTCTTATCCAACAACAATGATAACAATAACAACAAGGGCAACAAAAGGGAAAAATGGCCTCCAGGAGCAGTGAGCCTCAGCATTAACCCTGGAGGCAAAAAAAAAAAAAAAAAAAAAAAGAGCCCCATCACTTAAGAGCTCAGTCACTTAAGAACTGGGCACAGGGTGAGGCCTGGGCAACTTTGATATTTTCCTCCTGAAAGTAATCTGGATAAAAATTTGACTTCGGGTGTGGAATGACAACCCTTCAGCTTCATCACTCTGGTGAGACCTTTCCTTTCATAGTATACTCTAACTCCATCCCAGGTGGTTCACTTCCTAACAAAGTCCCAAAACCCAGATATACACCAGGTTCCAGGAGGTAGAGCATATGTCCACACATATCAATAAACCAGGGCAAATATATACCTGAAAGCAGTATTACACTAGAGTTTGCAGTGAGTACCCCCCCAACACTTTATCTCCACTATTCCATCCTTTGGGTCCATGATTGCTCAACAATTTGTTTGGCTTTGTATGTTAACTCTGTTTTCAGCCCCCAGGTTCCAGATGCCATCAGGATGCCAGCCAGGCTCCCCTGGACTGAAGACCCCACCAATGTGTCCTGGAGCTCCGCTTTCCCAGAGACCCACCCTACTAGGGAGAGAGAGAGGCAGACTGGGAGTATGGACCGACCAGTCAACACCCATGTTCAGTGGGGAAGCAATCACACAAGCCAGACCTTCCACCTTTTGCAACCCACAACAACCCTGGGTCCATGCTCCCAGAGGGATAGAGAATGGGAAAGCTATCAGGGGAGGGGGTGGGATATGGAGATTGGGTGGCGGGAATTGTGTGGAGTTGTACCCCCCCATCCTATGACTTTGTTAATGTCTCCTTTCTTAAATAAAAAAAAATTGACTTTTGTTGTTGATCATAACATAGTATATAAAATGTTGAACAACACTTGAAACATATGTTAGCAACTAGCATTGCCTCAATTAAACGTAAATAAATACAGAAATTAGCAAAGAAGAATACAGTTCATGTGGACCCACTGCATAATTAATACCCACAATGAGATAACAAGATACACAATTTGTGCAGCAACCAGACTCTCTTCCACACCGTCAATAACAGACCCCTTCCAATGCTACTGTGACCACTGCTTCTGAATTTCTCATAGCAAGTAATCTCATATTAGCTATATACTTTTTGCTTGTTACTTCTCTTACTCTTCACCATTTTTAACTGCATAGAATTGCTTGAAACAAATTGGTGTAAACTGAGTTGAAATCATGTATCTCCTGTAAGACAGACCCCACCTAGAAAGAGCAGTTAAGTGGAACACTAGTGCTACCCCCCTTAATATTTTTGACTACGTTATATGTTTCTCCTTTCCTCTCACCTGCTGAATATATTCACTCCCTGAAAAATGGTCCCCCATGAAATCATGGTACCAGAATTAAATGTTCGGGTTTTTCTGTCATGTGACTATTTATTTATTTATTTATTTATTTATTAGATAGAGACAAAAAGAAATTGCGAGAGGAGGGAGAAATAGACACCTGCAGCCTTGCTTCACCACTTGTGAAGCTTCCCCCCTGCAGATGGGGAGCAGGGGCTTGATCCTGCATCCTTGCACATTATAATGAGTGCCCTTAGCCAGGTGCACCACTGACTCCCCCGCTTCATGCGATCATCTTTATCTGAAGTGTAGATGTTACCCAATGACAAAAGAAATCTTTGTGTTTTCCAAAGGTAAAAAATTAGAGGTACTCGGTCCATGATTCTTCAAACCTCCTCATCGTGCCTCCTCTTCCTCCTGTACCCTCTTGCTTCTCCTTTTAATGCTTCTTTGTCCTCCTGGAATAACATTTGTGACTGATGACTTTATGGCCCTTGGCCCTGATATTATCCACGGTACATTCCACACTCCAGCACCCCCCCCCCCAAGCTGTTTCCACTCATAGCACCTCATGGAGGACTGGGAGCACACTCCATCCTGGGGTTTGAGAAGCTTACTCAGAATGCTCCTTCCTACACAAGAGAGGGTGGCCAATGGTCATTTCAGATTTTTCTAGTCACTTTCACCTTTAATTCAGGCTACTGGTTCTCCTGACAATGAGATTCCTTCTTCTTCTTTTCCTAAAAGCAGTGGCCTTTCTTACCCATTTGATTCCAAGCCACTGCAAGTACCAGGAGCCACACTAATAATTCTTTATGAGATTTCCCTTTCCCTCTGGGCTTCAATGGAGTTATCCTGAGACTACAAAGCTTCTCCAGGAAACCCACTCGCCTCGTTTCTTTCTCCTGAGCTGCTTTATCCAATGGAAAGGATTTAGCAGATGCCACATTAGTGGAGTCAGAACATTTTTCATTAAAAAATGTAATGGATATAATCTTGTTTTGGTTCTAGCTTGAGATTGAGTTTTAATTGGTTTTTATTGCTCAAGGGCCTTCTCAGTTTATGTTTTACCAGATAGAATTGAGAAACGGTTCCATCATCTGTCACTATGAGCTCTAGCCTTTGCTGACCCTCAGTGTTCCCGCTGCTGGAAACACATTAACATATATAAAAGATAAAGAGGAGCAAAAAGGGAGAAAGAAGACACACAAGGAGGCAACAGACACCATGAAAGTCCTGTTCTACCTGTTCTGTTGAGCTTCCCCAGTGCCACGGTGCCTCTGTGTGGTGCTGGAGCTCACACCCTGGGCTTGACGCACGGCTGAATTCATGTCTGAGTAGGTGAGCAGATGAGCCAGTCTCCTAGCTGTTCCTTCCATTTTCTTAACTAAGTGTATATTTCTGGACTGACTGATAATTTAAAGGTTCTTTCTGTCCCATGAAGGATTTCCGTGGCTACGTCTTCTCTCCAGCATTTTAATGTTTTCTACCATGCATATTAAATTGCTATCTCAGGGGAGTGTCCCTGCTCCACTAAGGAATTAATGCTCTGCATTTCTCAGTGTTCTTTTCCTCTTGCTGTTCTTTTGTACATGGTTTCTATTTTGCTGCCGATACGATGATTTATAAAGCAGTTGCTCATTTCTCCTGTTTATTTTCTTTCACGCCTCAAATCTTAACAGAAAAGCCAAGAGTTTTCAATTACTCAATTTTGATTTGTTGCTTTTTGTAGATTTAAGAACCAATGTTCAAATTAGCATTTCCTCCACGTTTGTATGTAATTTTTCTCATTATTATTCATCTAAATTTAAATGTTTTTCATATCATTAGTGAGAATTTCCATTATAATAATTTCTTTCTGCATTGTGGAACGTTCTCTATTCCAGTCTCTTCACAAAGCCCTTAGTCATGAGACATACGCAGATGTCAGATGGCTTCATCTCCAAATTTTTGTATACACTGTTTACTCAAAGAGAAAAACTCTCCAAAGTTTAGCTGCAATACTTCACTTCTCTGATGTTGCAAGTACTAGCAATAGGTTCTTCAGAAACGTAAAAGATTCCACGGAAGCAGCACAAGAGCCTCTGCAGGTCAGCACCTGGTGCCATTTTTGCTGTGGCTCTGCCTCAACCCACCTTACTTCAGGGTCTCAGTGCTGGGGTGTTTCTCTCTATTTCTGTCTCTACTTCAGGGTCTCAGCGCTAGGGCGTTTCTCTCTATTTCTGTCTCTACTTCTGACTCTCTATTTGAAAGGGTCAGTCTAGAGTGATAAAGCCTCTTACAACCCCCCCCCAACCAAACATAACCTCCTTGTTTAACAAAGCCTACATAAACAAACAAAACAATTTTAAAAGTGTGTTTTAAGTAAGAGAACTTCCCACTTTTGTGTATTAGCATTTTAATGACGAATCTAAGAGAATGGATTAATTTTATAGATGATGGGTTTGCATGCTTTACTGTTGCTTGTTATGTTTTTATTGCCACCACCCCCACCCCAGGTTATTGCCAGGGTTCATGCCTCCATGATGAATCTACCATTCTTCATGTTCTCATTTCATTGATTCATTTAATTAATTAATTAATTTATTTATAGCAACAGAAGGACACTGAGAGGAAGGGGGGATAAATACAGAGAAGGTGCAGGGGAGAAGGAGGAAGGGAGAGTAGCAGAGAAGGTGAGAAGTAAAGGAGAGACAAAGAGAGGGGAAGAAGGAGAGAGGCCTGCAGCACAGCTCATAAAATTTCCCCCTGCAGGTGAGAGCTGAGGACTTGAACCTGGGTCCTTGCACGTGGTGACATGTGTGCCCTGCCGGGTACACCACCAATTGGCCCCTCTTACACTGCCTTAGAGAGGAATTAATATCTAAGAAACAACAGGCATCGCTACATTTATAACATGCAAGGAGGCATATAATGTTGAAATAAAAGGCTTGGTAACATGATTTTTAAAAATGTAACATGTATTGTCTAATTGCTACATATTTTATTGAAGTATCAATTGAAAAAAGTATCAAGTGAAAAATAAATGAAGAGGTCCAGGAGATGATGCAGTGAATAAAGCACTGGACTCTCAAGCATGAGGTCCTGAGGTCAATCCCTGGCAGCACATGTACCAGAGTGATGTCTGGCTCTTTCTCTCTCTCCTCCTGTCTTTCTTTTCCTTTCTTTCTTTTTTTTTCTTTTTTTCTTTTTTTTGCCTCCAGGCTTATTGCTGGGCCTCAGAGCCTGCACTATGAATCCACTGCTCCTGGAGGCCATCTTTTCCATTTTCTTGCCCTTGTTATTGTTATTGCTGCTGTTGTTGTTGCACAGGACTGAGAGAGATCAAGAGAGATGGGAAAGACAGAGAGGGGGAGAGAATGACAAACAACTGCAGACCTGCTTCACTGCTTGTGATGGGACCCCCCCGTGCAGGTGGGGTGCCGGGGGCTCAAACAGGGATCCTTACTCTGGCCCCTGTGCTTCGTGCCATGTGTACCTAACCCATTGTGCTACCTACCGCCCGGCCCCAACTCCTGTCTTTCTAATCTATGAATAAAAATTGAAAATACTATAGAAGGATTATAAAGTCTGCTGTGCTGACAAAATGCACTAGTTAAAAGTGATGATTTCATATGAAGAGTGGTTCTGTCCTTTACAGGAATTGGCTCCTTGTTCACTTGCTTTTCACTCTGGCTCCTAATTTGCAAGCCCGACTTAAAATCAACAATTTCATAGAATTGCTATGAGGAATGACAATGAGATAAAAGATACCAAAAACTCACAGAGAGAGGATGATAGCCAGGAACAAGCCAGGGTGAGAAATGGTAAGGAGGTAGCGACTTATGGTAAGGAGGTAGTGTCTTATTTTTAAATTCACCATACTTTTGCTACCACTTTTGCTATTATTGGTTGATGGATCATTGTGGACATCACTAGAGATGGGGAAAAATGCACTGCATGGTCCACTATCCCATTCACAAGGCCTGTTTGCTTCCCTGACATCCATATCCCTGAACTAGAGTTTCTTGAGTTTCGCAGGCTTTTTATCCTATGGCTTTCAGGACACAGAGAAACACATTTTATTTTCATTATTAATATTTTTAAAAATACTTATTTATTTATTCCCTTTTTGTTGCCCTTGTTTTATTGTTGTAGTTATTATTTTGTTATTGATGCCGTCATTGTTGGATAGGACAGAGAGAAATGGAGAGAGGAGGGGAAGACAGAGAGGCGGAGAGAAAGATAGACACCTGCAGACCTGCTTCACCACTTGTGATGCCACTCCCCCTGCAGGTGGGGAGCCGGGGGCTACAAACACCGGGATCCTTACTCTAGTCCTTGTGCTTTGCGCCACGTGCGCTTAAGCTACTGCGCTACCGCCCAACTCCCAAGAAACATATTTTAAAGTCAAATGATATTATTTCCATAGAACTTAGCACCTTACTTCTCGAGTTACTCCTAAGTCTCCTCATCCATTTATGATCATTACCCTACTAATTTAAATCTGTCAGAACATGCCCCACGGAATGCCAGTATATCTTTGGCAAGGAAGACGAATCCTCTAAACAAAAACGTAAAGATGCTGGTAGGAAATACAGATCTTCTCAGATCTACTTGCGTTTCAGGAACTAGATAAGACAGCAGACAGTAAAGGATCAGAGTCGGCAGGAAGCCTTTCCCTATGCCTGAGCGCTGTCTTAAGAGGCGCATTTGATACTCAGGAAGTCAGCCTGAGTGCTTGCCTTTTTGTGTGTCACACAAACAGAAGACCTCTAACAGGATTCCATGTTTTCACTAGGATACTGAATACACATTTCATACAATTATATTTTACCATTATATAAGAATGAATGAAAATACCATTAGTAATGAAGATATGCAAGTAGTAAGTTTTTGTCTTCTCAAAGAAGATAGCTACAAGACAACTGTTGCTTTATAGACTTGGTAACCATCTAGTGTGAGAATGTGTACATCAGCAAAGTCTCCAACGGCATTTTTATCTGTGCCCTAACCTTCTTACGGGATGTTCCTACATACCATTATAGGCTGAAAAACAGAAACAAAAAGATAAATGAGTCATCACAACATTTAATGGCTTTCGCACCTATATCAAAAGCTTCACAAAATCCAGGAAAATGGCCCTATTGTGTATGAGAAACTATAGTAAACTGTCGCAGTGGTGGAGCATGAGGCCTGAGTGTAAGGGGTCCCAAGTCTGGTTCCTGGTATCGTGCTGTAGCAGAATTGAGAATTATTCTGGTCAAAAATGAAAACTAAAACACAAACAAATAAATTATATTTCACGGGTGTTGGGCGGTAGCGCAGCGGGTTAAGCGCACATGCCGCTAAGCACAAGGACCCATGTAAGGACTGCAGTTCGAGGCCCTGGCTCTCTACCTGCAGGGAGTCGCTTCACAAGGGGTGAAGCAGGTCTGCAGGTGTTTATCTTTCTCTCCCTCTCTCTGTCTCCTCCCCATTTCTCTCTGTCCTTCCTATGCAACAACAACAGCAGCAATGACAGCAATGACAGCAATAACAATAACAACAACAACAATGGCAACAAAATGGGGAAAATAGCCTCCAGGTGCAGTGGATTCACAGTGCAGGTACCGAGCTCCAAATAACCCTTGAGGCAAAAAAATAAAATCATTACATTTCACATATCAAAGAATGTTAGATTTTCCCTAGACTTCCACGAATATCATTAAATTAAAAAATAGGTATTTTCACTCTTCACACTATCAAATTTCATCAAATCTGAGACTCATAAATACAACAAAGCAACAGGCAAAATAAGTACATGTCTGTGTGTTTACATGCAAATACCTATATATGCAAATTACCTTACCAAAATAAAAGGCAAGTTGCACAAATTAAGAAAAATATTAGAAGAAAAATAAGCTGCAAAATCAAAAGTTGAAAATCAAAGAAACTTATGAGTAAATAATAAGCTTAAATCTTCTGCACAGCGGGGCTGGGTGTTAGCATGCCCTGTTAAGCACATGTATTACCAAGTGAAAGGACCTGGGTTCGAGCCCCCAGTTCCCATCTGCAGGGAGGAAGATTCACAAGCAGTGAAGCAGGTCTGCAGATGTCTCTTTTTTCTTTCCCTCTCTATCTCCGCTCCCATCTAAATTTCTCCCAGTCCTATCTAAAACAACGAACAAACAAACAGAACAAACTTCACACAGCAAAGGGAACCATCGCCAAGACTGAAAGACGCCCTGGCGCACAGTGGGAGGGCATCATGCCGGACACACAGCCGATAGAGGGTGAGTAACCAAAATGCACAGAGCTCACTAAGCTCCACAGCAACAATCCTATCTAAAAAACAGAGTGAAGACTTGGACAGAATATTTTTGAAAAAAGAGATCCAGAGGTCCAACAGACACATGAGAAAGTGCTCAAAGTTGCTGATTATAAAAGAAATGCAAGTAAAGACAGCATTCAGATACCATTTCACACCTTGACAATGGTGTACATTGAAAACCACACACACACACACACACACACACACACACACACACACACACACACACGTTGGGAAGGATGTGAGGAGGATGTGCTAGTAGGATGTGAATCAGTCCAATCTTTGTAGAAAACAGTCTGGAGATTTCTCAGGACTATAGAGATGAATCAATCTACCCTATGGCTCAGCAATTCTTCTCTTTGGCCTTTATCTAAAGGAAACAAAACTATCATCTGAAGAGGTCTATGTACACATGTTCACAGCAACATAATTTGTAATACAGCCCAATCTTGGAAGCTCCCCTGATGCTCAATTACAGATGAACGGCTAATGATGTTTTAGTATATACACACAGTGGAAAACTACTCAGCTGTCATCTGCTTGAAAGAAATCATGCCACAGGAGATATGTTAAAGGAGAAGGACAAACACCAGATGACCTCTCTTATAGCTGTCACTTAAGAAACAAGCGCAGAAAGGGGAGACCCACATGTAACTTGGGCTAGGTGTGGTGTATTGCACCAAAGCACAGGACTCTGGGAGAGGTGGGAGGAACAGCAAGGGTGTGGAGAGGGCATTGGAATTTGGTGCATGATGGTGGGAAAGGATCTGGGCTACAGATGAGGGTGCTGTGCAGAGTTCTATATGGGGAGATGAGAAACTCTACCCCTGTAAACAGGTAACCCCCAGTAAAATGATCAAGAGATATATAAGTCAATATTAACAATGATCAATGAAATAGGCAGAGGATATGAATGAATCAAGTGGCCATATAAAACACTAAACATATGAGTGGATGAATACAAGGAAAACTGTGAACAACCTGAGTATCTGAGAAATTAAAACCATTAGGAACTTAAATAAAATTCTGATTCTATTTCTCAGAGAAGCCAGTAAAAGGGATGGTAAAACCTGAGTGGCCAAAAATGGAGTCTCCTAAGGTGAGCGAGTCTACACATCAGACTTGCCAGCTGACCATTTGACAAAAGATAGAGCTAGAAGGCAAAGAGATGTACTAACAAAGACAAAGGACAAAGACATTTATTTTAACTATTTCAAACTGAACACCTCTCTCGAAGGGAATGCCCGCAGATCCATGGTTTCTTCATTAGACAGGATTCAATAAAGTGTGAAAATAATTGTGCCGAGTTCAAATTGCCCACATGAAAGCACACTTGCTCCATGTGGCTAGATGAAAAGTTAAATCACAGAAAACACAGTTTCATGCTATTTATGAAAACGTGTCATCACATGAGGGGGAAAAAGTTGTTGAAGTCTCCATTTCCAGCTAGTCCTATCGGTTATTACCAAAGACACAGAAAAAGGGCACCTTTAAAAATATTTTACTTATTTGTTTGCTTACACATTTATTGGATGGAGACAGAGAGGAACTGAGAGGGAAGGGGGAAACAGAGAGGAAGCTAGAAAGAGAGAAAGCTACAGCACCATTCAGCACTTGTGAAGCTCTCTATCCTAGGTGGGGATGGGGCTCGAATCTGCACGGGGCCTCATCTGACCCCCACCATTTCCTCTTCTGTTGCTTAAAATAAGTAACAGCACAGGCTGAGAAAGGAAAAAGAAAAATGTAAAAGCACAGGGCCAAAATGAGGTCATGGCTATAAAATATTTGCTCTCTCCTACTTAAGTTACTGGTAGGCTATGGTTCTCAGTTAATTGGTCAGTGACCTTAAGGGAGAAATAAAAAGGAATGGAAAAAGGTTTCATTACTGACCTACTGGGAACATAAAACAAGAAATAATCTACTCCTAACTACAGGTTGTTTAATGCAAATTATCTTGTAGCAAATAAAGAAAAAGATAATTAAATTGTAATGTTTTATACTGTTAAGTTTTAAGACTTACATTAATTTGATGAGAGAAGAGGGAAAGACAGAGAGGGGGAGAGAAAGATAGACACCTGCAGACCTGCTTCACCACCTGTGAAGCGACCCCCTGGCAATGGGGAGCCGGGGGCCTGAACTGGGATCCTCATGCCGGTCCTTGTTCTTGGCGATATGGGCACTTAACCCGCTGCGCTACTGCCCGACTCCCTAGATTTTTCATTTCTTAAAGGGAAAAATATACTTATGGAGAATCTGTTCTATGTCATTGTTCTAGGAAATGGGAATATAGCTATTAACAACAATGAAAATAAAAATAACCCAGCAGACAAAAGCCTGCACTCTGATAATGGAAGGAAATCTACAGGGAACACATGAGCTGTGAAAATGTAAACTGTGTCAACTGATGGTTATGTTCTGGAGAAAACAAGCGGGGAAGGAGCAGGAATGCCACAGCAGGTCAGTGCGGTTTGCATTTACAGCAGGGTGACTGCAACAGGCTGACTGAGCGCAGACTCCGGGGCCAAAGGGAGAGCCGTGCTGATAGTCAGCACGTGGAAAAGCTGGAAAGTCTGCGTGGGGTGGGGAGTGTGTTACTCCTGGTGCTTCACAATAGGGTCAGGGGCCAGTCTACGGGGCTGCTGCCTGTGTTTGCTAGTAAGATTATATCTGAATACAGACATACCTTCTTCTTTTTAAAACTTTCATGACCGATATAATAGTGGTTTAGACGATGATAAAATTACAGGGGTACAGTTCCATATCATAGTTCTGTGTCCCCATCAGTGGCCTTCAGCCACTGTGGCTATCACACAGTTCATGGAAGTCAGGTGTTCCAATTCTCAGATCCGCCTATGAGTGAAAGCCTCAGTAGCCACCTCCTGCCCTGTGCCAGCAAGCATAAGGCATTTCCCTTTCTTATGCATTGCCTCTGGGTGACTACAAAGCAGAATTGGATAGCTTCAACAGACACCAGGTAGTTCACAGAACTGAAAATGCTTACTCTGTAGTTCTTTGCTGAACCAGTCTGTTGGCTCTTACTAGAAGATACTCTAAATATTTTGACTTTTAAGTCTGTTGAGATTACAGATATTTGCTTCCTACTGTTCTCATGTTGGGATGGTCATGATGACCAGGACTTATTTTACCTGTGATTCTCTATTTGTGGAGCCTTCTAATTAGGACAGTGACCAAAGATCATGGCAACTGAGAGAATGTAGAGCTTTGTAGAGGACATATTGTATGGGAGTTAGAATGGAATCACAGAGAAGAACTAGATCCTTTAATTGCTACGTAAATAAAAGGTTATATAGAATTGAAGAAAAAAGACAATATTAGAAAGGAATATAGTCAATGGAGATTTGCTCGTAGATTGCATAGCATGTTGAGAGTTAAAAACAAATAATGTCAGGGGCCGGGCCACAGAGCAGCAGCAGGTTAAGCACACAAGACATGAAGCTCAAGGACCAGCATAAGGATGCTGGTTCAAGCCTCCGGCTCCCCACCTGCAGGGGTCAACTTCACAAGCGGTGAAGCAGGCCTGCAGGTCTCTCCCCCTCGCTGACTTCCCCGTCTCTCTCGATTTCTCTCTGTCCTGTCCAACAATAATGACAGCAATAACAATAATAGTAACAACAGCAACAATAAACAACAAGGACAACAAAGAGGGAAAAATGGCCTCCGGGAGCAGTGGGTTCGTAGTGTGGGCATTGAGCCCTGGCAATAACCCCAGAGGCAAAAATTTAAAAAAAGTCAAGAATGTTTCCTCCTATGTAGGTAAGCAGAGTGACTGGTTGGTAACGTATACTGGGAAAGGGTTGAGCTTGGCAGGAGTAAGGCAGACATGCCTGTTAGTGGGATAGTGAGTCAGACACAAC